>NC_133328.1:195675633-195978289 GCF_042186555.1 Aquarana catesbeiana | reverse complement strand
ATACAGACACGATCAGCCAGGTATACACGAAGTACACGGCCACCTACCTGCTCCCCTGTGTGTGCCTGGACAGGACAGTTTATTGTCACCCGCAGGCTCATCACCTCCCGTCCATTCACAGACGAGCTGATGACGTCAGGCTGACAGACCCCCGCCCCCTCTTCTCATTCAGCCACTCACAGCCTTTCCATCCCTCCGCTGCTTGTCCCCAGTTCATGTGAACACACACACAGCAGCCCCCACTTCATTTCTAGGCCTGCTCTCCCCCAATGTCATGTATAAGATACCCTGTACAGCCGGCCTGCGCTCCACCCACCTTACACCGAGTTCCCCTGTGCGTTCCACGGCTGCCCAGCGACTTCCCGTTGCCATAGTTACGCGCATGCGCACATTTACAGATAAGCGAAAACGCTTTGAGGTGCGGCAGCCATTTTCTTGTAGCACAGTGATTAATACGTTTACTACATGTTATAAACGAGAGAAGTATCATTCAAATACTAGACCAAAAATGATGGGCGCAAAGAACAGCGGCGGCCATTTTGTTGTAGCCCGGAGGGGGAGGAGGAAGGGAGCTCTAGTAGTAGCAGAGTCCTCCTGGAGTGGGTGTTACTGTGGACTGGCAGCACAGTGAGCAGGAGGTAATGTGTATTTGTGTGATGATAATACTGTGGGGATTTGGATGATGAGGAGAGCGGGGGGTGGGGGGTTTATAGCGCTCAGGGGAGGGGGTCATGTGACCTTGTGAGGCGAGATGCCGGGTACAGCGCCGTCCATAGGCGGGGGATGGAATTGTTCTCCGCTCGGTGTATAGCGGCTTGTTAGTCCTGTACCATGTGATCGTTATTACTGTGTACTGCCGTGCCGGGGTTTGCTTATCACTGCTTTTCATACATTCATTTACTTTTCATTGAAAACTGCTTTACATCTCATCTGAGGGACTTGATTCAATCTGAACTCCAAGCAACAAAAACTTTCATCTAATTGTATTCCTAAATAGCCACAAAGGATCTAAATCCACTTTGTGTGCACTGATTGCCTTTACAAACCCAGATATTACCTTGTTAAAGTAGCAGTGACGCCATCCCTGTACTGTATATGGCCTGAGCAGAGATGTGGGAGGGGCCACTAGGTCCCACCCACTACCAACTGCCTATAGAAAACTAGAGGAGTGGGCGGAGACAAGACCAGTCATCTTACACAAGGGCAGAGCACAGCAGTGACCGGTCTTTATTACAGAGGCAAAGATTCACACCAGATTACTGCACAGATCTGGAAGAAACGCACAAAGCACACCAAGATTTATGTAATAATACACATGACTTGTACTTAGACAATATTTGCTTGTCCCAGAGTTTAGCTTTAAAGCTGATTTCCAGGAATTCAGCTCGTTTGCATCCTTTGTAAAAAGTGAAGGCATATCGTGATTAAAAGCAGAACTTTACCCAAAACAATGTGATAAAAATATAAAATAATGTTCTTTAGCAAGGAACATACATTTCACATTAATAATTATTATTATTATTATTATTATTATACACAATTTATATAGCGCCAACAGTTTACGCAGCTCTTTACAATGTAGAAGGGGGACAGCACAATTACAGTACAATTCAATACAGAAGGGACATCAGAAGTTCCATCTGCTGGGCTTATCTCTATTATTTACATCTGACAGTTTTATAGTACTCCCGGAAGACCGCTATCACTGTAGTTCCGGGAGAGCGACACTTTTCCTTCTGAGCTCTGCATCTTGAACAAGACAGTCGCTTCTGCTGCTATGCCAGCCCCTCCTATCCTCCGGTCGAATTACAGAAGCCTTGGTATTATGGGAACACAGTCGCAAATTACAAAGGCTTCTGTGAATGGGCAGCAGAGGAGGAGGGGTGGGCATAGCTGTTCTATGTGTTTCTCTCCACTCAGATTCCACTCCAACAGAACAGTAAACTTGTCAAATGCAATTAATAGAGATAAGCCCAGGAGATGGCATGCAGAGCCTTGGATTTAACTCAGTGTGTTCTTACAAATCAAATTTAAAGTGGCTGTAAACTTCAGACATGAAATATGAACAAAGCATATCCCTCTATAGTGTGTACTTGTCTCAATTAAGAGTTCTAAGTGTCATGTCTGTCTGCTGTTTCATTCCTCTGCTATCAGTCACTAGTGATAGGTTTTCCTGAAGTCAAGAGAAAAAAAGATGATGGGAGGGACCTCCAGCTGATTGACAGCCTTAGCTGTTCCTGTGTGCTGTGTGGAGGGGGGGTGTCCTTTCCCTCCAATCAGCTCTCAGAGCTCTCAGAGCTGAGCTCCGCAATGTGTAATTTCAGCTCTTTACCCTTTTTTCTGACATCCCAGACAAGCTGCATAAATTCAGCACTTTGAATGGATGAAGAGAAGACTGCAGATAGACAGGTACAACTTATGTAGGGGAGTTTTATTCATCTCTGTGTATCACCTGAGGCCAATCACTTCACTGGTTATATGTAAGAGTTTACAACCACTTTAACTTAGTTTGTTGAGTATGACAGGCGGCACCATTTGTCAAACTTGCTAGTTGACATCAATGGGGCTATGCCACAACCATGAGCCAAATGCTTGACTGGCCCTTGTGGCATTGTATTTCATTACTAAATACATCTTCAGCTAGAATAAAAAAGGAGGTTCAGAAGGAAGCAGGATCACCTCTGAAAAGTGATCCACTATGTACTGTAAACAAGTCCTTAGGCTTCTTTCACCCCGAAATAAAGAGATTCACTGTGTATTGCTTTTCAGAGATGGTTAGGTGGCAGTTTGCAGGTATTTAGATGGTGATACTGCCGCCTCCTGAATACCATATTTTATTGGATGTTTTATAGCAGAATGTAAAAATAAATTAAAAATATATATTTATTTATATTATTACAGTTGTGCTCATAAGTTTACATACCCTGGCAGAATTTATGATTTCTTGGCCATTTTCCAGAGAATATGAATGATAATACAAAAACGTTTCTTTCACTCATGGTTAGTGTTTGGCTGAAGCTATTTATTATCAATCAATTGTGTTTACTCTTTTTAAATCATAATCACCACAAAAACTACCCAAATGACCCTGATCAAAAGTTTACATACCCCAGTTCTTAATACCGTGTATTGCCCCCTTTAACGTCAATGACAGCTTGAAGTCTTTTGTGGTATTTGTGGATGAGGCTCTTTATCTTCTCAGATGGTAAAGCTGCCCATTCCTCCAGTTCCTGTAAATTCTTGGGCTGTCTTGCATGAACTGCACATTTGAGATCTCCCCAGAGGGGCTCAATGATATTGAGGTCAGGAGACTGAGATGGCCACTCCAGAACCTTCACTTTATTCCGCTGTAGCCAATGACAGGTCGACTTGGCCTTGTGTTTTGGATCATTGTCATGTTGGAATGTCCAAGTACGTCCCATGCGCAGCTTCCTGGCTGATGAATGCAAATGTTCCTCCAGTATTTTTTGATAACATACTGCATTCATCTTGCCATCAATTTTGACCAAATTTCCTGTGCCTTTGTAGCTCACACATCCTCAAAACATCAGCAATCCACCTCCGTGTCTCACAGTAGGAATGGTGTACCTTTCATCATAGTCCTTGTTGACTCCTCTCCAAATGTAGCGTTTATGGTTGTGGCCAAAAAGCCCAACTTTATGGTCTCATCACTCCAAATTACTTTGTGCTCTTTGGTGTATTGTAAGCGGGATACTTTGTGGCATTTGCGTAGTAATGGCTTTCTTCTGGCTACTCGACCATGCAGCCCATCTTTCTTCAAGTGCCTCCTTATTGTGCATCTTGAAGCAGCCACACCACATGATTTCAGAGAGTCATGTATTTCATCTGAAGTTATTTGTGGGTTTTTCTTTGCATCCTGAACAATTTTCCTGGCAGTTGTGGCTGAAATTTTAGTTGGTCTACCTGACTGTGGTTTGGTATCAACAGAACCCCCTCATTTTCCACTTCTTGATTAGAGTTTGAACACTTCTGATTGGCATTCTCAATTCCTTGGATATCTTTTTATATCCCTTTCCTGTTTTATACAGTTCAACTACCTTTTCCCGCAGATCCTTTGACAATTCTTTTGCTTTCCCCGTGAATCAGAATCCAGAAACATCAGTGCAGCACTGGATGAAAGATGCAAGGGTCAGTCAGGAGTCCAGAAACTCATTGACCTTTTAAACACACACTAATTACAAGCAAACAGATCACAGGTGAGGATGGTTACCTTTTAATAGCCATTCAAAATGTAAACTTTTGATCAGGGTGATTTGGGTAGTTTCTGTTGTCATTATGATTTAAAAAGAGTAAACACAGTTGGCTGATGGTAATTGGCTTCAGCCAAATACTAACCATGAGTGAAAGAAAAGTTTTTGTGTTATCATTCATACTCTCTGAAAAATGGCCAAGAAATCCTAAATTCTGCCAGGGTATGTAAACTTATGAGCACAACTGTGTGTGTATATCTATATAGATTATATAAAATATATCTTTCACAAAAGTGAGTACACCCCTCACATTTTTGTAAATATTTTATTATATCTTTTCATGTGACAACACTGAAGAAATGACACTTTGCTACAATGTAAAGTATTGAGTGTACAGCTTGTATAACAGTGTACATTTGCTGTCCCCTCAAAATAACTCAACACACAGCCATTAATGTCCAAATCGCTGTGTTTGGGGTCGTTATCATGTTGAAATACTGCCCTGCGGCCCAGTCTCTGACTGGAGGGGATCATGCTCTACTTCAGTATGTCACAGTACATGTTGGCATTCATGGTTCCTTCAATGAACTGTAGCTCCCCATTGCCGGCAGCACTCATACAGCCCCAGACCATCACACTCCCACCACCATGCTTGACTGTAGGCAAGACACACTTGTCTTTGTACTCCTTACCTGGTTGCTGCCACACATGCTTGACACCATCTGAACCAAATAAGTTTATCTTGGTCTCACTAGACCACAGGACATGCTTCCAGTAATCCATGTCCTTAGTCTGCTTGTCTTCTGCAAACTGTTTGCAGGCTTTCTTGTGCATCATCTTTAGAAGAGGCTTCCTTCTGAGATGGCAGTAATGCAGACCAATTTGATGCAGTGTGCAGTATATGGTCTGAGCACTGACAGGCTGATCCCCCACCCCTTCAACCTCTGCAGCAATGCTGGCAGCACTCATACGTCTATTTCCCAAAGACAACCTTTGGATATGATGCTGAGCATGTACACTCAGCTTCTTTGGTCGACCATGGTGAGGCCTGTTCTGAGTGGAACCTGTCCTGTTAAACCATTGTATGGTCTTGGCCACCATGCTGCAGTTCAGTTTCAGGGTCTTGGCAATCTTCA
The DNA here is from genome assembly GCF_042186555.1 of Aquarana catesbeiana. Taxonomy (NCBI): domain Eukaryota; kingdom Metazoa; phylum Chordata; class Amphibia; order Anura; family Ranidae; genus Aquarana; species Aquarana catesbeiana. The sequence goes on along the minus strand of NC_133328.1, from coordinate 195,972,942 downwards.
TGTAGCCTAGGCCATCTTTATGTACAGCAACAACTCTTTTTTTCAGATTCTCAGAGAGTTCCTTGCCATGAGGTGCCATGTTGAACTTCCAGTGACCAGTATGAGAGAGTGAGAGCGATAACACCAAATTTAACACACCTGCTCCCCATTCATACCTGAGACCTTGTAACCCTAACGAGTCACATGACACCGGGGAGGGAAAATGGCTAATTGGGCCCAATGTGGAAATTTTCACTTAGGGGTGTACTCACTTTTGTTGCCGGCAGTTTAGACATTAATGGCTGTGTGATGAGTTATTTTGAGGGGACAGCAAATTTACACTGCTATTCAAGCTTTACCATTTCTACAGTGTTGTCACATGTAAAGATATGATAAAATATTTACAAAAAATATGAGGGGTGTACTCACTTTTGTGAAATACTGTATGTTTGTGTGTTTTGTTTATTTCGCAGAAAATAAAAATGTAGTGGCGATCAAATACCAACAAAAGAAAGCTATTTGTGTAAAAAAGAAAAAAAAAATTGATAAAAATGTTGTTTAGGTACAGTGTGTATGACGTGCAATTACCAGTTAAAATAGCCCAGTGCTAAATAGCAAAAAATGGCCTGGTCATGAAGGATGTAGAATCTGAAGTGGATATTGAGAGCCATGCGGTATTGTATAGAAAAGAATGGAGCTTCTAGTTGGGATGGTTGAGTTGTATATCTCTTTTTCAGGAGTTTTGATTTGCAAGTGGTCCACATCATGGCCGTGGAGGGCAGGCCCCGGCTCAGAGATTCCCCAAACAAGTCTGGTGAGCAGAGTGGAGTGGCAGATGGTCAAGTGAGACATCGTCATCGGGGGGTCACTTCTCCTAAGGGAAGAACTAGGGGCCACCACCCAACTGAGACCTCCCATCACAGGAATAATAAGGGAGCCAAGGAGCGCCTCTTCTCTTACCTCAGCCCAGCCAATGCAAAGTTTGGGCTCAACCTGGTGATTGGTAAGCTTTCCCTGTGGTCTAATATTGTACTTCTGGCAATCCTATACAAGGCTTAACAAAATGCCGATGGGTAAAAACTGGTCAACTTTCTCCCCTGTGCATTTTGTTTTAGATCCATAGCCTTCTTTCTCACTTACCATCTAACATCATTAGTAATAGTCACATTCAACTGGACTTTTTCTGTAATGGTGAAGACATTTCATCGCTCATCCTCAGTTCAGTTTGAACAAGTCCAGTTCGATGCGACTAACTACTATTAGCTACACAATGATCTGAATCAAAGAGAACCTCATACTTTCTAACATATTTCTGTCTGGGAGATCTTTCGTCTAGTACTTTTAGAGCCGGTTCACACGGGGGCGACTTGTCAGGCGACCTAGCCGCCTGACAAGTCGCCTCCCGTTCTGTACGCGTCGCTCCGACTTAGAAGAAAGGTTCCTGTACTACTTTGGGGGCGACTTGCATAGACTTCTATACAGAAGTCATCTTGCAAGTCGCCGCGGCAGTCGTGTGCAGGTCGCCTCGGTGAGGCGACCTGCAAGTCGTGCCGCTTCTAATGTGAACCGGCGCTTAGTGACGTGAATGAAGCCACCAATCGGGCCACAAACTCGCATTGTAAAACGTAGTGTGTGTGTCCCAAAGCAATATAAAAATTCTTTGGGATCCCTATAAAAGACTTTCCTGTGTGCTGGAGTTTAGTGAATATACCAGCTCATACTGTACGTAGCATGGTCACTAAGCTTTATGATACTCAGGTGTAGTAGAGGTTAGCCAGCTGTATTTCATTTTTGGTTTGTACTTGATAGTTTTCAAGTGCCTATCAAGTATAATACATAGTTGGAAAGTTGAATAACAACATAAGTTTAACCCATGTGGGTGTGTGTATGCATTTATGTCTCTAACACTTCCCATATCGCTGTGTACTGGTTACGCTAAGATGCCTATCTAAAAGTTTTTTTGAAATCGTTAACACTTCCCGCTGACACCACCAATTGCGGAAGGGAGTTCCACATCCTTACCTTTCTAACAGTAAATACCCACTTATGCAGTTTAAGGTTAAACCACTTTTTGTCCAACTTCATTGAGTGACCACATGTCCTCTTGAGCAACGTGAGACCGAACACTGTTCTCCCTATGCTAGAATCCCTGTTTAGATATTTATATATTGTGAGCATCGCAATATTGTGCCTAAACAAATATTTCTTTTGAAATTCTGGCAGTTTTTGGTTGCCACTAAACTCTTTCTGCTTGGGGAGCACCTTGAATCATTGGTGCACAGGATACTTAAAGTGGAACTTTAGTAAGAAAATTAAATCCCGCTAGATCTCTTCAGGCTGGCCCCTTTTTGCAGGTATAAAACATTAAAAATAAGTCACTATACTGTTTAAAATCCAGTAAGACACTGTCTCGCCCTGCTCTGCACATGCTCAGTTGCTCTCTATTTTTAGACATTGCCAAGTTTGTAGAGGTTGATCTGCTGACAGCCTTGAAGGATAAGTTAAAAACAACAGGTAGGGCGCCAGGTCAGTATGAGTATAAAATCAGTAGCACTTTATTTCAAATACACTTACATAATGGTATCTTGCAAGCTGCATACAGGGGTGATGTGGGGTGCCATTCAGGCGTCACAATGGAAGAGAAGACCGCTGTAGAAAGCAAGCTCAGGTCCACCAATCAGGAGTGTTACACTGGCAGTGTCTCCAGCTCTCACACCCACCTCTGACAGGGCTAGCAGGAGACCCGACGTACAGACGGGAGAGCGGGAGGACTGTGATGTGTTTTCCAAGGCCCCACCTCCTTCATCAGGCAGACCCTGCATGAAGCCCTGTTTGTGGGTGTTCCCTTTGTGGAGCTCAAGCAGAGCGCTTTCGCTACCATCCCCTCTCCTGTAAACATGTCTGTCAGAAAGTCCTGTGTGTTTACAGTGACTCTAGAACAATGTGCACTAAAAAATAACTTGTCACATATTATTATTGTTGTTGTTGTCTGCTCAATCTCACCAACTCTGTCCTCTTCAGCCTCCATCCGCGCTGTCTGCACCATCTTGTACCCGCTCTGTCTGCACCATCTTGTACCCGCTCTGTCTGCACCATCTTGTACCCGCTCTGTCTGCACCATCTTGTACCCGCTCTGTCTGCTCCAGCAGCGTCAAACAGGTGCAATTAAATCTCTCCAGTTGATTAAGTGGCAACTGGCTGTGGGTGCTCTGTCTTCCTCCCCAAAGATACAGTGAAAACTCTGGCCCGCACACTGCTGTTTCTTCGCCTTGGCTTACACACCCCCTCTGAGTCACCTGTCATTAAACTTTCATAAACAATCCAACTGTGGATCACTTTTCAGGGCTGTCAAAAAAAAAAAAAAGCCTCCTGTGTGAACAAGGCCTTAGTTAAAGCGGTTGTAAACCGCTGGACGTCCTTTTTTTCTTTTTTTTTTTTTTTTTTCTATTTCTTTTTTTTTTCTTACCCTGTAAGGTAAAAGCATAATGTGCTTGGATTCATCGTATACTAACACATTATGTTAAACTTACCTTTAAAACAAAGCTCTTCCAGCACCGACGTGCCAGAGCTGCAGACACTCCCATCTTCACCCGTCTTGCTTCCGGATTCATGGACTCCAGCTCTGTGACAGGCCGAATCCACCATGACGTCACTCCCGTGCATGCGCACAGGAGCCGCTGCTCACAGTACAGGACTCTGAAGGAACGGCATGGGTGGCTGTTCCTTCAGAGCGCATGCGCCAGTGATGTCACTGGCTGCATCTACAGTAAATATCTCCTAAACGGTGCCAATTTAGGAGATATTTACACTACCTATAGATGGGTAAGCCTTATTATAGGCTTACCTATAGGTAAAAGTTGGTGATGGAAGTTTACTTCCACTTTAAGTCCCATGCACACTTGACGTTTTAACATGGTTGTTAGGGGCGTTTGGCGGTTTTTTTTTTGGGGGGGGGGGGTTCTGCCTCCAAACTACCTAGATATTGGCCTATGTGTCCAGGCACACATAGGCATTTAGAGGCAGAAAAAAAAAGAAAACGCTGCCAGCCCGTTACAGGAGTAGCAGTGTTTTGGCAGAAGAACGCTTGATGTGTGAAAACACACATTAACGCTAGGCGCATTTAGTTGAACATTAATTTATTTCAATGGCCAGAATTAATTCATGTAAAAGCTCTTGACGTGCTTAAACGCGGTACATGCGTTTTACAAGCATTTTTCCCACCAGGAGGAATGGCGTCCAAGAGACTTGGCAAAACTTCCAGTGTACACGAGGCCCATTCAGCCACCAACCCATTTCTATTAAGGTCTTTTAGCTGCTGCTTTTTAGCTTCCCATTTAGCAATGTATTTACTTTGTAGTGTACTTTGGCTCATGTCATGCTTTGCTATGTATGTGTGCTCATGTTCTCATGTTTGATGATTGCTTTGTCTAATGTTTTCAGAAAAATACTTATCAGATTGCAAAGATTTCACCACAGTGCACTGACCAGAAAAGTAAGATGAAATGCTCATAGACAGCTGTTTAAATTAAATAGTTGTTCATTTTTTGATCTTTCTAAGGCTGGCTTCACACCTTTACGCTGCAGTAACGCACTATGCACACATTGGTGTGCCTTTTCTTTTTGAATGGCATCCCAGCACACTAAAGCAGGGGTCTCTAAAGGGCCAGTTTACCCTGCTTCAGAATTTAAGGGGGCCGGATTGTTGGCAATGGGGGTAGAAAATGCCCCACATATGGCATCAGTAGGAGAAAACAATGCCTCAAGTGGTGTTCAGTTGCATAGTACCTGTGGTCTGTATGAGAATAGTGCCCCATCGCTGGCGTCAGTGGGAGGAATAGTGCCCCATCGCTGGCGTCAGTGGGAGGAGTAGTGCCCCGTCGCTGCTGTCAGTGGGAGGAGTAGTGTCCCGTCTGCTGTCAGTGGGAGGAGTAGTGTCCCGGAGGAGTAGTGTCCCGTTGCTGCTGTCAGTGGGAGGAGTAGTGTCCCGTCGCTGCTGTCAGTGGGAGGAGTAGTGTCCCGGAGGAGTAGTGTCCCGTCGCTGCTGTCAGTGGGAGGAGTAGTGTCCCGTCGCTGCTGTCAGTGGGAGGAGTAGTGTCCCGGAGGAGTAGTGTCCCGTCGCTGCTGTCAGTGGGAGGAGTAGTGTCCCGTCTGCTGTCAGTGGGAGGAATAGTGTCCCGTTGCTGCTATCAGTGGGAGGAATAGTGTCCCGTCGCTGCTGTCAGTGGGAGGAATAGTGTCCCGTCGCTGCTGTCAGTGGGAGGAATAGTGTCCCGTCGCTGCTGTCAGTGGGAGGAATAGTGTCCCGTCGCTGCTGTCAGTGGGAGGAATAGTGTCCCGTCGCTGCTGTCAGTGGGAGGAATAGTGTCCCGTCGCTGCTGTCAGTGGGAGGAATAGTGTCCCGTCGCTGCTGTCAGTGGGAGGAGTAGTGTCCCGTCGCTGCTGTCAGTGGGAGGAGTAGTGTCCCGTCTGCTGTCAGTGGGAGGAGTAGTGTCCCGGAGGAGTAGTGTCCCGTTGCTGCTGTCAGTGGGAGGAGTAGTGTCCCGTCGCTGCTGTCAGTGGGAGGAGTAGTGTCCCGGAGGAGTAGTGTCCCGTCGCTGCTGTCAGTGGGAGGAGTAGTGTCCCGTCGCTGCTGTCAGTGGGAGGAGTAGTGTCCCGGAGGAGTAGTGTCCCGTCGCTGCTGTCAGTGGGAGGAGTAGTGTCCCGTCTGCTGTCAGTGGGAGGAATAGTGTCCCGTCGCTGCTGTCAGTGGGAGGAATAGTGTCCCGTCGCTGCTGTCAGTGGGAGGAATAGTGTCCCGTCGCTGCTGTCAGTGGGAGGAATAGTGTCCCGTCGCTGCTGTCAGTGGGAGGAATAGTGTCCCGTCGCTGCTGTCAGTGGGAGGAATAGTGTCCCGTCGCTGCTGTCAGTGGGAGGAATAGTGTCCCGTCGCTGCTGTCAGTGGGAGGAATAGTGTCCCGTCGCTGCTGTCAGTGGGAGGAATAGTGTCCCGTCGCTGCTGTCAGTGGGAGGAATAGTGTCCCGTCGCTGCTGTCAGTGGGAGGAATAGTGTCCCGTCGCTGCTGTCAGTGGGAGGAATAGTGTCCCGTCGCTGCTGTCAGTGGGAGGAATAGTGTCCCGTCGCTGCTGTCAGTGGGAGGAATAGTGTCCCGTCGCTGCTCTCAGTGGGAGGAATAGTGTCCCGTCGCTGCTGTCAGTGGGAGGAATAGTTTCCCTTCGCTGCTGTCAGTGGGAGGAATAGTGTCCCGTCGCTGCTGTCAGTGGGAGGAATAGTGTCCCGTCGCTGCTGTCAGTGGGAGGAATAGTGTCCCGTCGCTGCTGTCAGTGGGAGGAATAGTGTCCCGTCGCTGCTGTCAGTGGGAGGAATAGTGTCCCGTCGCTGCTGTCAGTGGGAGGAATAGTGTCCCGTCGCTGCTGTCAGTGGGAGGAATAGTGTCCCGTCGCTGCTGTCAGTGGGAGGAATAGTGTCCCGTCGCTGCTGTCAGTGGGAGGAATAGTGTCCCGTCGCTGCTGTCAGTGGGAGGAATAGTGTCCCGTCGCTGCTGTCAGTGGGAGGAATAGTGTCCCGTCGCTGCTGTCAGTGGGAGGAATAGTGTCCCGTCGCTGCTGTCAGTGGGAGGAATAGTGTCCCGTCGCTGCTGTCAGTGGGAGGAATAGTGTCCCGTCGCTGCTGTCAGTGGGAGGAATAGTGTCCCGTCGCTGCTGTCAGTGGGAGGAATAGTGTCCCGTCGCTGCTGTCAGTGGGAGGAATAGTGTCCCGTCGCTGCTGTCAGTGGGAGGAATAGTGTCCCGTCGCTGCTGTCAGTGGGAGGAATAGTGTCCCGTCGCTGCTGTCAGTGGGAGGAATAGTGTCCCGTCGCTGCTGTCAGTGGGAGGAATAGTGTCCCGTCGCTGCTGTCAGTGGGAGGAATAGTGTCCCGTCATTGGTGTCAGTTGGGGGAGTTATGCCCCACTGCTGGTGTCAGTGTTAGGAATAGTGCCTCAAATCAGTGGGAAGAATAGTGCCCCAAGGGCCAGATTAAGGCTAGCAAAGGGCCACAGTTTGGAGGCCACTGCACTGAAGTAATGCACTGTAATGATACGTTTCCGAAAGAAGTTCAGGTGAAAGGGCCTTTATATGTTGGCTTATTTCCTCACATATAACACTATTAGGATTTTGAGAGACAGTTTAACATTAATTACATTGTATATGAAGTCAAAACTTTATTATTTTTGTTTATATGTTACTTTTCTTGTGGTTGATCTAATTGGCAGATACATAATTGCTTGTGGACTATAACATGTATCAGGTTTGTAGCTTATTTCTTGCACTTTTCAAGTGTCAAGAAGGGCCTCCCACCTAAGGCTAGGTGCACATCTATGCATATGTGGTTGATTGGTTTTCCAGCATGTTTTGCATTTTTTTTCATGTGCATTTTTGATGCATTTTTTGGGAAGTTTTGCTAAGAGGAGGTGTCTGTTGTCATGCAGCAAACTGCACCAAAAAACACATCTACATGTATTTTTAATGCAATTCCATTAAAGTCTATGGAGCCAAAAATGCACTGTGCTGCAAAAAAAAAAAAAAAAAAAATATCCTTGCACCTTTCCAAAAAATGCATAGATGTGAACGGGACCCATAGGAAATAAGGTTAAATTTAACACAACATGCCTAGTTGACAGGTGGCAGCACTTGTCAGCCGTGGCCATTAAAGTAACTAGGGTCGAACCCCAACTGATAGCCAAATGCTTCGCTTGCAATTTTGGTACATTAGCCCAATTATAATCTGCCATTCAGCAGAAAGAAAAGCAGATATTCAAGAGGCAGCAGGATCGCCTTGAGAATGCCTTTCACTGTGAAGCGCTTTTCAGAGCTTTGGCTACTGTCAACCTAGACCGACTGAGGGTGATTTTCAAAAGGCGTATGTTTTTGAACACCGAATCATGAGCATAGGAATTTTTATAGGGGACATTTCTAAATGTGTTGAATAATATTTAACCTATCAAAGTTAACTTCGGAAAATTTTGTCATGCCAGCTTATAAATGTTCTGACCTCCTGCTGTCTAGCTCCCATGTCACCTCCCATACTGTCCTTTAGGACTTCTCCAGAGCCTCCCCCCATCCTCTGGAACTCCTTACAACCAATCTTTCTGACTATCTCCTACTCTGTCCATATTTGGGTGATTCCTGAAAACCCTTCTCCTGCCTTTTACCTAAAGATTGAACTTTTATTTTCTCCATCATCTCATCCCGCACAGTAATTTTGTATCACTTGACTCTTCCTCCTAACAAGCAGGGCCCTCTCATTCCTCTTGTATTGAATTGTATTGTAAATGTACTGTCTGCCTTAATTTTGTAAAGTGCTGCACAAACCGTTGGCGCTACATAAATCCTGTATAATAATTAATTGGTTCTCAATTTTGGTATGCTTCCTTTTCAGCTGCTTTATTTGGTCTTTTGCACTGGTAAGATTTTTTTCTTATTTTATTGGGGTACAGTTTATCTTTTTTTCTTTGTTGTAAGGGTTGGTCTCAACTGTTATTTCAGTTCTGGGTAGGTTCTGTCAGTTTGAATTACTCTCTATCTTTTTATATCTCTTTGGATTGCTATAACAAGGTCTCAGATTCTTCCCACTTGCATTGACCCCTATGAGGTAGCTATGACTCTCTGATGAATATTTTTTTTAAATTTATCTTCCAATATGAAGATTGTGGTGGAATGCAGAAGCGGTGGTGGGACCAGAAAATGGAAATTTTGATAGGAGGCCCTCATCCTAGAGGGGTAAATGGTTGAGTGATCTGACTAATGACCACCCATAACCAATTTGTTCTTGTTCAAAATGCTACATATGCCCAAGTTTCAATGTATGGGGATCCCAAAACACTGTTTACTTGCCTCCTTACACATGATTGGTGTATGTGTTCCTATCATGGGAGAAATATGGAGGCTGCCAGTGCTGACCCTCTCGTATTTCTCTCATGACAAGTTTTCTTTAATTTCTCCAAGAGCTCAGTAATTTACATCTAAGAGTTAAAAATCCCTGTTAGTTTCAAATGTACTGTCCATTGTCTACACCCACCTAAAGAAAATAACAGAACTGTATGGAGCACGATCTTTTGTACCACCTGCATTCGCTAGTCTTCGATCTTCTCTATATTCAGTGCCAGCCATGTAGACTGCATTCAGTAGATGTGTTAAGCCCTCCAATTAAGCAGTCTGATTATCTTGATTACTTGCATACATCAGTTTCAATGGCAATTATTGTCTTGGCTTCCCATGTACAAAACAAATTATAGGCAGTACGTTCAGAAAAACTGAGCAAAAAGAAACAATGTTGTTACAAGCTGCAAGCAGTAATGTTACCATTTTGTTTTCTAGGCTGCACTAGGTGACTTCTGGAATGTGGTGCGATTGGCTGTATTATGCCTTCTTTTAAACTATTTTCCATACAGAATTTAAAAGGGCTTAATTTATAAAAGCTTAGTGTATGTATGTGTGTGTATTAAGCTTAGTAAATGGCAGCCCTGCACCCCTTCCCAATTTATTTATTTATTTCAGGTTCTTATATAGCGCCATCAATTTACACAGCGCTTTACATATACATTGTACATTCACATCAGTCCCTACTCTCAAGGAGCTTACAATCTAAGGTCCCTAACTCACATTCATACATACTAGGGACAATTTTAGACAGGATCCAATTAACCTACCAGCATGTCTTTGGAGTGTGGGAGGAAACCGGAGTACCCGGAGGAAACCCACACAGGCACAGGGAGAACATGCAAACTCCAGGCAGGTAGTGTCGTGTTTGGGATTTGAACCAGTGACCCTTCTAACTGCTAGGCAAAAGTGCTATCCACTACATTACTGTGCATCCCAATCCTCCATTGTTACAGCAGGCAGGGAATCCTCAACCTGCACACGCTGTCACAATTTTAAAATGGCACGGCTGTTCAGGGCTCCACCCTTAAAGCCATGTCATTCATTCACAGAGTGAATGAATGATGCATGTAAAGGCAGGTGTCCCAATTCTCTTTAGACAATATAGCGTCATTTTAGACAGCTTGCAAACACAAAGGTATGCCAGTGCTGCAGCTTTTTTTTTTTTTTCCTATTAAACCACTGGGACTGATTATGTGATTATATTAAACAGAGGTTCTCCACTCCGGGGAAGAAAAAAAATTAAAAGTAGAGGTGCACTAATTGGAAATTTTGGTACTGAAAATGCAGGGTGCACTTGGCCAAAAACCGAAAATTACCAGCTAAATGTAGTAGAGGAAGGGAGAGGAAGAGGACATAAAGGGGAACTTCCTCTTTTGGGTGAAGCTCTGCTTTAAAGTGATTGTAAAGGCTCGTTGTTTGTTTTAAAAAAAAATGTTATACTTACCACAGTTGGTTTTGCACAGAGTGGCCCAGATCCTCCTCTTCTCGGGTCCCTCTTTGCTGCTCCTAGTCCCCCCCTCCTTTTTGAGTGCCCCTCAGCCAGCAGCTTGCAACAGGGGTCAACCAAGCTGAGTCAGAGATCCGTGTATCCATTGAGACACGGAGCTCCGACCTGGCCCTGCCCCCTCCCTCTCCTGATTGACAGCCATGGGAGCCAGTAGGGCTGCTACTCTGTCTCCGCCAATCAGGAGGATTGTACTGGATGGCTGAGGGAATCGTGGACATCGCTGGGGAGAGAAGGAGCTCAGGTAGGTATTTGGGGGTGGGGGGGGGGGCATTATGATAAAAAAAACCTTCTGCCTTTAGAACTCTTAACCTTCTAAGATATTTTCATTTTTTTTTATGGATGTTAGATGCACGCTTTTAGTTTTGAAAAATAAAAAAAGTTTGAATCTGAATCAAATGCCTAGATTTGTTTTTGTTTTTTACCTTTTTATAGCTTTATCACTAATATCATTAAACTTTTGGCCACCGGACTACCCTGATTAAAGGCTAAGTTCACCTTTGAAACATGTTACATGTTCTACCTGTATTTTAGGGTGGAACATGTTCCAGCTCCTGCACCTCTCCCCCTGATTTCCCCCCCCCCCCCACCGTGACAGTGGGTGGGGGTTGTTTTCCTGCATCGGTAGTTACTTTTTGAAAACTGCATGGCTGTGCGAGGCTCCACCCACACAGCTGCATTATTCACTCACAGATTCTTGGGAATGAATAAACTACAAGTACCATCTTTCACTGCTGCAGATGGACTTGTAGTTTCAGTGAGCAGCAAGGGGAGGGGGGGGGGGGGGGCTGATGAGTGCTTTTGTAGTCCACTGAGATGTCCCCTGACTTTGAAACGGAGGTCATGTCTGCAGGAGCCTACATTGTACCCGTGATCTATTGATCGTGGGTATGATGCTTTTTCAGGGTCCTGAAGGAAAAAGTAATACATTTACATTTACATTTACAATACATAATACATGCTTCCCTATAGATGGGTAAGCTGCAATATATATTTCATTATTTTTTTGTATTTTTCTTGGGTTTAGGTATGCTTTAAGTCCCAGGTCAAACAGCAGTTAACCACATTTGTTTTATATTTGTGACAAAGTAACACAGTAACAATCGCTTATGGTAAATTTGTTTACACATGTCCTTTTATCCATAGGAGCTACATATCTACACTTTTTGAGAATGACCGTCATTTTTCTCACCTGTCAACGCTGGAACGAGAAATGGGTTTCCGCACTGAAATGGTTAGTTTTTTTATGATCTTTATTCAAAACGTATTAATGTGACCATTGTCTTTTCATATGTAATTTCTTTAGCGTATGTCTTTTTAACCAATAAAAACAACAAAAACTGTACATATCAGATTTGAAAAGGCTCCATTTTTTTATTTTTTATTTTTTCTTGCAAACTTTTCTCCGTCAGGGTTATATTTATGGGCCAGTGGCTAAAGCAGCAGGGGGGTGTAACTGTTCACGTTTGTGCTAAAGGCTTGATTCAACAAAGGATTTGTAAAGAGCTTAGGAGATGTTGAGAGGAGTTTGAAGACTCCCTATAATTCAATAAATACGAAACTAGCCCTGTTTTCTCTTGTTTGTTAATATGTATAGTTGAAAAGTAGCTGGGAGTACAAAACAGACTTTTTGTCGTTCATGATCAGAGTCTTTTCATTTACATGGACTCTAGCTTACAGAGTTAAATATCTAGTCTCCATTTTTGTATATTTAATTTTGTAAATAGGAAACGGTTATGACTCTTAAAGGAGCATTATAGTATAGTTCGGTGAATGTATATTTTGAGCTACTATTTCAGAAATTTTTGGTATGACTGTTCACGTTTGTACATGCTTGCTCTTTCCTGTGTGTTTTTTTTTTTTTTTTTTCTTTTCCTTTCAGAAGTGGCAACCAGGAAACAATACATATTAAATACGTATATGTAAAAACATTCCTGAATTATTTGCATAAATATATAAACTAGTGCAGTGCTATAAAAAAAAAAAAAAAAAAAAAAAACCTCCAGCACTTGTGTATAATAATAATAATAATAATAATAATAAATGCAATGCAAGAACATAATCACAAAATAATAAACAAGCTTAACAAGTAAGAATTAGAACATTAAGTGTCCAATAATAAGAGTCCAAATCATCAGCCCCGGTTCACAATATAACCCGCATGTGAATCACGCAGGAACCGCACTGCATTCCTGTGCAATTCACATGTGATTAAAGGAGAAGTAAAGTCTTCCTCTTTAATTGTGCCTATGCGATGCATACTAGCTCATTTTGCCTTTTTATCTTGCAGGGCTTTTATGTTTTTATTTTTTGGAATTCTTTTTTCTGAGGTTTACAACCTCTTTAAGTGCGTTGCGATTTGAGCCCATTCATTTTGACGGGGCTCAAATCGCACCGCAAAAGTGCAGGCAACTGTTTTGGGACTGCATTACATGGGCGTTTTGTACCATGCGATCCGGTGTGGGCAAACTGCACCGCATTTGTGATCCTTTTTGGGGTGCCATTAACTTTGTATTGACATCTACAGCAGATCGCAAACACAGTGCGATCGCATTGCGGGAAATGTGCAGGGATCACTGCGTTTCCCACACCGCATATGTGTGAACCTAATGTCAGCTTTCTTATCCCATGTGAGCTGAAACGTTCAATCAAACAGAATCCAAAGTTCAGGAAGTTCAAAACGGTGATAATATGAGACAGCAAATCCTCTTGTTGGCATACAAGTGAAAAGCCATGCTCTCCCAAATCCTCCTCACGAAACAGATGCACACACTGCCCACCTTCTAGTTAGACCCCGTAAAATTATAAGAGGTGTAACTGCACTTTGTTATAAAGAGATTCACTCCACACATTCAGCTCCAGGAAAGGAAGGCACGATGGTAGGAAAGGGGAAAATGAAAGGCGTGCCACTTTAGTTTTTTCTTAGTTTCTGCAGAGTCTACTTCACTCTAAAGGGTGTTGCCATGGGTGCTGTGCTTTACTATTTACCTGTCATCCATTTTACATGTCCCATACGTGGACTTTTATGAACTTTGCACTAATGACGTTTCAGTTTTAAGTAGTCCTCCAGCGCCATTTTTTTCTTTGTTGCAATGGTAGGAAAGGGTTAACTCTTCCACTCCATGCAGCATGACACTCATGTAAGAAAGAAATGAAAAGAGACCACAGTGTTCATTGCATTCCTAATAGGGCACCAATCGCGTTAAATAACACTAATAATACCAATAAACACCTAAACAATGAGTAGACTGCACAAAAGAATATGAGAGATACAGCGATGAAGAAATACCAGACCGCTCAGAACTTGTGGTCGCCACTTCTCTCTATGGGGATCGCTCAGACACTTGCATCAGCATAATGACTTTATTGGGGTTCCACCCCTTATGCGTATCTTGCAAACAGGACTTCTTCAAAAGGGGTCTGAAGAAAGCCTGGCCTTCAGAAGACATCATGTTCATCATATGCTGGGTGAACTTTCTATAGAATTACCTGTAGGACGAGATGCTAAGAAATGATTCTACACATTTGAAGGTGATTTCTCTAGAACCTTATTGGGATGAGGCACTTTTTTGTTTTCCTAGCCATAAGCCAAGGTGAGCAGAATAAATCAATTGATTTTAAATGTGAGTTTTCTGGTCCTCTAATGCCTCGTACACACGGTCGGATTCTAAGACGGAAAATGTTCGATGGGAGCTTGTTGTCAGAAATTCCGACTGTGTGTAGGCTCCATCGGACATTTTCCATCGGAATTTCCGTCGCACAAAATTTGAGATCTGGATCTCAAATTTTACGACAACAAAATCCGTTCTCGTAAATTCCGATCGTGTGTACACAATTCCGACGCACAAGTTCCACGCATGCTCAGAATCAAGCAGAAGAGCCCCACTGGCTATTGAACTTCATTTTTCTCGGCTCTTCGTACGTGTTGTACGTCACCGCGTTCTTTACATTCGGAATTTCCGACGACGTTTGTGTGACCATGTGTATGCAAGACATGTTTGAGCCAACATCCGTCGAGGAAAAAAAACATAGATTTTATTGTCGGAAAATCCTATCGTGTGTACAGGGCATTAGAGGCGCCTCTATTTCTTTGTTTACATAGTACTTTAAAATCATGACAGTTTCAGTTACCATTTCTATCCACTGATGATCCGCTGAAACTTACACTGGTTAGATCAAGCTCTCTTGGAAAAAGAATCTTTCTGCTATGTTCTAGTTTCTTGGCCTGATTAGTTTGTTACATAATACAACATATATTTTAAAGAAAATCTGGCTACCAAGAGAGAAGGTGGACATGCAGGGTTCTTCTATCTAATTAGACAATGTAACATTTTTCCGCTGAGTCTGCCAGTGTTAGTAGCAAATTGTGCCCACTGAGGCACAGAAAAAATTGAGCTGGAGAAACAGCGGGGAGTGTGCTGCAAACCTGTACACATTCAAAACGTAGCAGAGGTATTAAAAAAAGAAATAAAAAAATAAAGAAAATGAATTGTCTTGGTGTTATGAAATATTTATTTTGTCACATATCTAGATGAATGTAGTGCGATTCCCCTGCTTGCATTGTCAGGATACAGACATATCTGTAGGTGTTTTAGGGAGGAATATTCATGTAAACTAGAATAAAGCATTTGCATTTGCTGTGGTGATAATATATGCAATGATAAATGGATCCAGCATATACCTATTATTATACCATGAGTGCAATTTGCCAGGTAGTATATTTTTAACTTTGTGTTTGTAATTTTACGTGCTTGCTCTTTTATATTTGTTATTATTTTAAATGTAGAGATTAGTCATTTGGCAACTGTAGGCTGGAGAGATTACTGATACTATAGGGTTGGTGTAATAAAGCATGTTCACTTAGCAAGGGAATTTTCCCATAGCTAAATGAATGTGCTAAAGATTACTTTGCAAAGAACACCCAATCACAAGTAAGGAACTTTTTTTTTTTTTTTTTTTTTAAACTATATTTTTGCTTACACAAGATTAGATGATGGAAGTCAGCAGTTTCACCTAATTTTCTAAGTTAAGGGAAAATTCTCTTTGGCAAGTAAACAGTCTGTTTGCTTTAATTAATCAACCTGACTGACTCTGCCTTATGCCGCGTACACACGGACGGACTTCCGACGGACTTTTGAACGAACAGACTTGCCTACACACGATCACACCAAAGTCCGACGGACTCGTACATGATGATGTACGACCGGACTAAAATAAGGAAGTTGATAGCTGGTAGCCAATAGCTGCCCTAGCGTCGTTTGTCGTCCGTCGGACTAGCATACAGACGAGCGGATTTTTCGACCGGACTCGAGTCCGTCGGAAAGATTTGAAACATGTTTCAAATCTAAAGTCCGTCAGATTTTTGACCGAAAAAGTCCGCTGCAGGTCCGATGGAGCCCACACACGGTCGTATTGTCCGCCGGATTCGGTCCGTCGGACCAGTCCGGACGAAAAGTCCGCCTCTGTGTACACGGCATAACAGTTGTAAAAAAAAAAAAAAAAAAATCAACTGCACAGGGAGTGCATTGTCAGCTGAGTCAGCTGAGTTTAAGTGGTTGTAAACCTCAGTCATAGAATCTGAGCAAAGCACATATATCTGTCGTGTTTACTTATCTCTCCCCAAAGCTCTAAGTGTCCTTTCTCTCTGGTGCTTAGTTCCTTTGTTATCAGCATGAGATGTTTTCCCAACACATGAGATGTTAAACCTGTCAGGGAGGGAAATAAGCACGGAGCTTATTTATTCAGTTTACAGCTCTGCATGTTCCTTTGTTCCTCTCCCTATGTGGGAACCCCCTTTTCTCCAATCAGCTCTCCCACACTGTAACAGCAGATTCTCTGACCCCTCCTCTGTGATAAAGACAGATGCAGAAAGATTTTACCACTATTCTGCCCTTTTGAATGCATGTAGAGAAGAGAAGACTGCAGATAAATAAGTAAAACCTGTAGGAGGATTTGTTTAATCTCTGTGTATCGTCTGAGGCTGTTCACTTCACTGGGTATATGTGAGGGTTTACATCCACTTTAAGCCAGACATACAGGGATTGAAATTCAACCAATTCAGAAGGGACTGGCGGAATTTCAATCCATGTATGGGCACCCTGGTTGTATACAAGTTGATCTATTGATCGACTTGTGTACAACCAGGCTGTCGGGTTATTCCCTAACATGTAATGCCCCCGGTTATATAGTAGCTGGCCACACTAATTGAAGGCTCCCCTCCGGCAGAACACAAAAGCTTTGGGGGGGGGGATTCCTCCATCAACACTGACTGTTGCTGGGGGGAATCAAGCAATTTTGTTTCCTTCTACAGGTGGTGAAAGGAGAGAAATTTGTATAATCTATGGCCTGCCTTGGATTTTCCTGACTTTGAAGTAAGAGTATGTATTTGTAATGTGTAAATATGGCTGTACAGTAATACCTTGGATTACGAGCATAATTCGTTCCAGAAAAATGCTTGTATTCCAAAGGACTCGTTTATCAAAGCGAGTTTCCCCATAGGAAATAATGGAAACTCAGATAATCCGTTCCACAGCCACTGCTTGTCTATGCAGTACCACATTTGACCAGAGGTGCAGGGGCACTCAGACGCTCTGAGACACTTGAAGAAGCTCAGAGACACTCGGGAACCGAATGTCTCTGAGCGTCACCGGTGCCCCCGTACCTCTGGCCAAATGTGGTACTGCACACCCCAGCAGCGTGAATCCAGCTCATCTTGCAAGACAACGCTCGCAAAGCATGTCAGGATTTTTTATTTTTTTTTTTAAATAACTCGTATTGCGAAACGCTCATATACCGCGTTACTCGCAATCCGAGGTTCCACTGTACTCTTGTACACATATACGTAATTATGTATTGTACACAGAGAAAACTTTAAAACAACATACTGATAGTATTATTTACATCTAGCTGTTCTTTTACATTTATACCTAAAACAAATTTATACATTTTTTTTTTTTTTTTTTTTTTTTTAGTTTTGGTCCCTATTGGACCCTAATAAGACCAGTCTACAATCCTTGCTGCATAGCCATGGTCACACAATAATATGAATGCACAGGGCACTAGAGTAGACCTTTTTAACTTTTTAATATTTACAAAATATATCAATGCTTTTGATTGGCTGAACCAAATATATAGTTTCTAATGCTACGTTTTTGTTTTTGTTTTTTGCGGTTTCTTTTTTTCCTGAGTGTTTGAGTCTCTGTTACTATTGGACCATCACCGTCACATTTTGTCCTGAACCTTTGTTGTAATGATGGGGAGGGAGGTGCAGAGTGCTTGACTACCTGTTCAGTTTACAAAGACTTTCTGAGCTAAATCATGTCTTTTATACCAATTAGCTATACCTAAAGTCTAGAATCAGAATATGCCTTTCCAAACTTTAGGGCTTGGTTCACATAAATGTGAATCGGATGCATTTTGAACCACATCCGATACGCATCACATGTGAATCAGACGGGCTTTCAATAGAGCCGGTCCATATATGTAGGCCGGATGTGGTGCAAATTAAAGGGTCCTGTGCGCTTTTCCGTTTGGTTCAAGTGCAATTTAAGTGTCAAATTCGCACATGAGCCGCTGAATGAAAACTGCATCGGACTTTGCACAGAAACCGGCCCTGCATATAGGTGAACCCAGCCTTAAAGCATGATATTAACATGAGCATAAACTGTGTTTAAGACGCATGTAAGGTAAAGAAAATGTTATGTAAGTTAAAAAAAAAAATCATGATTGTTTTCCTTTACATAGAGATACAGTTAAAGTTATTGACAGCTTCGATCTAAAGTGGCATTCTCTGCTCTCCTCAGAAGTGCTCTGTATAGACTTTAAGTTGGGAACAAAAGCACTTTCTGTTAAACCACGCATTTCCATCCTTTCACTTGTATGCAAATTTTTCATTTAACCATGGAAATCGATCAGACATTTGCTTTGTGCCTAACAAGACAGATAAGTTAATTGCTGATTGTCATTATCTAAATGTACTTTGGAAACTTAATGCGTTATATTAATTATGGCTTTTACTTTGTGACATTGTTTGTAAGGTTCATACATAATTTTTAATTGTTTCCACAGGGCCTGTATTATTCTTACTTCAAATCCGTCATTAAAGCTCCATCATATTTTTCGGGATTGCATCATATCATGAATGATAATGTTACAGAATATCCTAGTGTAATAAATACTTTGCAAAGATTTAATCTGTATCCAGAGGTAAGAAATGGATGTATAAAACGTGTGTATAATACAGTATAGGTACATTTAAAGTGATTGTAAATGTCTGAAGGTTCTTTTTTTTTTTTTTTCTATGCATGAAGGTAAAAGTAGAAAACCTTTGGGTGCAGCTCCCCCCACAGCCCCCCCCAATACTCGCCTGAGCCACCTTTCGATCCAGTGATGTGCATGAGAGGCTCGGGTGTCCCAGGACTCCCTCTCCTCATTGGCTGAGACAGCAGTGGGAGCCAGTGAGCCAATAAGAAGAAAGCAAAGGGTGGGGCTGAGCTGCATGTGTCTTATGGACACATAGAGCAGGGCTCAGGACCGAGCACACACCAATGCCCCCCGTAGAAAGTGGCTTGCTATTAGGGGCACTGGTCAAGGGGGAGGAGCAAGGAGGATTGGGGTTGCTATGTGCAAAACCACTACACAGAGCAGGTAAGTGTGACATGTTTGTTTATTTAAAAAAAAACAAAAACAAAGAACCTTTAATACCACTTTAACCTCCTCCTGCCCGCTATATAGGGAAATGACAGTGGGCCAGTTTCCCTCTCTGCGGGGTTGCGCAGCATGGCGTTTGCATGCATGCCATGTCCGTAGGACACCGGGCAACCCAATCTCTGTAAAGAGCCGATGACGCAGCTCTTTACCCATGTGATCAGCTGTGTTCAATCACAGCCAATCACATGTAAATGCAGGAAGTGCCATTTATCGGCTCTCCTTGCCTCACACTTGACAGAGTGTGAGGGGAGGAGAGACGATCAGCGGCATCTCCTTGCAGGGGAGACTTTACAGGTAATCAGGGCACTGACCATCAGTGCCCTGATTACAGTGCACCCCCAACAGTGCCCAGCAAGTGATGCCAGTCTACCAATCAGTACCACATATTAGCGCCTCCTCATCAGTGCCACCTAATCAGTGCCCTTTAGTGCCGCCTCATCAGTGTCTATCACTGCAGCCTCATCAGCCCACATCAGTGAAGGAGAAAAATTACTTATTTCCAAGATTTTCTGACGAACTAAGAAAAAGCTTTTTTTAATTTTTTCGACCTTTTTTCATTTTATTTTTTGCTAAAAAAAAAACCCAGTGGTGATTAAATACCACCAAAAGAAAGCTCTATTTGTGTGAAAAGAATTATAAAAATGTCATTTGGGTACAGCTTTGCAATTGTCATTCCAAGTGTGAGAGCGCTGAAAGCTGAAAATTGGCCTCGGCAGGAAGGGGGGGGGGGTCAAAGTGGCCAGTATTGAAGCCGTTAAGAAGGCCATAAATTACTTTTTTTTTTTTTTTTATTAGTTCTTGATCAGCCAGTGGGCTGATAAAAAACCAGAACACAAATAAATTTCTCCATCCACAAGATGGATAGAGACATTGTATTCTGACAGAGGGACTGTCAGAATACATTGATCTAATGATTGACTTCTTTTGAACAGGAATGGCCATACATGGGTCGAATATCTGCCGGTCCCTGCTGAAGCGGACAAATTTCAATCCATCTATGGCAAGCTTTAAGTATTCTCCTTCTAACGCCAGAAAAAAAACTGTTTTAAAATCTCCCAATACAAATTTATTTTGGGGGACTTATTGGTTGCCCAAATGTCAATTCTGGTGGGAGCCCAGGCTGAGGTTGTCATTCTCCCCACCATACACTCGTGTAGATGTGCGGCGCCGGGGGACTTCTTTCTTTCTCTCCAGTCAATATTTTCCTTGGTGGGTGTGGCTTTCAGTAGCAGAGACATAGTATTTATGCCAGCCTGTTTATTAAAGGGTTGCTTTCATTGCTGATACATTTTTGAAGGTGCAGTCTGTAAGTTTTCATTACTGCTGATGTCTTTTCACTGCCTGTCAGCCTGTGTACTTGTAAGCTGTGGCTTATGATCAGGAAGTCAGTGGTTCCTTGATTAAATCACCGAAAGGTGAACAGCCAGGGACAGACTGGAGGTGCCTGGGTTTTTTTTTTTTAATAAATCTAACCACAGGTATAGTTTTAAGGATATGAAGTTTTTTTAAATTGGTAAAATCTCCTTTCAAATAGTCATGTGAATATATAAACAATTCAAATAAAAACAGCTGCTGTGAAGTATGAAACCCTTGCTGCTGGATCCCTTATTACAGTTTGATACTTCTGGGTAGTGTTTCCATCTCTTAAGCCCCATACACACTATTAGATTTTTTGCAGATTTTCTGCAGATTTACCAAAACTTTGTAGTGCAAGGGCCTGCCTGATTGCTTACAAACTCAAAGCCGCGTACACACGAGCGGAATGTCCGACAGAAAAAGTCCGACGGAAGCTTTTCATCGTCTATTCCAATCGTGTGTAGGCCTCATTGGACTTTTTTTTTTTTTTTTTGAAAATTCTGACGGACCTAGAAATGGAACATGTTCTAAATATTTCCGACGAAACCAATTCCTATCGGGAAAACTGCTCGACTGTATGCTGTTCCGACGGACCAAAAAACGACGCATGCTCTGAAGCAAATACGAGACGTAAGCTATTGGCTACTGGCCATTGAACTTCCTTTTTCTAGTCCCGTCGTACGTGTTGTACGTCACCGCGTTTTGGACAGTCGGACTTTGGTTTGACCGTGTGGGCGCAAGACCGATTGAATGGAATTCTGTCGGAGTTCGGTCGGAGAAACCTTCCGAGTTTATTCCGACGGAAAAAACAGTCGTGTGTACAGGGCATTAAGGTTTGACCTCCATATTTATATGGTTTTGGTAAATCTGAAGAGAAAAATCTGCATAAAGTCTAATAGTGTGTATGAGGCTTTACAGTGCTGTGCTCTGTGCCTGAGAGGTCAATTGCAAGGCGAAGTTTCACATGTGGGCTGAGGGTCATGCTTGGCCATATGCAAATTCTTACTTTTAAATTGTCTGTTTGAACAGGATTTTAGCGATCCAGCGATGAATTGATATGACTCTTTATATGTGGTAATTTGCATTCTTCATGCAGATACGCTACACAATAGGAATGTAGGATAGACACACATATAGGGCAAAGTATAAATGAGGTTTTATTTCTCAACCTTCCTTCTTCTTCTTTCTTCTGTGTTGCATAGCTACAGAAAGAATAATTCCTAGATCTTAGTATTTTTGTACAGTTGGAGATTTGCCCTCCTTTTCAGTTTGTTTTTATTAAACAGGAAAATTAACATTTAAAATCTCGTTGCCAATAGCATCAAATCCTTTTCTCCATGCAGGTGATCTTGGCCAGCTGGTTCCGTATTTATACCACGACAATGAAATTTGTTGGCATTGAAACTAAACTCTGCTGGACAGTTAATCGAGGGGATGATCTCAGTCCTGTTGAAAGCTGTGAAGGTAACTGAAGATGACATTTTGCCTAGAAATGTTCTTTCACTCCTGAAAGTCATTTTTATTGTTTTCCTTCTGCAGGTCTTGGTGATCCTGCCTATTTTTATGTCACCTTTATATTCGTTTTAAATGGACTGATGATGTCATTATTCTATATTTATGGGACATATTTAAGGTAAGCCATTCACTGCACAATTATTAGTGTACAAAACAGCAGTATACCAGTGAGGAAAACATCTTTAAAGTAAAACTCTTATAGCGGGAAAAAAATTAAATTGTTTTAAAAGTGGATCTATTGAGGCACATCATTTACATTAAAATACTACTCCTTCTTTTTTTTTTTTTTTTTTTCTTCAGCATCCATAAAATACTCTTCATTTTGTTGTACAAAATGTCATGGAATACCATAATACAAAACAAACATTAAAAGCATGGTAGTGACTGAACAGTGTATAGTGTCACAGTATACTGATTTCTTGTGGCCCGATGCATTTCATAGACATTATCAACTTCTTCAGGAGACGACAGTATATTTATTAATTCACAAAAACATCTGTACAAAAATAATCAAAATTATTTAAAAAACTATATTAATTTTCCCAGTATAGCTACACTATGGTGATAGCCTTGGGTTTCAAACGCTTGGGAATAGGGGCCAAAGGCAGGGGCTGATAGGGAGCTCATAAGTGAAAGGACCTCACCCCACTAGCATCCCCACCTATAGGTGCACCATATATCTAAGGTGTACAGCATGTCTAAAAATCAACAGTGTGCCTCAAGGAAAACAACATTACTTAGATAAATTCAAACTGCAAGGTTAGTAACTAAGACCGCGAAATGGTTATACCTACTTCCTACCGAGGATTGTCAGGCCAAAAAAAATAACCTATTAAAGGGGTTGTAAACCCTCTGTGTTTTTTCACCTTAATGCACCCCCCCCCCAACTTTGAGCCCTGGAATTTCCAACGGCGAGGACGCACTGTCCCTCTACCCGGGGTTCTTGGCACTTGATTGGATAGATTGATAGCAGCACAGCCATTGGCTCCCGCTGCTGTCAATTAAATCCAATGATGCAGGGGGCGGGGCCGAGTCATACATTTGGCGGCTATGAATGCCGAATGCTGGACTCGGGAGCGCGCCCGCCAAGTAACCCCCCCGGGAGAGCGCTTCTCCTAGGGGGTTATCTGATGTGGGGAGGAGCCGTGAGAGCCGCTGGGGGACCCCAGAAGTCGGTGTTTGGGGCCACTCTGTGCAAAACGAACTGCACAGTGAAGGTAAGTATAACATGTTTGTTATTTGTAAAAAAAAGAATTTGAACGTTACAATCACTTTTAAGCTGTTCAAAGAGAGCACCATAGGGAGTACTATGGAAGGAAAACAGATTACACAATGGTCCATCTCATGCAAGTTTTTGATTCACTATTTTAGAGTAAAATATTCCCTCATATTTATCTCCAAGTAGCCAATGTGATGTTAAAAACAGCTCTTAATGCCTAGTCTGACTGGACCCAGAAGAAACAAAATTCCTGCTGGCTTCAAATTGGTGGGAGCATATGTATCTCCCGATATAAAAAATGAAACATATATATGCATGTCAGTTACGATCCTCATAATGAAGCCTTGCTAAAACATTGTCAAATAGTAAGGACCTACCTACCCCTGTAACCAAATAAATGAAAAGGCACTGCTGCTGTAATCCAGAACAAATCATCGTACATGTATCAGGCTGCAAGTGGTTACTCAATCTCCTTGTCCTTGGGACCATACCAGATCCCCTGTAATACCAAAATCAAACCAGTAACCCATTTAAAATACCATAGTAACAATACAGAGCTAAGAGCCTACCCTGCCTCATATGTACCTACCTTATGTTGCAACTGACCATGCTGCAGCAACAGGTGTATCCACAGATTTGTGGGGAGCCTAAATTGTGGACCAGATGCCACACTATATAAAGCCTCCTAAACGGCTGTTCAGTCACTACCATGCTTTTAATGTTTGTTTTGTTTTGTGGTGTTCTGTAGCATTTTGTACAACAAAATAAAACTTATTTTATGGATGTTGACTTAATAAAGAGCAGGATTTTAATGTACAGGATGTGCCTCCAAAAGACCCGCTTTTTTTTTTTTTAATCAAATGTTTTCTTTTCTTCTGCTATATACTTGAATAGGCATGTGCCATTGTTCATATAGATATATAGATAATAAATATATATAATATATAATTTTTTTTTTTTAATTACCGGTATATCGCATTTTATTTATACAAATGTAATAAAGTGTAACGCTAATGGTTTTGGATAAAAAAAATATTTCAAAATTTCAACTTTAAGGCTGGAGTCACACCTATGCGAATCGGTTGCCGTTTTCCCCACATCCAATTCCTATGGTAGGAGATTGTGACAAATTATTAAAGATCAGAATTTAATATGGGAACAAAAGGATCCCAAGAGAACTATGGGTTAGCATTAGTTTTCTATTTTTATAGCTGGCCTGCCTGAATGAAACTTTGGACTGAACCATTCCATAAGGGATGAGTCATTTTTCTGATGATTCATTCAGCTGAATGAACAGTAAACCATTTTTTTTTAATTCTTTGGTTAAGAGGAACTTTACAGCAGTGGTGGTCAACTTGCAAGATATGGGGGGCCTCAAGTGTGGCCCCTAAAATGTCTAAAGTGTTGCTCATGTGCTCCTATTTATAGTATAGTGACAATAAGATATTAAAATAAGTGTTCTACTGTTATTATTGACAAACTGGAGTTCT
Organism: Aquarana catesbeiana; assembly: GCF_042186555.1. NCBI lineage: Eukaryota > Metazoa > Chordata > Amphibia > Anura > Ranidae > Aquarana > Aquarana catesbeiana. Next base: position 195,948,250 of record NC_133328.1, on the reverse strand, counting down.
TCTAAGTTGTTGCCTTTTGAAGCGTTTTCTCTGCCAGCTTTTTCCCTGATTGGCTGTGTGACAAAGATGTTGTTTTTTGTTTAGGAGATAGTCTTACCTCTTACAGCATTACGTTATGGTGCACCCAGGACAAAATCTGCAAATCATTAGAATGATATTCAAATAAGATTAGTTTGGGTTTGTGTGGTCAAAACATTAGTAAAACAGTGATGCTTTCACAGGTTTGCGATCATTAACATTCTGAAAAACATTGCAATCACTCATACAGATGTCATGGCACTTCCGCTTTTAACACAATGCAGAAACCTTGTATTCTGCTAAAGTGCCCTGTAGTAGGTACCGCCTGTTGTGCACTGTGGCTTTCACTGACTGCTTTTGGTACCGGTGCTATACCCCATCAGAGCCACTGGTACTCATTGTGCAGCCCGCTATGTTTCAGACCTGAACTGAACTCATGTTGGACAAAAGTGATCTACAACATGTGAAGGAGCATAGAGCTCCACCTATTGGCTGTATTAAAGACTACATGAAATGCAGTATTTAATATTTACCTGACTTAAAAGTTGTGAAAAGAATTTTTTTTTTTTTTTTTTATCTTCTAGCCCTGACTATAATAAAGACAAGGTGTACAAAACCACTAAAATTTCCTTTACTGCAATACATACTGTAAACAGCTGAAATTTGATTTCTGCATACCACACCTAATACCCTATATAGGACCCCTAAAATCCAGGGTATATAAATGTTTTTCTGTGTGTTCATTTTCTAGTGGCAGTTTACTTGGAGGGTTTGTCACAGTCATCTGCTTCTTCTATAACCATGGTGAGGTATGTACAAATAATTATTAAACATGTCAGTATACAGTATATGTTTTATATATTAGAATCACTGGAATAAATCTACTTATCCAATTTTATTTAATTTTTATTTTATTTTTTTGTGGATAATGTATTAAATCTGATGTGCATGCTGCATTGTGGCTTTTTTGGCAACCTAAAACTGTATTAAATTCAAAGTTTTATGGCAAAAAAATAGTATACATAAAAAAACGAATTTTGTAAAAATGTTTAGCTTTTATGGTCTTAATTGAGCTCCAGCACCAATATAAAATGCTAGGCTCCATTCGACTTCAGAAAAAATACTTCTGCTCTGTGGGTAAAATATTCTTCTCTCTGCAGTGGTCTGATGTGCCTCCTCTTAGTCAGACTTACTGCTGTGCATTCAGCAATGCTCACTTTCCAAGCTTTAATGTCCAATGTACTGGACTGATAATGTAAACTGGAAGGAATCCTGTTACTAAAGGACATTTATAAAAATAGGAATCTCGCTCTTAATTTTTTCACCTTTCTGGTATTTGTTAATTTTTTTTACATGTATTTTGTCAGGGCAGACGTATCCAGCTGTAAGACCATCCTATCAGCTGCCTGAGAGCAAAATAACAGCCATTCAAAAACAGTCATTCAGGAAAAACTAAAGGTTTTAGAAAATTACTGTTTTACTTTCCTCCAGCAGCCCAGAGCTCACGCTGTAGTTCTGAACTGCGGTAGGAGCCATGTCATCTTCTGTGTGGGCCTCACATCCTGAAACTAAGCTGTCTTTTTTTTTTTTTTTTTTTTCTCTGACAGGGAGAGAATACAAATGAATTAAAGCAAATACATCTATACCTGATATGTCTGCACTTGTGTAGCTGCTCCTTTTTTTTTTTTTTTAAAGCTACATTTTTATTGTGTACTTCAGCAAGACAAGGAATGTTACAAAAAAAAGGGGGGGGACAATAATACATTACTACCTGTAGCCTTTATCACTGTATAATCAGAACAGAATGAGTCACAGCATACGATAGGGGGGACGAACCCCTTTTAATGTAAATACCTGTTATAACAGTATGCTGTGTAGAGAAAAGATTTCAATACCTCTTAACCAAGACCTTGTTTATGTACATAATATTTTCCAGGTTAGACTTTAAAATGTATTAAAAAGAAAGGAAAAGCTGAACAGATAACAGAAGTCGGTAATACTACAATAGCGTCCCGAATTTCTATCAAAATATTATCAACTGGCACACTTCAATTAGCGTGTTCTACATTATATGAATAAACATTAGGAGAGAGGGAGAGAGGGAAAAAAAGGGGAATAAGGGATGTAGGCAAAACCAAGATGAAGTACATCAAGACATTAATACAGCTGGGCCACCAGAGGGCGAGCCATCGCTTCCTGGCCCACACACATCAGTCCTGCTCACCGTCCTTGTTTAGCTTCTTAAAAGTACTTAAAGTTGCCCTTTAATGATTGTTAAGTGTTTTTTTTAAATGGAAAGAAAGGCATTATTTTTTATTATTAATATCTTATTGTTTTAAAGTAAGGAATGCTTATAACCCCTGTCAGTTTTTATTTTATATATACGCTGAACCCACCAAGGGATTTCTCTAGCGGCTATGGACTTTCTTGCATGAGGATATTCCCTAGGTTGGCTGTTCATATTGGCGCCTGATCTTTTCTTGTTGTATGCCTCACTTTAAAAAGAATTTCCTTAACTACCAGTTTAGGAAGCGAAGAAAAATCTTCCCAAGGAGCACAGATGATGGTGAAAAAAAAAAAAAAAATTATATATATATATATATATATATATATATATATATATATATATATATATATATATATATATATATATATATATATATATATTATAAATAGAATATTTTTTTTTTTTTTTTTTTTCCTTAACTGGTAGTTAAGGAAATTCTTTTTAAAGTGAGGCATACAACAAAAAAAAGATCAGGCGCCAATAGGAACAACCAGGGTTCAGCATAATACACACATCCAATATCTCTGTATGAGCTCTTAGGACTAGTTATTCTATCCCGCACTGTGAATACATGTGATCCTGAAATTCTGCAATGTCTCAGTGAGGATAAAAACCAGTTCATAAAAGTGCCATTGAAATAACCAACGATTTATTGGAACTTAAACAGTCACATAATTCTATCACAATTGGCTTTTGGTTGTCATATAAAGGAATCGTGATGTAACTGGGGGGTTTTGTGATAATCAGCTGTGTAACATACCCAATTATGGACCCAAGTCTGGTCAGGGATGGTAAAGTGAAAGCTGCTGGCACACTGATGGAGATAGTATGCTAAAGGCCCTCGGCTGCTGGAGTATCCGCTGCACACAATGTAGACTTGTGAATCTTCGTAACGGGAAATGCACAATACTCTCCTGACTGGGACCAAAGCATCTGAGCTTCTGAGCTCCCGAGCTTTGGAGCCGGAGATTATGTCACCGGCCACGCCGGAAGGGGACAGAGCCAGAGAGGGTCACTGTCGGTGGTTGCAAAATGGAACGCACGCCAGTGTCTCAGAGTGTCACCATAACTGTTTTTTATCCTCAGAGACCATGCAGAATTTCAGGATCACATGTATTCACAGTGCGGAATATAATAAATAGTCCTAAGCACTCCTACAGAGATATTGGATGTGTTTTTTTCAAAGTGAGGGAATTCTTGGTTGCCACCAGATGTGGTGCCCCTATTTGAAGATTTCCCCTCTATTCCTGTTCTGGTGACATCCAAAAATTTTGGAATTTCTTCATAATAGTAAACTGGAGAAATTGTGCCCCTGTTAGGGAGATTCAGCCTCTCAGACCACAATAAAAACCTGACAGGTGTTCCAATCCCTCTCCACTCTGTCCAAGACTAAAAACACTTTAAAGTGGTTCTAAAGCATAAACATTTTTTACCTTTTTAATGCATTCACTGCATTAAGGTAAAAAATGTTTTTAGGTATTAGTATGTCGTCGTCCCCCCCCCATAGTTACCTGAGCCCTCACTCGGTCCAACACTGTACCCATCCGCAGCAGCTCTCCCTCCTCTCACAGACTTTGGTGAAGCAGCAGGAGCCGCTGCTGTCAGTCAAATGTTGTGATTAAGTAGTGCGATGAGAGAACAAGCCACGCTGTCTGTGTCTATGAACGCAGGCAGTGCAGATCGGGATTGAGCCCGCAGGTGTGCCACCATTGGAAGAAGCTTTCTGTGGTGACACGTCAAGAAAAGGAGGAACCAAGCATGCTGGTGGGGGATCGGGTGCACTCTGTGCAATTCTATTGCACAGAGCAGGTAAGTATAAAACTATCCGATAAGACTACGGTGCTACTGTGACTACCAAAGGACAGATCAGGAGGTGAGGATGGATAAAACAAAGTCAGTGAGATTGATGGTGGCTGATCCTCTATAAACAAGTTCTGAGTAATCTAATACACATAAGCAAGCACAATAGGGCACCTCCATCTGAGTGTAAACCATAGGAATAAGTGAAAGTAAGGAATAAACATATATTGCACTCACTAGATATACCTGAAGGTTGGCGTTAAGAATGTCATTTTAGGAAGTGTGATCATCTGAGGGACTGCAGAGACTGGCAGCAAATGGCTGGTACAGGCAGAGTTGCGCTGGATGACTGAGCGTGAAGACCACTGAGAGCTGGAGCGCACGCTGTCAGAATAGGTGGGGGGTTCTGGGTCCACTCAACAGGAATCTGTTCTCCACGAGGATAATGTCACTACATACAGTGGGCGTAGGTACGCATTTCAGGGCGCCGCCCCTTTGACTAATTGATGGGAAGAAGGAGCCCTCAGTCATCCAGCCGCTTTCCAGTGCAAATCTGCCTTTACCAGCTGCTTGCTGCCGATCTCTGCAGTCCCTCAGATGACCATACTTCCTAAGATGACATGCTTAACACCAACCTATATCTAGTGAGTGCAATATACAGTATGTTCGTTACTTTCATTCATTCTTATAGTTTACACCCTGGATATAGGTGCGCTCTTGTGCGCGCTTTCTTATGTGTATTCGGTAAGTGTAGCATATTTGATATTTAAAAAAAAATATATATATATTCATACTTTAAAATCACTTTTAAGTGTCCTTTTTTATATATAAGCTGCAGAATGCTTGTAAATCTTGCTTCATTGTCCTGTTATCAGGGAGAGGTTATTACAAGTCCAAATGAGGACAATCGTCATTGTGTTGACATCACACAAAGACGATTGTCCTCATTTGGACTTGTAATAACCTCTCCCTGATAACAGGACAATGAAGCAGGATTTTCTAGCATTCTGCATTTGGAAACATCTGCCGTTTTTTTTACTTTTTCGTTCATTCCACTGGTTGAACAAAAAAAACTGTCTGTGTATACCCTGCTTTAGAGATGATGAGTTGCAATGTTTTTTTTTTTTTTTTTTATATACTATTATATTGATACACATTTTAATATTATAGATTAGCTAAAATTTGGAGGTGTTTAATTAGATTGTGTTTTACAATAAGTTCCAGTCATTTCATGCCTCCCCTCATAGTACTTCTTGTTTTTTTTTTTTTTTTGTTTAATAAATTTTTAGTAAGTATAAAAGAGAAAGAGGTGTACATCATGTTTCTTAACATATTGCGTCAATAAACGATATAAAACCTTGTCGAACAGGCATAATATGGAGGTTTGTAATATCAAGGTACATCGAAAATATATATCACATATCTACCATGTCTTCTAGTGAGGTGCAGCTTGCGCCACCCGAAATGGAGTACCCAAAATAACCGTATATGGACCATCTCAGGGGTATCGGCAGCATCCGCACCTCTACATACAGTCACATGTAGGGTACACATCTGCAGTCAATGTAATCGAAATGGGGAAAAAAGATAAGAGAAAAGGTGGAAAATTGGAGAAGATAGAAGGAAAAAAGGGGGGAGGTGAAGGGAAGAGAAGAGGTGCGGGGGGGGGTAGAGCTGCCTCGGTCCAAACTCATCTATGCAGGTTATGATCTATGAACAAGTTACATGGGTTGAGACATAATTTCCGCGTATGCGGTGGTGAATTTAAAGGCAAACCAGCAGGACCATATCTTTTTCGCTAGATCAGATTTGTTTCTAAGGGTGAGAGTCGTATCTTCCATGTAGTAGGTGTTGTCCATTTTCACCAGGCATTGGTGCAATGAGGGAATGGCCGGCTGTTTCCAATATAGAGGAATAAGTGCCTTTGCAGCGTTGAGTAGGTGTGGTGTGATTGATTTTTTTATAGGATCCTGCTGGTTTGCCTGTACAATGAAACAAGACAAACCATGGGTCATTGGGAACCTCCCAACCTTGAATTTCTCGAATCCAGTGTAAAACGGTCAATCAGAACGGGCGTATCCGTGGACAGAACCACCAAATGTGAGCATGTCTTGCATTTTCTCCACAACCTCTCCAACACATAGACGGAATTTGTGGAAAGGTTTTGTGTGGAACCACAGGTGTATAGTGCCATCTCGTTAACAATTTGTAATTTACTTCCGCCGTTGCAGATGCACCAGATCAGGTATGGGCCAAAATTAGAATGTTGGATATTTAATCTGTTGATAATTTTTTTTTTTGTAAGTCCTGTTCCCAGTTGTGAATGAAGGTAGGAGTACCAGTAAAGGACAGAGTTATCAAAATTTTGTAAAAGTGAGAGGTTTCTCAACAGGGTGATCATCGGAGAGTGTGGCTTCCAAAGGAGTCAAATCCGAAAAGGATCGCAAGGGCTTAGGAAGAGAGTGGACAAAAGCTGCTAGTTGCCTGTATTTCCATTGGTCCATGGCTGAAATGGTGGAGGAAGGTAGTAGTGTGGATAAAGGCAATACACCTGATGTTGTAGTTACTTGATGTAACAGAAGCTTAGATCCAAGATTCCATGTACTAATCCCAGGGTCATTATTTCCTGGGGGAAAGTAGTTGTGTCCAGTTAGAAGTAACAAGGGAGAGTTGTATGTCCATTTATGTGTTTTACACAGGGAGTCCCATATCATGAGGGATGATCATATTAGTGGGGACGTGGCAGGGGATAGGTTTCTATATTTCTTCGGTATCCAAATTTGTGTAGAGAGATCTGTGCCATTTCCAGGGACACCCATAGTTTAGTGTCTCTGTGATGTTTCCAGTCAGAGATTCTATTTAGAACAATTGATCGGAAGCAATTCTTAAAATCAGGTATTGCCAAGCCTCCTTCTCTCTTGGGTCTGATAAGAAGGGACCTAGAGGGTCTAGGATTTTTCCTGTTCCAAATATATTTACCAATTAAGGAGCTTAATAATGTAAAAAAATCCTACTGGTATACCATATGGTATCATCTGAAATAAAAACAGTACCCTGGGCAAGACGTTCATCTTTACAACTCCCATTCTCCCCAACCATGAATGAGCAAGCTGGGACCATTTCTGCAAGTCAGATCTGATTGTGTTTAGAAGGGGGATATAGTTAGCGCGGAACAGTACGGTCAGGTTTGGAGTGAGAAAAATACCTAGATATTTTTTTTTTTTTTTTTGACTGCCAGCTAAAAGGAAAGGTTTGTTTTAGTTGCGTCACAGTAGAGGGGGGGACAGAAAGGTTAAGAATCTCAGATTTAGTCATATTGATTTTAAAGTTGGATATGTTGCTATATTTTGAGAATTCTGCCATGAGGTTAGGTAGGGTTATCAGGGGCTGTCGGATATAAAACAAAATATCGTCTGCATATGCAGAGTATTTGCGTTGAGATTTACCCATTGCTATCCCGTGAATACTAGGGTTGTGTCTTACCGTGGAAAGGAAGGGTTCCAATGATAAGGCAAATAAGATTGGCGAGAGGGGGCAGCCTTGGCATGTGCCGTTGTGTAGGGTAAAAGGGTCGCTCAGTGTGCCATTTATGCGTAGTTGTGCTGTGGGATAATTGTAAAGCGCTGAAATTTGTGCTCTAAGGATTGCATCAATGCCTAAATGGGCCAGTGTAGCCATAAGGAACTCCCAGTCCACCCTATCAAACGCCTTTTCAGCATCCGTCGAAAGTAACAGGGTGGGCTGGGAGGATCCTCGTACCTGTGCCATCAGTGAGATGGTGCGAAGTGAATTGTCCCTATGCGGGATAAATCCTGTTTGATCTTTTGAGATCCATTGTGGGAGCAGAGGGAGAAGTCTGTTAGCCAATGCTTTGGCGTAGAGCTTAGCGTCAATATTCAATAGCGAAATGGGATGATAGCTACCACAATTGCTGGGATCTTTTCCAGGTTTAGGGATGACTGTGATATGCGCATGAATAGTCTCAGGGCGGAGGTTACCACCTTTAGAAGTTACGTTAGTGTAATTAGTCAAGTGAGGGAGTAGTATATCTGTGAAAGAGGGTAGTAAGCAACTGTAAGTCCATCAGGACCCAGAGCTTTACCATTAGCCATGGCTTTTAGTGCTAAGCATAGTTCCGAGGTGGTAAGCTCCCCCTCTAATGAGGCTAAAATATCAGGTGAGAGATTTGGTAGGTTTGCTTGTTCTAAATAGTCCCTGATGAGTCCCGCCTTGACCTTCTGATCTGCAACTGAGGGTTGGACATTGTATAATTGTTGGTAGAAGTCCCGGAATTCTTTAGCTATATTTGGAGTGTCGTGTACCGTATTTGCTGAGGGGTTCTTAATTTTTGCCATGAAAGAGGCAGATTTCTTTTGCTGTAGGGAGCGGGCCAGTAGCTTACCTGGTTTATTTCCCCATTCATAAAAACTTTGAGCCACAAAGCGGGCCCGTCGTTTTTGGTCTACATGCAAGAGAGATTTCAACTCTTCTCTCTTTTCAGAGTGTGAAATATATCTTCTGGGTTTGTGTGGCCTTATGTTGGTACTCTAATGTTTTAATTTCACTAAGCAACCTGGTTTGATGAAATGTACGTTCTCTTTTTTTCCTCGCTCCTAATTCTATTAATTTACCACGAATATGGGCCTTATGGGCCTCCCATAATGTTCCAGGTGAAATATCAGGATGTGAATTTTCCTTAAAGTAGAAAGATAATTCCTCGCTGATCATTTTTTTTATCAATTTCGTCCATGAGGAGTTCCTCATTTAACTTCCAATTAGTGGATTTAAGAGGCATGGAGGGAAGTTTAACAGAGAGAGTAATCGGTGTGTGATCAGATATGTGTGACGTTTCAATTGTCGATTTCGTTAAGATGGGTAGGTGGTGGTGGTCAATAAGGAACAAGTCAATTCTGGAGTAAGTCTGGTACACCTGAGAGTAATGTGTAAAATCTCTTTCTCTCGGGTGCATAATCCTCCAGGCATCCACTAACTGGGTGTCATGTAAGCATTTGCGAATGTATCTCAGACGTGCATGGGACATGCTGGAGCTCCCCCTAGAGGTGTCTACAGCAGATTCCAGGGACGTATTGAAGTCGCCTGCAAGGAGAATGCACCCATGTGAGAAGTCTCTCAATTTCTTAAGTGTGGAGGCTATGAAACCTGCTTGGTCACGGTTAGGGGAATAGAGAGTTGCTAAAGTACAAGGTACATTACCCAATGTGCCCTTCAAGAACAAAAAGCGACCAAACGGATCACTCAACATAGACTCCAGTTTAAACGCGGTTCCTCTACGGAACCCAATGGCAACACCTTTTGCTTTATGTATATCCGAAAGGCTATAATACCACGTAGGGTATTGTTGTGAGTAAAGTTTTACCGAAGTAGTATGCGTAAGGTGGGCCTCCTGCAAGAAGATCACATCCCCACGCAGGCGACCCAGTTCTCTATATAGGCTATGCCTTTTGCCAGGGGTATGTAGACCCCGTACGTTAAAGGATAGTAGATTTACCGTAGCCATGGGGACCAGTAGTAGGAATCCACATCACTTTCATCATAAGGAGTTGGACCTGAGGCAGGGGGAGAGGGGGAGGTAAGCAGGGGAGGAGGGAGTCGAGGTTGGAGAACGATAGAGGAAGTAAGAAGAAAAAGGAGAAGAAGAGGGGTTAGTTTCACATCTCGAGGAAGGTACACATCACTGTGGGGGAGTGATTGCATGTGCACGCATAAATCTGCAGTGCATGAACAGGGCAAGCATGAGATCCAGCATCCCCACATCCACGGCCCACAAAAGGACATGAGCGCAAGGACGCAGGACCACGCAGCCCTCGTAACAGGGGTGGTGGTGAAACCTAGGCATCCAGACACAAGTCCCATTAAAAATGTAAGCAGTGTCCCAATGCCCCGACGCCGACACCATGTATGAAAGCAAAAAGGTTAAACTCAGTAAAATAACGCTAAACAAAAAAAGCAAAAAACCTCTGTATGTAGCGCCTAGTAAGGAACAAGAAACCCAGGGAATAGTCCAATGATTACACTCCATATGGGGTGTGGCCATAACTAGTAAACTGGTGTATAATCAAACAGGTAAATGAGGCCAATCAGTAAATCAGGTATAGGACTATGATGAACAGGGTATACTTGTAGAGAGAATTGGCCCACCACCGTCCGGTGATGGGAGTGTGATTCTGAAGATAGCAGGGAAGCTATTTAGCTGGGTTGAAGCGGGGATCCAGAGGCAGAGGCACAGGTGCGGTGCTTGTGGTTTACCTTCTGCCACTTCTGTTTAGAGTTACCGGGTAGAGGTGGAATGACGTCCTGCCAGCCAGAAAGTTCCGGCGGAGATATGTTCAGGTCCAGGCAAAATTTCTCCAGATCTTCTGGGAACCGGAGAACAGCCGTTTTGCCATCTCTGTTTGCCATTAGGGCTGCAGGAAAGCCCCATCTGTAGTTTACAGATGCTGCTACTTCTTGTTTTAAGCCCAATACAGATCATTTCTGGGGTTCATTGTCATGCAGCTTCCTGTGATTGACACATAGAATTCACCTGATAATATGACATGTAGACAAAAGGAGCTAAAAGACAGTAAGAACTAAAAAGTAAACAGTGTAGGAATTTGCTCAACTTGTAAATTTGAGGACATATAAGTCAGAAGTAAAAGAGAGATAGACAAATAAAAAGCAGGAGGTGTAAACGGCACAGTACCTAACCTAAAAAGTACAGCAGCTATAAGTCACATAATAGTGTTGCAATTACTAAATATTAAAGACAAAATAGCCTAAATACAGCATTCCGTGGACAAACATTTAGGGTAGTGAATCCGTAAAAGGTTCTTGTAAACTGCAGCTATTTTATTTTTTTGTATTAACACAAAAGCACAGAGGAATTTATAGGTCTGAAGTCTTAACGCACTTTCTCAGTGCCCTCTGTCTGCACTCAACAGAGCCGCCAGCAATTTAAAACCACTCTTGTATAAATCTTTTTCCATACATCGGCAACCTTTTATACCATTTCAACCTTTTTAAGGTTCATCTTAGCCCAAGAACAAAAATGTAATATTGCAGTTTCAGTCCTTCAATGTGGTGCCAGCCTTGGTTACTTTTTTTTTTCCAAGCTAAGTACATTTTCTGCAAGTAAAGAAAACCTATTGATCCGATTTGGCCAAAAATCTTGTTCCCTTGTAACTATCTGATCTAAAATGTCAGACAGGTTTCTAACCTTTCTTCTGTAAACTACAAAACCAACATTACTGAAGCCAGACCAGTAGTTGCTATGGGTTCATGTGTAATGTGTAAAGCTGGGATCATGTTAGTCTGCAGCCAAATCTTTTTTCTTATCGTACATCACGGGACACAGAGCCATTGTAGTTACTATGTGGGTTATAGGCCACCTTCAGGTGATGGACACTGGCATGCCCTAAGAGAAAAAGTCCACTCCCTATATAACCCCTCCCACTACTGGGAGTACCTCAGTTTTTTCGCCAGTGTCTAAGGTGTTGGTCACGAGTAAAGATGTGCTGTGCTGAGCTCCACTGGAGCAATCCTTGCTGGGGCTAGCCATGCAGCCGGATCCATTCAGAGTGTCTTTTTGGCCGAATTGAGTGGTACCCGGGCCTCGTGTAAGAAGAAACGAGGTTTTGCCTGTAAACGCTTTTCTTTTTAGAGAGCTGGACCCCGGGATCCAGTACTTTTGGTATGAAGGCCATAAAGTTTACTGGTGGTGGTGCTATTACGGGTCCAGGATTGTGGGTTTCCCCAAGGGTCCCCAGCTCCTGAAGGTTTTTTTAACAGAACCCACCATAAAGGGTGAAGATTGGGTCTGTTGGTTTTACCACAGAAAACCCTGCGGCGGGAAAGGTAAGTGGAGTTTTCTAAGAAATTTTTGAATTTTCTTATGAATGTCTCCTTTAAGTTAGTGAATGTTGTCATGCCGATGTGTCACCACTGGGGGCTGTATAGAGCACATACCTTCTCATGCTTCCTCAGAGAGCTCACGTTGCCTGGAACAGCAGCTTCCTTTCTTCCAGCCAGCAGCAGACCACCAGTAAGTCTGGAGGGTTTTCCTCCCCACCAGACTCCCCCCACCTGTGCTGTTTTCTCCCCCTCTTCACGAGGAAGAAGCGTCAGGAGAAAAAAAAAAAAAAACACCAACGGCACGCCGCCCTACTCGGCGGCTTCCAGGCTCCCTCTTCGCCATTTTCCCCCCTCCCAGTACGATCCCATAGGATCAGAGGCCCACGCTCACGCGGGAAAGCTCTTTTTTAAAAAGAGAGGGGGGGGGCTATAGGCGACGGAGGGGGCGGAGCTTAGCGCGGCATTGGCGTCCTCCAACATCCAACGCGGGAAAGTGTGTTTTTAAAGCACCATTGTTACTGCTGCAAGCTAACGGAGGGACACAAGAGCAAAAAGGGGCATGAAAGAGGTTTGGTGACACAGGCATTCCTATTGACACATTTACTATTGCATCAGGCTGAGCATTAATAGCAGTGGCAGGGCTGGACTATTGCTCAAGCAGTAAATGCATTATTTCTGGTAGTACCTCTGCTTTGTGCATCGGGCTATGGTCGGAATGGGGGTAAAAGCACCTCAAAAAGGGGCTCTAGAAAGAATTCTACAGCCAATAGGAAGTCTAAAACCATCTCTAAAAAGATGGCATCCTCCCCTGAAAGTGATATGGCTGGTCAGAGTGAGCCATCAGGGACGTCGGATGTTGCAGCTGCTTTTAGCACTGCAGCCCCTGTATATATTACTGAAGAGTTTTTTTCCTCAACCATTTTAGGCTTGGAACAAAAAATTGATGCCTTAATCGCATCCCGGAGTGGGACTAAGCGTAATAGGTCCCCGTCCATTACCCAGGACCCTCAAACTGAGGAACAGGGGGCGAGAGATGACCCTTTTCTCTCAGGGGACCAGGAAGAAGCTGATGACTCCTCTCCTGAAGAGTCTAATATGGATGGATCAGGTTCACAGGAAATGTTGTTGGTACAATCTCTCACTCAATTGGTCCGCTCCACATTTTTGCTGCCAGTAGCGGAGTCAGTCGATGAGCCCACTTCTTGTTTGGGTTTGCTAAAGCCTCCCCAACCTATTCATGCTTTTCCTATCCATTCATTACTGAAAAAGCTTATGTATTCTGAGTGGGAGCACCCAGATAAACAGTTTTTTTCCTCCAAAAAAGTTTTCAACACTTCTTCCTATGGAGGAATAGTTTAATAAGAAATGGGGATTCCGGCAATTGATGCTGCTATATCCTCTGTGAACAAGAACTTGACTTGTTCTGTAGACAATGCTCAAATGCTGAAGGATCCAACAGATAAGAAGGTGGAATTCTTATTTAAAAACAACATTTTTCTGGCAGTTTCAGTGGTTTAGCCTGCGCTGGCAGCGATTGGAGTATGTCAGTCCTTAAAAGACCAGTTTAAAGAGGTGCTCAAGATTATTCCTGATAAGCAGGCCCAAGATACGCTTCGAGATAGAAAATCTTCATTTTCAGTTTTTAGCTCTGCCTTTCGGTCTAGCTAGTGCACCTTGAGTGTTTACAAAGGTTCTGGCTCCCCTCTAGCCAGATTAAAGGCTCAGGGGATAACGATTCTGGCTTATTTAGATGATCTACTCTTGATAGATCAGTCGGTAGTCCACTTAAACCAGTGTTTGGTCACCTCAGTCAGCTACCTGGAATACCTAGGTTGGATTCTCAACCTATAGAAATCCTCCTTAAAACCATTAAGGAGATTGCAGTACTTGGACCTGATCATAGATACAGCTCATAAGTGGGTTTTCTTGCCCCAGGCAAAGATCAGTTCCCTAAGGGAACTGATTGAGGTGGTCAAAGCAAAGAGGAATCCTTCTATTCGACTTTGCATGAGATTGTTGGGAAAGATGGTAGCTTCATTCGAGGCCGTTCCTTATGCGCAGTTTCATTCGAGACTACTGCAAAACAGTATCCTGTCAACTTGGAACAAAAAGATCCAAGCTCTAGACTTTCCGATGCATTTATCCTCCAAAGTGCGTCAAAGCCTCAGTTGGTTGATAACCAAGAATCTTCAGAAATGTCTCCTGGTGTGAATGCAGGGGTTGGCACCCCAGGAAATATGTCATAGATACGATCCTTGCTTTTCTACAGATGGGATTAGAAATGAAGCTGGCCTTGAGTACTATCAACGGCTAGGTGTTGGCCTTATCTATGTGTTTTTTCAACGACCACTTGCTTCACACTCTCTGGTTCGTAGCTTTATTCAGGGGGTAACGCGGATTATTCCTCCAGTTAGGTCACCCCTGAACCATTGGGACTTGAATTTAGTCCTGTGGGTATTACAGAAACAGCCTTTTGAGCCGATACGAGATATTCCCTTGGTCCTTTTGACAAGGAAATTAGTTTTTCTGGTTGCCTGAATAAGTCTCTCTGGTCCTGCATAAAGTACCATTTTATAGAGAACCTGTTCATCCAGATGCCTGTGGAAGTGAGAATAAAAAGCCCTGTGCAAATCAAGGTCCCTCTGGTTGGATATTACATAGGGTTATGGACTTTCTCCATGCCTCCTGCCAGCACTGTGGCTTGGTGATTGGCTGCTTAAGCATTTAGTGCTGCACTATTGGGGTTAATCACATGTTCCCCATACCTGCAAGCATTTATCTAGTGTGTATTTTTGGTTCAGTTGGTGGAGTTTAGTGTCAGGGGAGTAATTGAAAGGTTTGAATTTACAGGCGGAGGGACATTTAATTGAACCTGTTGCTTTTTCCTAAATGGACAAGTCATTGGTTCACTTACAGGTAATTCTCGGAAATGCAGGTCTGCCATTAAGTGATTGCACTTGGCCAGCCTTTCCTGTAGGACACTTATATGATGGTGATATTAATGTCAAGTTTTGTTTTTTGTTTTTTTCTAAACAAACATGTTATAACCCGCTCTGTGCAATGGTTTTGCACAGAGCAGCCTGGATCCTCCTCTTCTTAGGTCCCCCCGCTGGTGCTTCCGGCTCCACCCTCCTACCAAATGCCCCCAGAGCAAAAAGCTTGATGTGGGGGCACTTGAGCAGGCTCATTCCCAAGCCGCTGCTCTGCATGTCCATTCAGACACAAAGCCGTGGCTTGCCCCCATCCTCTTTCTTCTCATTGGTTCACTGGCTGTGATTAACAGCAGCGGGGGCCAGTGAGGAGGGAGAGTCCCTGGAGATCCGAGACTCGCGCACATGGCTGCATCGAGATGGGGCTCAGGTAAGTATTGGCGGGGGGGGGATGCTGCACAGATTTTTTACCTTCATGCACATATCTGCACCCCTGGTTGTGGCGCAGTCCCATTTGCTTAAATGTGTTAAGCTCAGTCGTGCAGTACCGCCTACTGAACGCATAACATGATTTTCCCATGTGCAGCTGCCTTTGCAGGGGAAGCAGTTGGGAGGAGGTAAAAGTACAGTTCAACTCCCCTATGCTCTGGCAATTGGACTGTCCATTCTAACCTCCAATGCAGGACTGTGGGCTCTGCATTGGACTTGATTATGTCAGAGAACCTGCATCTATCAGAGCATAGTGCAGAAGAGGCAGGGGGTATCAGTCTTACAGCCTAGAGGAAACCTGCAGAAGGAGCAGATTAGGTAAGTGAAAGCACTGTTTGTGGTTCCCTAGCGCTAAACATAAATTTAAGACTTGCAGTGCGGGGCATCCCTACTGCAAGGGGGAATTTATTTCCTTTCCCTGCAGTTCAGTTTTAATCTTATTGTATTTTTCCCTGTTATACATTTTTCTCTTACTTCTATTTGAGGTGTAATTAAAAAATTCTCTTTTATCTATAGAGCACAAGAGTAATGTGGACTCCGCCACTACGTGAAAGCTTTTCATATCCATTCCTTGTTCTGCAGATGGTACTGCTTACATACATCTTAAGGTACGGATGTTTACAGATATTCTGACAGAACAGAAACTGAACATTCCTGATTTCTCCCTCCTCGACTCCCCAGGACATGTGACCCCCCACCCCCACCCCCTTTTTATGAGAGACCGCCTTCAAGATCACAGAAATTAACCATTGGTCACTTTTCTCACATGGGGTTTCCTGCCACTCAGGTCTCAGCCCATCCTCTCTTGCCAGCAGAATCCACTCCCAAGCAGAGGAGGTATCCCTGAGTCCAAATGTAGGCGGCCACACCCCCTGCTATTCTAGCAAAACACCACTAATCCTCTACCAACTTTGGTAGGGGCGCTACATGAAATCTCTCTATCTCAAAAAAAATTTGGAGATGCAATCTGTCTTTGCAATATTTGCTTTCACTTCAAATCGTCATGCCTATTGCAAGCAAAAAGCAACTGCACAGTTTCAAACATAAACATGTTCTTCATCCAGCTGTGAGCTTGATCATAGTTACATAGTTAATCAGGTTGAAAAAAGACACAAGTCCATCCAGTTTAACCATAAAAAAATAAATAAATAAGTAAAAAATCATAATTTGTAACAGTGTATGTTTTCACTCAAGAAATCCCATTCATAAGAAAATGTAATGTTAAAGGCAAACAAATTTTGAAGTACTTGCGAAGGACATTCGTCAAGTCTCTGATGGCATTATGGAATGTATGGACAGGATTTTTGCGTTTGAAATTCTACCAGTGTATAGCCAGCAATGGCCTTCTTTTGTAACCTACTAAACCCAAAATTCGAGACCATACAAAACCGGGTATTTTAGGACCTAATGTCTGCTTTTGACAAGATTCTGAGATTTAAAAGTTTAAAATGCTGATAGTATAATTTTACATTTACAATTTGGTGTTTGTTTTATAGGACAACCAACATTGGTAGAAGAAGCCTCATTGCACTTTGTGCTTCTAATGTCTTTTTTATGCTTCCATGGCAGTTTGCCCAGTTTGTTCTTCTAACGCAGGTAAGCTTTCCAAACATTGTATACCTACAGCACTATATTGTCGTACTGTTGCTGTATTACTGATGATGAAAGTAGATAATACCAGTGTATATGAATTGGTGCAAATAAACTGTATAAATATGTTTTTTTTTTTAACTTTTTTTTGTGGCAAAACTTGATTGACATTACTTTTTTTTTTTTTTTCAAACTTGCACTGCGCCACAAAGCAATTCAGTAATAACATCACTGGATCTAAAATAAGTTATGCTTTAGTAGCATGTTGGAATGTTGGTGGGGGGCAGAAAGGAGGAACCAGGGAAAGGAAAATATAAGCAGACAAAACTATGGCTTTAAAGCAGGGTTCCCATTTAAAAAAAAAAAAAAAAAAATTAAAAGTCAGCAGCTACAAATACTGCAAATAAAGGATGGAAAAAATACCGCGCTATAGGATGGTGAAATAAACCGTGCAGATAGTGACACAAAAACTGACCTTCATCAATTATAAAAAAAAGTTTTCAGGACCCTAAAAAAATTGAATACCAATAGGAGCAGCCGCTAAATGTGGGATACACACAAAAACAAATAGAATAAAAGGTAGCAGCGCTAATAACATTAATACCAAACATTCAATTGTGATATACACCAACATAAAAAATATACAAATACTGCAGCTGCTGACTTTTAATCGGACACTTACCTGTCCCAGGGTCCAGCGATGCGGGGGATCGAAGCCCCGCTCGTCCCCCCCGGCATTTTAACTGTGGGTGCCCGGCTGTGGCGTCACAGCCGGGCACCCACTACTCATGAGCGAGCCACGCGCTGTCACTGGCCCGCAATCATCTGGGACCGGTCACGTGTCCCAGATGATTGACAAGAGGGAGGGTGGAGAGGCGATCTCCCTTCCTGCGTTGAGGAAAGTGACGTCAGGAGCCCAGGCACCGAAGGAGGCAGACTACGAGGGACCCCCTAGCAACAGGCATTTAGAGGTGAGTAAAAAAAAAATTTCTCCAAATGTTGTGTTTTATTTTTTTTAAGCACATTACTATTTTTTTTTGGGGGGGTGGAACTCCACTTTAAGGCCTCATGTACACTGCTGCTGGTAAACTGACGTTTAGAAGCAGTTGGGCGGGTTTTTTTTTCAGCTGCCCTTCAACTCTCCTCTGTTATCTTACCAGTACATGTACACAGGGTCGTTTATAGTCGTTTTCAGGCAGTTGAGTTTAGAAGCATTTTTTGGAAAGCAAAAAAATGCATTCAGGATGTATTTCCAGAGGCATTTGAATCGCCAAATGCCTGTAACAGCTTGTAAACGCAGTAACCCACGTTTAGCCGCATTTTGGTTATAGGTGTTTTTTAATGGAGATACATTTCTGACCATTTGCAATGCAAAAAATACTTCTAAACGCAAACACGGCATGTAAATGTGGCACAAAGGACGTTTTTAAAAGTCGGTTACTAGCTGTCAAGTTCCATCATTCAGGAGAAGTTTTAAAATGTCCGTGTACATGAAGCCTAAGACATATCTGTAAATCCAACAGTATCATGATCTATATTAATTGATTTTTTTTTTTTTCAGATTGCCTCACTTTTTGCTGTATATCTCATTGGCTTCCTGGATTCAGACAAGTTTTTGAAAATTCTCTATACACACATGGTAAGGAGTGTTATATTATGCATTTATAACTATTATATTATTATTATTATTATTATTATGTTAGCAATCAGACTGATGGACCATATTAATAAAATGGTCAAAGTAAGACTGAGACAGGAAGTTGTTTGGTGGCTTTATTTAATACATTTGCATAATCTTTATACAGAATTATCTAAGTTTATATTACTCCATACTGTGGATAAAAAGTGTGCTTGAAAACCTAGATTATCAGTTCTAAAATACTGTTAAACTTCGTAGACACAAGTATTTTTGCAACTTCATTTATTGTACTGCTCCTCTGAATGACATTTACTTTTATTCCACGTTAACAACACTGCTTTTGACTTGTCTACAGGTTTCATTGGCACTGTGTGTAATACTGATGTTTGGAAATTCTATGCTGTTGACCTCCTATTATGCTTCATCCTTATTGATTATTTGTGTAAGTACTTGGAAAATGGAAAAGCATTAAAGCGTTTTTTAACCCAAAATAAAAAAAAAATATGGATCCTGCTCCTTTAAAGCATGTTATACAGCACATTTGACCCCCTGTAACACCTAAATAACCTGGCTGATCCTGCCAGTTTCTCCCCACCCCTCTGTAAACTGACCATGGTGTATCTTGGATGCTGAGACCAGACACCGTGGTCAGTTTACATGCCTCTGTCATTAGCAGCCTGCTATCTGCTCCCCTCTCTGCTCCTGTGTCCTCCTCCCCCCCTACCCTATCTGTCTGTGTGTGCCCCCCCCCCCTGCTCTCCTAACACTAACCTGTATACACCATCAGTACTGCCTCCTATTGCAGTGTCCCCCACTGTGAATGATTTACAAATATAAATTGCGATCACATGACCAGACAGCTCTCTCCTCCTCCCCTCCAGACTGACATCAGCAGTTGAATCTCAGCCCTGCCCGCTGCATCTCTCAGAGGAGAAAAGGAGAAAGCTGGCCAGTCATGTGATCGCAATCTCGGCAGTGAAATTAGGTATTTGCAGCATTTATTTTTTATAAATCACACACACACAGGGGGATACTTCAATAGGAGGCAGTGCTGATGGTGTATACAGATTAGAGTGGCTTAACAACAACTTTAACTCCTGTTCTTTGTACAGTTTTTGGTGGTCTGTTTTTTTTTGGTTTTGGAGACCTAGCCCTGCTATTATGATGCACTTCAATAGCTTTTACAGCAAGTTTGTCACTTACAAATATGTTTGCATTCTAAAGATGCTTATATTTTACAGCTGATTGTTAGGAAGAGGATAATTGCAAGCCTTGAAATGAATAAGTTTGTGAGTTGGGTAAGCTTTTGTACAACTTTTTTCCTTTTTTGTTTTAATGACTTTTTTGTGTATTTTATTTCAGTAGAGCAATAGACTGCTATCCTGTATGATTTTTATGTAATATTGGAATAGAATATGTAGTAAAGTTGATAGTGACTAGGAAGTACCCTGAAACATCTGCTTTTACCTTGAATTGGCATTTAGAATTTGCAGTTGTCCTGCTCTTTTTAGCTGCAATGTGAGATTACTAATGGTATCCTGCTCACTTCTGCCTTTCATTAATCTTAAAGTGATTGTAAACCTTCAATATTTTTATAAAAAAACAAACAAACATGCCTATACGTACCTGCTCTGTGCAATGGTATTGCAGAGCAGCCCCGATCCTTCTCTTGTGGGATCCCCCGCCGGCGCTCCAGGACCCTCCTCTGCATCAGGTGCCCCCACAGAAAGGCGCTTTCCCTGGGGGCACCCATGTGGGCTCACTCCTGAGTCCCGCTGCTGCATCCATTGACACAGACAGTTGATTGATTTGACTTGGCCCCGTGTCACAGGGAGCCAATGGCTCTTTCTGCTATTAATCTGTCCAGTGAGCTGGTGCACATCGCTGGATCGGATCGTTCTCGGGTAGGAAAAAGGGGAGGTCTTGGGGAGGGAGCTTCAGCACAGAAGGTTTTTCACCTTCAGGTATAACTAAAGGCAAATCTTTTTTTTTTTTGGATTGGAACACCTGTCAGTTTGTATTGCTGTCTGTGCCCGTTAGGGAGATTCACCCTCTCTATTTGTCCTGTTTACCATTATTATTGAAAGTGAAAGTAAAAGAAAATCCCAAATTTTAGGTTGTCCCCAAAAAAGTAATGCCGCGTACACACGACCGGACTTTCCGGCAGAAAAGGTCCGACGGAATCATTTCATCGGATATACCGAACGTGTGTGGGCTTCATCGGACTTTCTCTTTGGGAAATTTTGACGGACCTAGAAATAGAACATGTTTTAAATCTTCCCGATGGAATCAATTCCTATCAGGAAAACCGTTCGTCTGTATGTTATTCCGACGGATCAAAAAGGACGCAAGGGCAGCTATTGGCTACTGGCTATTTAACTTCCTCTTTCTAGTCCCGTCGTACGTGTTGTACGTCACCGCATTCTAAACGATCGGACTTTGGTGTGATCCTGTGTGCGCAAGTCCGTTTCAGCGGAACTCCGTCAGAAAAATTGTCAGTTTATTCTGACAGAAAAAACGGTCGTGTGTATGCAGCATAATAGAGGGGAAATCTTTTAACCTCCCTGGCGGTATGATTATTTCGGATTTTAGGTGCTGAAAGCGGTACAATTATTTTGCATGGAAATTTGGCGTTTTATATTGTAGGTCTGTAATTCTTAACAATAACACACTTAAATCTGTCCAAACCAGAGTCTAGTAGATATCCCGGGTATGATAAAGTTTGAAACACAAAAACATAAATTATAATATAATAAATAAAAATAAATAATTAAAAAAAAAAAGAAAAATTAATAATAAAATAAATTTCCCCACGATTCACTATCGCTCAATTCTGCAAGTGTTCTAATTTACTATCGCTGTTTTCTAGCTGGTCTAAAGCCACTTGTGATGTAAAGGGACACTTTTTGGTTGCTATGGACAATCTCCAGTTTCCAGGCAGAAAGAACAGTATATATAACATAAAACTGCATGCAGGGCATAGGACAAAGCACTGGGGACAAAAGGGATGTGAAATAATTTCATACAGTACTGTAATCTGTAAGATTACAGTACTGTATGTGTTATGGTTTTTACACTTTTTTGAATTTGCCGCCAGGCTCCGCCCCCGTGCGTTGCGGCGCTCGCAGGGAACAGAGCCTGGCACGGAGAGGCTTCGGAGGAGGACGGAGCCCACGGACACTGTGGGGGACATCGCAGGATCCCAGGGACAAGGTAAGTAAAGCCTCACCAAGATCCTGCGATGTAATCCCGAGTGTGGCTCGGGGTTACCGCTAATGGTCCTGAATTTTAACCCCGAGCCACACTCGGGAAAACCGCCAGGGAGGTTAACGGGCACACTAGTTCTGATGACCTGGGGGTCCCTAAGGAATTTTCCTTTTTAATTTGCAGAGATTTTATCTCACTTCCTGTTTGGCTATGGGACAGGAAGTGAATGGAAATATCCACAATGGGATACAGGCGCAAAACAAAATCTGACAGTGGTTATAACCCTCCCTTACTCTATCCAAAATGAGAAAAAAAAAATTGCCTTTTTAGTTCTACTTTAATGCATAGAATGAATTACCATGAAAAACTTTGAAGCACTTTAAGGCTCCGTGCACACTAGTTTATTTGTAAGCTCCTAGTAGCTGCTTTTTTTTTTTTTTTTTCCAACCCCTAGAAGGAAATGGTGTTATCCTATGTGTCCATGCATGCTATATTAGCTTTGTTTTTTTAACCACTTCCGGACCGCCGCACGCCGATGTACGTCCAAACTTTGCCGGCGGATATCGTTGTTATGGCAGCAGTTAGCTGCCATAACCCCGGTATCCCCGTTTTCGTGCGGCTGTCGGATTTCTGATAAAAGTGGTCCCTGCGGCGGATTCGCCGCGAGATCACTTTTATCGGTGGCCGGAAAGGGCTGTGTCCTTCGCCGCGATCCGGAGCCGTCGGTAGCGGCGGAACTGATCGCGTCCGTCTCCCTTCTGTGCCTGGAGCCGAGTGAGGCTAAGATGTCGCCCACTCGTCTCCATGACACTGCTGGGCGGAAGCGACGTCAAAAAGTCACTTCCGCCCACGCCTCTTAAAGGCATTTTTTTTTTTGTCATTTTTTTAAATTACTTTTTTTTTTTTTTTTTTTTAATTGCATTTTAGTGTGAATTTGAGATCTGAGGTCTTTTTGACCCCAGATCTCATATTTAAGAGGTCCTGTCATGCTTTTTTCTATTACAAGGGATGTTTACATTCCTTGTAATAGGAATAAATGTGACACTTTTTTTTTTAACAGTGTAAAAATAAATAAAATAATGTAAAATAAATAATAAAAATGTAAATAAAAATTTTAAACCCCCCCCCCGTCCCGACGAGCTCGCGCGCAGAAGCAAACACATACGCAAGTAGTGCCCGCATATGAAAACGGTGGTCAAACCACACATGTGAGGTATCACCATGACCGGTAGAGCGAGAGAAATAATTCTAGCCCTAGACCTCCTCTGTAACGCAAAACATGCAACCTGTACAAATTTTTAAACGTCGCCTATGGAGATTTTTGAGGGTAAAAGTTTGACGCCATTCCACGAGCGGGCGCAATTTTGAAGCGTGACATGTTGGGTATCAATTTACTTGGCAAAACATATTTCCCAATATAAAAAAAAATTGGGCTAACTTTACTGTTGACTTATTTTTTTATTCAAAAAAGTGAATTTTTTCCAAAAAAAGTGTGCTTATAAGACCGCTGCACAAATACGGTGCAAAAAAAGTATTGCAACGACAACCGTTTTATTCTCTAGGGTGTTAGAAAAAAAAACATATATAATGTTTGGGGGTTCTAAGTAATTTTCTAGCAAAAATACTTTTTAAACATGTAAACACCTAAAATCCAAAATGAGGCTGGTCCTTAAGTGGTTAAGCTTCAGCTTTTGGGAGCGGTTTGCCAGCAGAAAAAAAAAAAAACTCTGTGTGCGGTTTTATTAACTTTTTGACACTTTTTTGGCAAATGAGTAGGCCATACCCATTCACATGGGGGGGGCTGGGATCTGGGGGCACCCTTGTTAAAGTGGGCTTCCAGATTCCGATTAATAGGTCACCCCCACAACCACCAGGCCAGGGTTGTGAAGAAGAGGCCCTTGTCCTCATCAACATGGGAACAGGGTGTTGGCCATGTTGGGGGCATGTGGCCTGGTATGGTTTAGGAGGGCACTCGCTTGCTACCCCCTCTTGACTTGTGTCTGACAGGTTCTCTTCCCTTATCTGAATTGTATTAAGCCCTTTTTTGGCATGTTTTTAGTGTTATTAAGCAAAAACAAATCCTGTTTGTTAAAGGGATTGTAAAGTCAGGTTTTTTACCTTAATTCATTCTATGCATTAAGATAAAAAGACTTCTATGTGCAGCAGGCCCTCTAACACTTACCTGGGGTCCCTCTCTGTCCAGCGATGTCCCCAAGTGTCTCAGCTGTCCAAGATTCTCGTTCCTGATTGGCTGAGAGACACAGCACTGGCGCCATTGGCTCCCGCTGCTGTCAATCAAAGTCTGCTAGCCTATCAGGAGAGAGAGGGGGCGGGGCTCCATGTCAGAATGGACTGAATGGATGTGGCTTGGGTGCCCCTATAGGAAGCTGCTTGCTGTAGGGGCACTCACCAGGATGGATGGGGCCAGGAGCACAGAAGAGGGACCTGAGAAGAGGAGGATCTGGGCTGCTCTGTGCAAATCCACTGCACACAGCAGGTAAGTATAACATGTTTGTTATTTTTATAGGAAGAAAAAAACGAGACTTTACAGTCACTTTAAGTACATCCTACGATTTAGCTCTAAGGTCAACATCCTATAAGCACCCAGCATTGGTTACCAGCCCCTATCATGGCTAGTCTCAACCTTCGGCTCAGCATTTAGGTAAAAAGTGGAAGCCACACTTCAAAAAATATTAACTAAGAAATTGTTCTTCAGCAAAATGGTGGCCATCTGCACACAGACACCGATTCCCTGTTGCATAAATGTAATGCGATGGGTACAAGATGGCTTTGACCCCTGTTCTCCACCTGTAGAGGACTCCACTGACGAATTTCGCCCCCAGCTGTGTCATGCATACCTGTCTTAGTCAAGCACACCCCTAAATTTCTTTTTCCATCTTTTTGTTATTTTATGCTGATTAGGCAGAGATGTTACATTTTGAGATATTTGTAGTTTTTCTAACATTCTTTTCAAGTGTAGGTGCATTTGGGGATTAAATGGTCTTAAAGTAATAATAAAATATATATTTTTTTCTGTCACTAGTGATAGGCCTGAGCTATACCATAATGTGAGGGCTAAATATTATTAATTAATACCCACTTGGAGATTGGCTTGATACTTCTTTAAGTCATTGTGTTTTCCTCACAGGATTATTTGCTGTCAGTCCGTCTGTCTGTCAGTTTCCCTTTTTAGCCAGTAGATGGCAGTAGCACTCGCATAAGAATAGTATGCCAATACAGTACCAGAAAAGATTCTAGCAATGTAGCCAGGACTATGAACGGCCAATCCCATGCAAGAAAATCAATTCAATTATTGTTCTTCCTAACTGAATAATTAAAATCTGTATATGGTCAGGTAAACAAAATTACCTGAAGATATTAAGATGGCTGCTCAAAACTAGGTTTTACCTTTTTAATATTGGATCCTAGTGTAGTGACTGGCCAGCCAGACTCTAAAGGAGAGAGGGAAATGTAGTGGAAAGTCAGAATATTCAGTACAAACAGTGAAATTCATTGAACTCCACATGTTTTTATGATTGCAGGGAGCAAAAATGTCCATCCCTGTAATTTACCTGTACATCATGGTAATCTTTAACTTTCAAATACAGTAGATGCTTTTGCATTGACATTCAGCTGCGAAAGAAGAAATAAAAGGTGTTTTCCACCTATTCATTAAACTTTTATTATCCATGAGAAACTTCCGCAATAAACCTTAAAAAAATATATTAGGAGTAAATAAAAAATATATACTTACCTTACACCCTGTGTCCACAGCACCCAGGCGAGAGTGACCTCACAAGCCTTCTGGCAGCTTTAATTCAGTGCATAGAAGAGCAATGGTTGCCCAAAGACACAAGGCAGTGGTCAAATTCAACCTCTGGATATTTCATATGCAACTTTAGGGGGGGGGGGTTTCGTTTTTTTTTTTTTTTATTGCCTGGTGTACATGTTTGTGCACTGAGCAACAACTCATAATAATGCAAAACAATTATCTAAATTTTCCCCTAAGGTACTTCAGCCCTAATTGGATACTTGTACAGTTATTTTGGAAATGCAGTTGTTTTCTGAGCTCTATGTATCCAGCCAGATTGTGTGACAATCATCCAATGTCCATTGCTACCCATGCTTATGAATGCCGTTTCATTGAAGAAAAATCTTCCTCTGAAGTCGGCTGAGAAACTGACGCTTCTTGGAGTGTTGATCTTCTGGTCCTCTTGCTGTACTTGGTGGTTCCTCCTGCCAACCTCCACGTGACTAACATGGTTGCAGCTTGTTTTTACCTTACGCTTTAAGTTATTGTTGGCCTTGCTTTTTGGTATATCTATTTTTCTTGGGTTACTGCTGCCCTGATGCCTATCTATTATTTTATACTTCTAGATTTTGCAGGTCTTGTCTTGGATTTTTGGTACCGTAATCCTAAAAGCACTAATTTCTAGGATACTGGGTGTTAGAGATGATGTAAGTATTACATGTTACCACGTGTGCTTAGTTAATTCAAATATGTTGCTATCACATTTATTATTCTGAGTAAACTAATCTATTGTAAAACAGTACAGTACATGATACAGGCATAGTGTTCATAGAGCCGAGGTTATGAGCACATGCCTTCAGGTGATTGCACACTGCCGAAGCTTTCGCGAACCCGTCCCTCCAGGGCACCCCCGCAGTAACCCTATCCTACCCTAGCAGATATCTGTTTTTTGCTGGTTTTCTAAGTTGATGTACCACTTCTCTGCCCCAAAGAAATCATTCTAATGCCGCGTACACACGATCGCACCTTCCGACAACAAAATCCATGTTTTTTTTCCGACAGATGTTGGCTCAAACTTGTCTTGCATACACACGGTCACACAAATCTTTTTGGAAATTTCAAACATCAAGAACGCGGTGATGTATGACGAGCTGAGAAAATTGAAGTTCAATAGTTCAATAGCCAGTGCGGCTCTTCTGCTTGATTCCGAGCATGCGTGGAATTTTGTGCATCGGAATTTCCGACAACGGATTTTGTTGTCGGAAAATTTGAGATCCAGATCTCAAATTTAATTCCAACGGAAAATGTCCGATGGAGACTACACACGGTCGGAATTTCCGACAACAAGCTCCCATCGGACATTTGTTGTCTGAAAATCCGACAGTGTGTACGCGGCATTAGGCTTAACTAGTTTTGGCTTCAGATTCTCCAATACATGTTCAGTCTGGGGAAAAAACAATCCTTGGTTAGCCAATTATACACATTGCAAACAAGTTCTTAGTTGGTTCTGTTTTGTAGATGCTGAACTAGAAATTATTGTAACTTCTTTAGGCAAACTGCTAAGAAAAACATTATCATTCCTAGTGTTGTAAAAAAAAAAAAGAAAAGAAAAGAAGCTTGGCATCCCTCAAGATATGCAGTCCCCTTTCTAAACACATTTTGGAATGCCTTAGGATAGTGCAGGGAATATCTTAAAATGTACCTTAAAGTGGTAGTAAACCTCGGACATGAAATATGAACCAAGCATATCCCTCTATAGCGTATACTTGTCTCAATTAGTGTCTGCTGCTTTGTTCTTCTGCTATCAGCATGAATCACTTCTGACAAGTTTTCCTGACACCAAGAGAAAAGTGGTGATAGGGGAGGTATCTCCAGCAGATTGCCAGCCTCATATGTTCCTATGAGCTGTGTGAGGAGATGTCTCTTCCCTACAATCAGCTCTCAGACCTCTCCTCACAAAACTCTGTAGTGTGTAACTTCAGTTCTCCACCCCCTTTTTCTCTGGAATCTCAGACAAGCTTTATAAATTATGAACTTTGAACAGGAGTAGAGGAGAGAAGACTGCAGATAAACAAGTGCAACTGTTTCATCTCCTCGCTTGAGGATAGATCCTTAACTGGGTATATGTAAGAGTTTACAAGCACTTTAAGCCTCTGCTTACTACTGATGAATGTAGTAACTTAATCATGCAAGCGGGAATTGTTATTTTTCTAGAGGTGTACTATACACCTGTGTGCCCTATATGTTGCCAAATTTAAATAGAAAGATGATTTCAAATTTTTTTTAAATGACAGATTATGTAACAAATATCTTTTTTACCCAAGATGGGGGGTTCTTTAAATTTTATTTTTTTTTACAAACAGAATTGCTCTTTATTAGAAACATAGATGGTACATGAACAGTAGGCATTCAAGGTTTACATAGTACAAAGGTAAAGTAGGAGACATCCCAACAATTAAGACATATCAGTATGTTATCCAAAGAACATAAAGAACATAGATTTAATAACCACCAATGAGGAGAAAAGAAGAAACATTTAACAATCCAACCATGGTTGCCAGATTTTCTCATAATTTTGATATTAATATATGTCAACTTGTACATTGGCAGGACCCCATTTATGATAGATTCCCATGAAGATAACGTGGGAGGAAAGGGGGAAGCCCATTTGAGGAGTATTTCCTTTTTAGCATAATACAACAGGTACAATACTAATAGCTTGATATATCTAGGTCTTTGCTCATCATCGTGTATGCCCAGGAGTGCAGGGGAGAGACAGCTGTAGACGGTTGTTGATGAGATAAAAAACTGCCTTCCAGAATTGTGCCACCCGTGGGCATGTCCAGAACTTATAGCGGAGTTCCACAAAAAAATGGAACTTCCGCTTTTCGGAACCCTCCCCCCCTCCGGTGTCACATTTGGCACCTTTTCAGGGGGGAGGGGGGTGCAGATACCTGTCTAAGACAGGTATTTGCATCCACTTCCGGCATAGACTCCCACGGGAGTCTATGCCTCTTCCTGTCCCTCCGCGCTGTCTCCTGGGAAACACACAGGTCCCAGGAGATAGCGGGGACCAGTTACGATGCGCAGCGCATGCGCAGTAGGGAACCGGGAAGTGAAGCAGCAACGCTTCACTTCCTGATTCCCTCACCTAGGATGGCAGCGGCTGCTGCCGAGAACCGAGCGGGTTATCGGCGTCGGCTGCCGACATCGCTGGACCCTGGGACAGGTAAGTGGCCATGAATTAAAAGTCAGCAGCTGCAGTATTTGTAGCTGCTGGCTTTTAATATTTTTTTTTTTTAGGTTGATGTAGGTGGACCCCCGCTTTATGGTAATAAGTGCCCTCGGTCATAAGACCTCTGGGGATATATTCTGTGCAAATTCTGTGGTGTTAAAAACACACTGTGTAGGAATTTTGTCTGAATCAGTTTGTCCCTGGAAGCTATCACTAACTTGGAGCTGTCCTCAAAACAAGCCTCTCTATCCAGTGTAGGGATGTCAGCCTGCCATTGTTCCCACAGCCTATCCATCTTGGGTGACTCTACTCTGAGAAGAGTTACATAAAGCGCAGATGAGGGTTTAGTTAGTGATTCCTGTGCCAGGAGATCTTCAATCTTGTCAGTCGCAAACATGGACAAGTCAGGGAATTGGGAACGTACAGCATGTTGTTTTTGTAGATATCTAAAATACATCCAACGTTGTAATCTGAAGCTAGCTAGTAGATCCTTAAAGGGTAGGAGCATACCTGTGTGCATAATATCTTTCAGTCTCCGAATACCAAATCTGGCCCAGACCTGCGGGCCAGGGACCAACCTGATATGAGCTAGAGAGGGATTAACCCACAGAGGTTGGAAAGGAGACCAGTGATTGGGTTTCATAAAACGAGCCCTAGCAGCTACACCCTCAGCGTCACTCTAGTAGGGAGTGGAAGGGACAGGTATGCCCCCAAATCTCTATAGACTAGGTTGCCTAGCTCTGTAAGGGATCCCAGACAAGCCGCCTCCAGGCAGACCACTGCATTCGTTCTCAAGCACAAAAACCACCAACGGACGGTGACAAGTACGGCAGCCCAGTAGTAGGTTCAGTAGTTGGGAAGGGCCAAGCCACCACAACTACCAAGAAGCTGAATGGTAGACTTTGCCAAATGCGGAGGAGCACCCGCTGATAAAAATGAACTGACACAGCGATCAACTTCTCTGAAAAAGGAGCATTTCACCCAAGTAGGACAATTGCGGAACACATAGAGGAACTTGGGGAGAAATGTAATTTTGCGCATGTTAATGCGGCCAAGGATTTTCAGGGGTAGATTAGCCCAAGAGGTACATTCCTCCTGCAGCTGTAACAAAACAGGGTGAATATTAAGACCATAAAACATATTCAAATCCCTGGACACTGTAATGCCAAGATACTTAAAGTCCTTAACCCAATTTAGGGGGGTATAAGCTGACGAAGCCCTGGCTCCCAGATCCAACGTTAAAAGGACCGACTTGCTCCAGTTTATCTTGACACCAGAGAAATGCCCAAACTCATCAAAGATTGCCAGAGCGGCTCTCAATGCGGAGTTCACATCAGCTAAGTATAGCAGGGTGTCGGCTGCATAGAGTGAAATCTTTTCCTCCAAGGGGCCGATCACCCAACCCTCAACCAGTCGCAAGTCCCTCACCGATATGGCCAATGGTTCAACTCCAAGGCAAATAGGCTTGGCGACAGAGGGCACCCCTGTTGGGTGACTCTAGAGAAGGGGAATAATGCTGAGAACCTATCATCGGTGCAAACTCGGGCCTTAGGATTTTTGTAGAGCATTCCCAACTATTGGAGAAATCTAGGGCCAAATCCAAACCTGCGCAATGCGTTCCACAGGACGGGCCAACTCTAGTACCAGCATTGTCATGAGCAGCTGACAGGTTGAGAAAATAGCTTGGCATCAGCATTGATCAGAGAGATCGGCCTGTACGAGGCACAATCCTCTGGATCCTTACCGGGTTAGGGCACTAACACATTGGGGGCTTCAGACATGGAGTCCGGCAAGGAGCCTAAGGTCTGGTTCCGGGTGCATTACCCAATTGCATGTGTCCCAGGGCAGTTTGAACTTCCTCGAGCGTGATGTCCTTGTCTAGCCCATCTCTAACTTTGTCCTCTAGGACAGGAAACTTTATACGGTCCAGGAAATTATCTAGATCAGAGGTCTCATAAGTCACCCTAGATGAATAAAGGGTCTCAAAGAAAACTGAGATTAATAGAGCCCCGTGTTGTCAGTAACTCTCCTTTGGCCTCCCTAATCTGTCCTATACGAGTAGCCACAAATTGTCCCCTTGACAGCCAAGCAAGAAGCCGCCCATTTTTGTCTCCATATTCAAACACCCGCTGAGCAGTAGTGAGTAGGGTTTGTCGGGTTTGTTCTAGCCTAAATACCGTGAGCTCCCGAAGGGCATGGTGCCAGTCTGCATATCTAGTCC
Organism: Aquarana catesbeiana; assembly: GCF_042186555.1. Classification (NCBI taxonomy): domain Eukaryota; kingdom Metazoa; phylum Chordata; class Amphibia; order Anura; family Ranidae; genus Aquarana; species Aquarana catesbeiana. The sequence goes on along the minus strand of NC_133328.1, from coordinate 195,917,232 downwards.
TATCCGGGCCCACAGCATAGGCTGCCTCCATCTGATTAATGGTCCCCTCAAGTTGCTCCAGAGCATGCATATTCTCCCCTTAACCAGGCTTTAAAAGCATCCCAGACCATTAGTGGACTAGTAGAATCAGCATTAGTGAGCCAAAATTGACACAAAGCTTCTGGGATGTCCTCCTGTATCTTGGGGTCCATGATCCAGAATCTGGACAGCCTCCAGACCCCCCTGCCAGCAGGTGTGGACAAATAAAGAGTGATTAAAAGCGGGGCATGATTTGAGGCACCTGGCTAGGATGTAGACGGTCAACACCCGCTTTAGGGCTCAGATGAAGCTAAGTCAATTCTTGAAAATATTCTATGAGCGGCGATGTGGCACATGTATTCCTTATCAGATGGGTGAAAATGGCACCACACATCCGACAAGGAAAATGTATTCATCCATTGACAGGCCCGGGGTGCACACAGAGGGAGAATGAAGTCTGTCCAGATCTGGAGAGGGGGCCAGATTGAAGTCTCCCGTAATTATCATAGGAGGTGGTCATATGCATAATAGAGTACAGCAAAGTAACCTCAGCTGGGGGTGGTAAATAGAGGCCAACAATTATAAATGGAATACCTGAGATGAGGGCATGTACTATTGCATATCATCCCCCTGGGTCGGTCCTGACCTCCAGGAACTGAAACGGCAGGGATGTGTGCATGAGAATACTAACCCCCCCTAGCATAATTAGAGTAAGTAGCGTGATAATGAGCACTAACCCAGGCTTTTTTCAATCCTAATATACAAGTCCATTACAGGTAGGTGGGTCTCCTGAGGTATACAAATATGGGGGGAGAATCTTCACAAGAAATTGAAAACCAGGGGTCGTTTTACAGCAGAGTTCATCCCACGTACATTCCATGAAATTATGATAACCATAGTCATTTATCAAACTACGGTAAATACTATAAAGAAGGGAGAAAAAGACCAGGCTGACTGAGTTACTAAGTGCACAGGGGGAAGCAGTCCCCATCCCAGACACCTACAGTATACCTTAAATACATCACCGCTAAAAAGCAATAGTACCAAAAGAGCAAGAGCATAACAAAACTAAAATAAAAACAAAGATAACAATAAGCGAACATAAACCAGAGCAGCAACGGCATGCTCCCCCCCCCCCCCCCCCCGCCGAACCCAGAGACCTGGGCTAAGCATGAGTCCCTGAATTTGCCCCAACAGAGTAGTTAATGTATTAGAGAGGCGTGTGTCCAAAAGCAGGGACACAATGTCGTTGCCAAGACAAAATATGTTTCAAGCAACAGTAGAGAACCTTCCATGTAGGTAATCCAACCAGAGTGGTTCTGAGGAAAACCTCAGCAGGACCAATATCACCTGGTCAGGCCCAGAGATGTAAACTTCCATGCAGATTTGAGTTTAGTGCTGACTGTAGAAGTGCTTAACCGATCCATCATCTCCCAGCACTGATTAATGTGGAAGTGAAGTCCTGCTAGATCGCTTCAGGCTGGCCCCTTTTGCAGGTATAGCTATGTAAAACATTTAAACGTAAGTGCCTATATGTTTTAAAATCCAGTAATACTGTCTCACCCCACTCTGCACATGCTCAGTTGCTCTCTATTTTTAGACACTGCCAAGTTTGTAGAGGCCAATCTGCTGACAGTCTTGGGCTTGGTTCACACCTATGCAGTTAGCTTTTGATCCATTTCTGTGGGGAATTTTGCGGTTTTCAACATTTTTGTCTCATTTTTCATGCGTTTTTTGTTTTTTTTTTTGGCCAATTTGTTGGGTGGATTAAAAAACACAAATTGCTGCAAAATCGCATCAAAAATGGACTACATGGTTTTCTGCAGCATTGGTTCAATTGAAGTCTATTGAGCCAAAAATGCACAGTTTTGCTTTTAAAGTCCCTGACTTTTTCCAAAAACGCAGCAGCTGAAAAAAGCATAGATATGAATGTGTCCCATAGGAAACCATGCTAAATGGATTTTAGTTAGTTTCTGCAAAAAGCATTAAAAAACACATAGGTGTGAACTGAGCCTTAAAGTGAAATAAAACTCTCCTATCCTTTTACAGCCAAGAAAGCTGCTCCTGTTTAATCTGCAACTGCCATGGTGCTGCACATGTGATCAGTTCTGACACCAGCCATTTGATGGTTAGATGGGTTGGTTGAGGATACAAGCAAAAGTGACACTTGGCATTCAAGGAATATAACTGTTTTTTGAAACCGTTAAATCAATGGGTTTAGTTCCACTTTATGATTTACTGCTGTTCAGAGGCTCTGCAAAATGGCTCAGCAAAATGGCTGCTTCCAGCAAGAAGAAACAGTAGCAATGTGGGAGGCAATTTATAGCACACACTAATTATTAATGTGGAATGTATGTTCCTTGCCAATGAACAATATTTTTATCAAGTTATGAGTAAATTTTTTGCTTTAAATCCATGCTTTCAGATTGATAAGCAGAAACCGCTACAGTAGCTTTTCATAAGAAGATGACAGCATTTCATTTACTATTATTTTATTACTTGATATAATACTTCCATATTCCACAGTTATTTACAGTAAGAGCTGAATCATTCAGGCTTCTGCCCACAAAGGGGAGTTTTATTATAGTACAGAGTCAAACAGACACAAATTACAGAGCTCAGTTGATCAAAAGGTAATGAAGTGGTTTGAAAAATGTGAGATTATGTGAACTTCATACTGACATGGCCCTGATGAGAACCCAAGACTCCAGCTCTGCAAGTACTGTACACTCTTAACCACTTACGGACCGCCGCACGCCGCTATACGTCCTGACTTTAAAGAGGAATATCGTGGTATTGGCAGCAGCTAGCTGCCATAACCCTGGTATCCTCTTCTTCGGCCAGTGGTCCACTTTCAGATAAAAGTGGTCTCTGCGGCAGGTTCACCGCGAGATCACTTTTATCGGTGGCGGGAGAGGGGGCCCCCCTTCCTTGGCATGGAGATGAGTGAGGGGAAGATGGCCCCCACCCGTCTCAATACCGTTGCATGGTGGAAGCAACGTCAAAACATCACTTCCACCCATAGCTCTTAAAGGGCCATTTTTTTTTTTTTTTTTTATTGCATTTTAGTGTAAATATGAGATCTGAGGTCTTTTTGACCCCAGATCTCATATTTAAGAGGTCCTGTCATGCTTTTTTTTCAATTACAAGGGATGTTTACATTCCTTGTAATAGGAATTAAAAGTGACAGATTTTTTTTTTTTTACAGAGCAGTGTAAAAATAAAAGGTAAAATTAAATGAGAAAAAAAAAAAAAACATTTAAACGTGCCCCATCCCACCGAGCTAGCGTGCAGAAGCGAACGCATACGTGAGTAGCGCCCGCATATGAAAACGGTATTCAAACCACACATGTGAGGTATCGCTGCGATCGGTAGAGCGAGAGCAATTATTCTAGCCCAAAGCCCCCTCTGTAACTCAAAACATGCCACCTGTAGAATTTTTTAAACGTTGCCTATGGAGATTTTTAAGGGTAAAAGTTTGTCGCCTTGCCACGAGCAGGCGCAATTTTGAAGCGTGACATGTTGGGTATCAATGTACTCAGTGTAACATTATCTTTCACAATATAAAACAAAAATTGGGCTAACTTTACTGTTGTCTTATTTTTTAATTCAAAGAAGGGTATTTTTTCCAAAAAAAGTGCGCTTGTAAGACCGCTGTGCAAATACGGTGTGACAAAGTATTGCAACGACCGCCACTTTATTCTCTAGGCCTAGGGTGTTAGAAAAAAAAAATGTATAATGTTTGGGGGTTCTAAGTAATTTTCTAGCAAAAAAAAAAACAGTTTTTAACTTGTAAACAACAAATCTCAAAAAGTGGCTGGGTCCAGATGTATTCTGAGTCTAGAATACACTTTAGACTTATGAGTGATGCAGCACCCACTGAGAAGTTATGTTCATAATTACTTTTAAATAATATACTGGAATACTTCACTGTGCGTACTGTTTTTTTGTTTTTGTTTTTTTTTTCAGGCACATATATTCAACATACTAAAATCAAAGTTTACCAGCTACAAGGATTTTGACACTTTGATGTATACCTGTGCGCCTGAGTTTGACTTCATGGAGAAAGAGGTAATCTGTTTTTACTTGCTGTTTGTGTAAAATATTCACGTAGATAGGTTTTGTTTTTGTTTTTTTATAAAGGAAACTTTGTTCTCCTAACCGAAATCTGCAAAAAAAAAAATGTTAAAAAAAAATTCAAGTTAAGGCAAACGCCATATTTATTAAATATTTACATGCACCGCGCAGCCTATTGGTACATTCCAAAGTAGCTGTTGTCGTTTTTTCAAATGTTGAGCTTTATGCGTTTTTAACTGCGTGTTTTGACTTGTTTGTTAAAGCAGAGCTATACACACCTTGAATTCAGCGATGCGCTGTCCCTGGAACTCCCCTCCGGCTGCTGCCCTATTTAGGCAGCCGGCTTCCTGGGTTTTGATTTCTTGTTGTCATTGGCCGGGCCGTGATGACGTTGCTCCCATGCATGTGCTGAAGTTCTGTCCGTTTCGGCATTACCAAATTTGTGCAGTGAGCTGTGCTTGTGCACTGTACAGAGGGCAGGCAGGTAAGTAGATTTATTTTGCTTCTTCTGCATTAAAAATCCTGCCTGTCTGCCCATTTTTTATTTTAAGGGTCTTTTTCCACGCAGAAAAACGTGCATTCATTTGCCACATTTAGGGTGCCATTAGCAGTTAATGGCACTGCAATCGTGACACGTGGTTTTTAAGTGTTTCATAAACAGGCATACAAACGTATGATTTTGCACGCATTCACAAAATGAATAAATAAATAAAAGAGATTTTATATCTCATTGCTAACAGCTATAATTGCGTGTGTATTGCTGCGCAATGCTGGCATAGTGAAATCTGCAATATCACATATGCTGCATTGGACTAATGCCTAAAAGAGAAGTTCAGGAATTGAAAAAAAAACAAACATTTATACTCGCCTAGGTGAATGCAGCATCTGTCCCCTCGCTGCCTCTAAGATAAAGTACTAAATGATCAAAGACCGCTGATTGTTCAGTTCCCAGTCTTCAGTGAGCAGAGAGCCGGTGACTGCCAGTCTAACCGGCGGCTCTCTGTTCTGCCCTTCCAGCACTCACTGGAGCACGGGGCTGTGGAGAGGGCGGGAGCAGAGGCTGAGCCAGCTGCCGGTTAAGGCTGCTAGGTGGATCCCAACATTAAACGCAGGATCAATCCAGAGCCTAGACCAGTGAAGTGCACTCCTGAGACCCACAGGAGAAGTAGGGCCAAAAGTGCTTCGGACCTACTTTTTCTTTAAAGTGATTCTAAAGGAAAGAATTTAAAAAATATATACTTACCTGCTCTGTGCAATGATTTTGCACAGAGCAGCCCCAATCTTCTTTTTGGGTCCCCCGCCAGCGGTTCTGGCTCCTCCCCCTGCTGAGTGCCCCCAATAGCAAGCCTCTTGCTCTGGGGGGCACTCAAGCAGGTTCGCTCCCGAGCTTCACTCCGTGTGTCCATTCACACACGGAGTGCGTGCTCGGCCCAGCTTGCTTAATTGGCTCGCTGGCTGTGATTGACAGATGGGGTCAGGTAAGTATAAGGGGGGCTGGGGGGTGCACCCAGAATTTATTTTATTTTTTTTACCTAATGCATAGAATGCATGCCTTTTAGAACCTCTGTACCGCCCTACCATTTCATTCTGGAAATGTTTCAATATTTTTCTGTTTTCCTTTTCTTAATAAAGTTGCTCACTGATTAAAAAAAAGATATTTTCAAAATACTGTTTACAGAAGAGATTAAGGAGTAAGGCTCCGTTCACATCTTGGCGTGTAATCACAGTTGCACAAAAGAAGCTCATGTACTTCTTTTGGGCGGCAGGCGTCCCACGATTCTGTTTGTGGGATTTTACTGATCGCTGTGTTTGGGGGTGCTATTGAAATTGACGGGCACCGCACTGGAATGCACGGTGTCCCGCGATTTGCCACTATTGTGAATTGCGGTGATTCCGCCCACGATTCGGAACGCAGAGATGTGAACAGAGCCTAAATGAAGAAGGAATACAGACACAAAAAAACAGGCGGGATTAATAGCAAATGCTTATTCAACTTAATTAAAAGAAAACCACTAGTCTTGGGATACCCCTTGGCATAGGCAGTTGGAAGTACAGGCACAATTTGACCACCTTTTCTGTTTCAATAGTGTTTTATTCAGTTTTAACAAGTGGTTAAAATGCAAAAGTTTTGCCAACGCAGGGGGCATTGAAGTTGGAAAAGGTAAGGGCAAAATTAAAGCGACAAGTAAAAAAAATGCAACAGTAGTAAATTTAAATGAATGTTACCGTCAGGATCCAGGGGTCTCTGAGAGGCTCCCCATAATTACGGGGCACCCCCTAGGCCCCCTCGAAACGTGGTGCAATGTACAGCCCAAAATGAACTAACAAGGCTAGAGGAGCAGAAAACAGAAGAAAGTTAGGCATAAAGGTGAAGCTAAAGAGAGGGTGTTCGCTCACCTACGGAGTAGGAAGCTAGAGAAGGGATAGGGAAGTCTAGGAAAAAAGGGACGGTCAGAAGGATGGGCACCAGGAGATGGGGGGTGGGGGCTGGGGATCATCCGGACCATCCATCACAGGTGGCCCAAGCTAGCTGAGGGGAGGGTAGGAAAGGCATATGCCAGCCACGGTTCCCAAATTTTGAGGAGCTTGGCATGAGTGCCCCCACTGATGCTCGACATCTGCTCATTAAGCATCAACGCGGTTATGCGATTTTTCACCCCCTGAAAGGGGACAGATGCATTTTTCCAGGCTTGGGCAATAGTTCTTTTGGCTGACAAAAATAGGTAGATGGCAAGTTTCCGCTGATGAGAAAACAGGACTGAAATTGGACAGTCTAATAAGGCAAACTTGGCCTCTTTTGGTACGGGCAGGTGAAACAACGTGAATAGGAGGCCAAATACCCGAGACCAGAAGCCAATTAATCTAGGACATTTCCACCATATAGGTATAACGTCAACAGCCCCCCCCCCCCTTAGCCACAACCCTGGAAGCAGTGGTCACTGTGAGATGGATTGGCATGGGCAGGGACCCAATACCAACGTAGAGGCACCTTATATGCTGCCTCCAAGGTGGCTGTATTAAATGAGCATTTGGCCACAGAAGACCAGGCCCCGCTCCAGTCCGCCAAGTCTATTTCGGTCGCCAGATCCCGTACAATTTGACCACCTTTTAATACCTATAACATTTGATCCTTCCATAGATACGTTTGACTTGGTTTTCACCACCAGTTACTTTAGAAGGACCAAAGGCAATCAGGACATGTTTTCTAATGCCGTTTACCCACGACCAGATTTTTGGACAGCAAAGGTCCGGCAGAACGAATCCGCCGGACAATTCGATCATGTGTGGGCTTCATCGGACATTTGCTGTCGAAAAATCAGACTGACTTTAGAAATAGAACATGTTTTAAATCTTTCCGACGGACTCGAGTCCGGTCGAAAAATCAGTTCGTCTGTATGCTAGTCCGATGGACGAAAAATGACGCAAGGGCAGCTATTGTCTACTGGCTATGAACTTCCTTATTCTAGTCCGGTCGTATGTCATCACGTTCAAATCAGTCGGACTTTGGTGTAATCGTGTGTAGGCAAGTCCGTTGCGTCCATTGCGAACTCCGTCGAAAGTCCGTCAAAAAGTCCTTCGGAGTTCAGTCCATCGAAAGTCCGCTCGTGTGTACACGGCATTACTTGTCTAACAATTGTTACACCTGTAGCCTGGAGAGTAGTTGTATTGTTATGTTAATACAGGTACACTTTAAACTAATGCAAATTCTGTGTTTGTATATGTTTTGAGTATGCTTAATCCATTTCAAACCTCATTTTTGTTTAATTTCAGACGCCATGGAGATATTTAAAGACCCTTTTACTTCCAGTAGTCCTGCTGATATTTATCTTCATTTGTGCTCGGGTATGTAATTGGAATAATATGGTAGCATTCAGTCATGAATAGAAAAGCAAACTTGAAGGTGCTCTAATTCACAGCGTTGTACAGTGAGGCTGATTTTGAAAAACTGGAAGAAAGTTATTGTGTTGCCAACACGTAAAAGCAAGTGAGTTTATATTTCTGGTCTGAATTGGAAACTTGGCAACTGGGATCTAAGTTTATGAACCAAAAATCTTACTTTAGTCTACGTTTTGCACAACACCCCAGTGTTGTATGCATAAATTCAAGTTCCAAAAAGGCCCTCAAATAGATTGTTGCATGCAGATTTATACTTGTTTAACGCTTTCGTTGCGAGAGCAGTTTTTGTGTTTTTTGAACATTTGTTTAGAAAAACATTTTGACCCTGAAGATTAGTTAAAACCCCCATACATGTTTTCTGAAAGCAGACTTCCTAGAAAATAAAATGTTATTTCTAATTTATTTATATCACATGATAATTAAACAAAGGTTTATACACTAAATTAAATATAAATTAATAATAATAAAAAAAAAACACTAAAACTTATTGTAGGGCACAAATAAAAACACAATATATTATGTAGTTTTTGGTAAAATATAAAATATCAAGTTGCTCTGAGTTAATGGATACCCAACATGTCCACCTTTAAACTTGCACATGTCCGCAAAAGGATGATGAAGTTCAGCGCCTTATATTTTCCATAGCCACACTTTAAAAGCCTCATCGGTTTAGCGTTAACCCCGGATAGTGAGCAAAGAATTATTGCTCTCACTCCGGCGTAAGCGGCGATATGTAATATGGGCATCACAAGCGATTTTTTTTTTTTTTTTCCTATATACATGCTCCCGACTAATGCTTTTATGTTTGTGTGTGTGTGTGTGCATATGTGGGGCAGAGTAGGCAAAAAAAAAAACTTTTGTAGGGGTTTTTAAGTACTTGTATGTAACTTTATTTTTGATATTTTTTTTACTTTCACTAAAAATTTATATCACATAGGGGACAAAAAGTCCTCTATTTTTAAGACTGTTTTTCTCCCTTGGCCCAGCTGCTTTCCAAAGCAGGGAGGGAGAACTTTTCCCTGGTGTCTGTTGGGAGCAGCTCGGGAACAATGAAGAAGTGGAGGCTATTGATCATCCTGTGTTTGGTTGAACATGAGCTCATGTGACCTCCTTTTTAATATAGAGATTTCGATCCGGGTGAACATATTAATTGCACACAGTGTGGAGGGGAAGATGGTAGTTTTCGAAGCACTGAAGAATAAAGTAGGACTATAGGCAAAACTTTTTAATTTTTTTTTTTATTTTGGATAGAGTAAGGTAGGGTTATAACCACTATCAGTTTATTTTTTGCCATCTGTGTCAAATTTTATTTGGGTACAGCGTCGCACGATCGCGCATGTGTCAGTTAAAGCAATGCAGTGATGTATCACAAAAATGGCCTGGTCATGAAGGGGGTAAACCTTCCGGAGCTGAAGTGGTTAAAAAGGTAATAGTTCAAGAAAGGTTGACCGCACTTCCAGGTATGAAGCAGCGATGATTACTTTATTGAAGATTATTGCAGGCATGGCAAGATTAACGAGTATTACGAATTAAGGTTCGCTTAGTCATAATCTAACAAACACCAGTGAGTGCAACTGTAGTTGTTTATAGTTATAGTTTATAGTTGTTTTATTATTTATTTTGCTTTTTTATTTTTAAACTGTTCTTCTTTTTTTTTTAATCATTTTTATTGTTATCTCAGGGAATATAATATCCCTTATGATAGCAATAGGTAGTGACAGGTACTCCTTTTTTTTTTTTTTTTTTTTTTTTTTTTTTTTTAATTTTGGGGTCTCTCCTCTGCCCTCAAAGCACCTGCCCACACCAAGATTGGTGTGATAAAATGCTTTCCCAATTTCCCAATGGCGCTGTTTATAACCGGCGAAACCTAAGTCATGAAATGCTCTCAGCTTCCAGTTTCTTAGGCCATAGAGATGATTGGAGCCATTCTGGTCTCAGATCAGCTCTATGGTCAGCTGGCGGAACCACCGGCTGCATTCTCGGGTTCCCTATTGGGACGGGAGAGCCCGAGAAAACCATGGAAGACGGTGGGGGGGGGGGGGGGTGTTGCTGTCAGAATAAATAAACCTGTGCTGCAGCTGAATGGCTACCTGGTAAGCAAATCATGGTTAACAATAAAACAAGGTAACATTACAGTATCACAGTAAGACACATACCTGCAAAGCAAATACAATAAAACATAGAAAAAATAAAACATTACAGTTCTAAAATACAGTAACAATAGAGAGAGAACAATAGATATAGAACAATTGAGAGCGAACAATAGAACGGACAATAGAGAGCAAACATAAGAGAGAGAAGAATAGAGAGAGAGAAGAAAAATAAAACCACAACTATTTTTGCTTTTTTATTATTTTTTCCTGTGTTTTTGTGTGTTTATTTATTCATTTATTTTTTGCACTTTTATATAAACTGTAAACTTTCCAGATTAGGGTCTTGCAAAATGTGATGGCCATCTCATCTTTCGAAACCCTGTGTAAGTGTGCTTTAGGACTGTGCAATGCTGTACCCTACACTAGAACTCCACTAGTGTGTGGTAGCGTTCAAAACATTAACCAATGCAAAGACCAGGTTGGTCAAGACAGGAGGGACAATAAAAGCGGGTGTCACGCCTATAGCCACACTTTCTACAGACACGACATTTTCTTTAGGGTTAAAATAAAGTTGCATTTGCGCTAGGAAACCAAAAAAAAAAAAGAAAAAATATTAAAAAAAAAAAAAAAATTATAAAAATATATATATTAATATAAAGTGCTTAACTATCAAAAGGGAATATATTCAGAAATCTATTATAATCCGTGTAACATTAATGTTGTGATACAACTCATAAAGTGCAACATGTGAAAAATATTAAAATACAGGTGCAAATTTAGGATAAATGTCCACTCCTTCACCAGATTAATTAATAAAAACCATAAACGTTCATCAAAATTAAAGTTTCTAGTGCATAAATCCAGTGTTCATATAAAGTGCTTTTCATCATGCTCCTTAAAACCAGTGCAGAACTTATAGCATGCTTCAGTGCTCTTCCAGTGTTCCCCAAAAGCCTATGCGCTCACCTCAGAGTGTGTGACACAGTACTTAAACTATGTCAAAACACGCTTGGGAGCCATTCCTGGGCTCTAACGATATGCAGGTGATGAAATCCAACTCCCTCAATCAGTAGTATTCCAGATCATGGATAAAAGAGAAAAAGCTCCATAGCGTGATATTGTAAGGACTTTATTTAAAATAAATATTCCCTTCATAGGGGTACTCACATAATATAGGTGCGTGAGTGCACCATCCTATTCAGGGCTCTGTATGTATGAACCAAATCATTGGTACGGCGTGCGGTGTGTCTATCTCGTCTCACTACCTCTGCTGACAGCTCCGTCCTGGCCCCTCCCCTGACGCGTCTTCGGCACAGGGATCACGTGCCTTCTTCAGGGGGATCCCCCTGAAGAAGGCACGTGATCCCTGTGCCGAAGACGCGTCAGGGGAGGGGCCAGGACAGAGCTGTCAGTAGAGGTAGTGAGACGAGATAGACACACCGCACCGCACGCCGTACCAACGATTTGGTTCATACATACAGAGCCCTGAATAGGATGGTGCACTCACGCAGGCACGTGATCCCTGTGCCGAAGACGCGTCAGGGGAGGGGCCAGGACGGAGCTGTCAGTAGAGGTAGTGAGACGAGATAGACACACCGCACCGCACGCCGTACCAACGATTTGGTTCATACATACAGAGCCCTGAATAGGATGGTGCACTCACGCACCTATATTATGTGAGTACCCCTATGAAGGGAGTATTTATTTTTAATAAAGTCCTTACAATATCACGCTATGGAGCTTTTTCTCTTTTATCCATGATCTGGAATACTACTGATTGAGGGAGTTGGATTTCATCACCTGCATATCGTTAGAGCCCAGGAATGGCTCCCAAGCGTGTTTTGGCATAGTTTAAGTACTGTGTCACACGCTCTGAGGTGAGCGCATAGGCTTTTGGGGAACACTGGAAGAGCACTGAAGCATGCTATAAGTTCTGCACTGGTTTTAAGGAGCATGATGAAAAGCACTTTATATTAACACTGGATTTATGCACTAGAAACTTTAATTTTGATGAACGTTTATGGTTTTTATTAATTAATCTGGTGAAGGAGTGGACATTTATCCTAAATTTGCACCTGTATTTTAATATTTTTCACATGTTGCACTTTATGAGTTGTATCACAACATTAATGTTACATGGATTATAATAGATTTCTGAATATATTCCCTTTTGATAGTTAAGCACTTTATATTAATATATATATTTTTATAATTTTTTTTTTTTTAATTTTTTTTCTTTTTTTTTTTTGGTTTCCTAGCGCAAATGCAACTTTATTTTAACCCCAAAGAAAATGTCGTGTCTGTAGAAAGTGTGGCTATAGGCGTGACACCCGCTTTTATTGTCCCTCCTGTCTTGACCAACCTGGTCTTTGCATTGGTTAATGTTTTGAACGCTACCACACACTAGTGGAGTTCTAGTGTAGGGTACAGCATTGCACAGTCCTAAAGCACACTTACACAGGGTTTCGAAAGATGAGATGGCCATCACATTTTGCAAGACCCTAATCTGGAAAGTTTACAGTTTATATAAAAGTGCAAAAAATAAATGAATAAATAATAAATAATTTCCTAGCGCAAATGCAACTTTATTTTAATTCATGAGTGTACCTACACGAGTATGAAACGTGTTTTAGCGTTTGCAGCTTGGTTATGATACGCGCTCACTTTTATAGTACTGTTCCATTGTTGGCTCGCAAGATCTATTTTATTATTTTCTTTGGGGTGTTCTTTGGGTAGGGGTACCGGGGAGGACATACGGAAAATGCCTCTCATGCAGCCGTCTCACTGCATTTGGATTGGGAAGTTGGGCCACAGCACCGTCTGGAAACAGAAGGGCTGTGATGATCTATTCCTGGAATATAAGGAAGGATCCAGTTTGTCCTGAACCTTTGTATAGCTCATAAGCATTCAGCAGAGCCAACTGGAATAAATATACAGACGCTTTTTTTTTTATACCAGCGTCTGGCCTTACGGGCAATTAGGTATGGCGCCAAATGGTCGTTGAGGTCCACCCCTCCCATGTTAAGGTTGTATTCGTGGACACAGAGGGGTTTCTCCACAACACCAATCGGCGTTTGAATTTGGACCGTTGTGTCTGCATGAAGGGAGGACAGAAGGAAAACATTATTATTATCCCTCCACTTCACAGCAAGCAAATTATTACATCTCAAGCAGGCTCTCTCCCCCAGCCTAAGACAGGAATCTACAAGCCGCTGGGGTAAGCCCAGGCGATTAGATTACACAGTACCACATGCGCCAATTCCATGATCAAACAAGTGACTAAAAAGTGGCATGCTTGTGTAATAATTGTCCACATACAAGTGGTACCCCTTTCCGAATAAGGGTGACACCAAGTCCCACACAATCAGCGCTCCCTATGTAATCTGGGCTGTTCTCCGGCTCTACGTAACTATCTCTTCCCTCGTAAACTATAAAACTATATCTATAGCCTATTGCCCTGTCACAGAGCTTATACATCTTGACGCCAAATCTGGCACGCTTGCTGGGAAGATACTGTTTGAATGACAAGCGGCTAAAAAACTTAATTAGGGACTTATCAACGCAGACAACTTGATCTGGAGTAAACAAGGCTGCAAACTGCTGGTTGAAGTGGTTTACGAGGGGCCGAATTTTGTAGAGTCGCTCGTATTCAGGGTCACCCCAAGGACGGCAGAGTTCATTGTCATTGAAATGCATGAAACGCTAGATCTGCTCGTATCGTGTCCTGGTCATGGAGGCAGAGAACAAGGGCATATGGTGAATTGGGTCAGTGGACCAATATGACTGCAACTCACTTTTTTAGTTATGCCCATTGGGAGGGATAGGCCCAGGAAGGTCTTAAATTCGGAGACCGTAATAGGTCTCCAATCTCTGGCAAGGGTCAACTATTAGCGGCGATGAATTGACCAGCATACAAATTGCTTTGTTCTTTGGTCTTCCGTGAAAAACAGCAAATAGAAAAAAGTGACGTAAAATCAACTGTTTCCACCTGAATTCCGGGTTGGCCAGTGAATGGGGGAAGTACGGGTGCTGCAGAAGTGGTGGGATCCCAATTCGGATTGGCAAATGCAGCAGGAAGGGCACTATGGGCTTGACGGGCCTGTCTTTGTCTTCTTGGTGGCTGCGGGACACTAGTTGTGCTAGCCACCTCACCAGCTTGAACTGCACTTATGGGACTTGCCACGTCACCAAGTGTTACTGCAGTGCTGGATGTACAACCAGGATGTACTAGGCCGCTGGTGCTTGCCAGTTCACCGGAAAGATGAGCGGCACTAGTACTGGCGCTCTGCTCCACACGAGAGCCCTGCGGTTCTTGCACCTCAACAACAGCAGAAGAACAGGGTCGGGTACGCCTGACCTTGGTAGGGACCACTACTCTGTCATCAGAGCTATCTGTCAGGGTGCCGCTGCTGTCTACTGGTTTGTATTCTGAGCATGAATCTGCCAGATGGATGAGTTCCTCTTCGCTCTCATCTGTCATGCTCAGAAACGTGTAGGCCTCTTCTCTAGCGTACATTCGATTGGACATTTTGGCCTCTAAATTTACTGGTACAACTAGTGAGACTCGCAGGAAAAAAGAGCACCCGACTCTCAGCGAGTGCTTCAAACGCTACCAAAAAACTGTTAGCGTTCACAGGGATCAGGCCTGACCCTGCGAATGCTGCAGTTATGTGTTTAGTGTTTTGTAAGTGACAGTGATCGATTGATACTGCACTGGGCTGGGCAGAGGCAGGTGCTAGCAGGTATCTGGGCTGATCCTGCTAATGCTGCGTTTTTGGGAACCCTAAACTATTGGGGACGCTAATATAGTTCTGATCGGATCAAAGATCTCGATCTGTTCAGACACTGTACTACTAAGGGAGGTGTATGGTACTTGCGTGGGTGGGTGTTAGTGCTACTGCCACTAATCTGAAGCTGCCTGGGGCAACGCAGACCCTAACTCATGCTAAAACCTGCCGAGTGATCAGGGGGGTTAAACCTTTTATTAGGTAATGTACGGCGGGTGCCCTGACGCTATAAAAAAAAAAACTAACTAACCAGCCTCACCCGTGACACTAATACGGTGATCACTGGTGACAGAGGGTGATCAAGGGGTTAAACCTTTATTAGGGGGGTCCCTAGACCTATCTGGGCCTACTAGTAAGTACCCTAATGCCGCGTACACACGGTCGGACTTTCCGGCATACTTGGTCCGGCGGACCAGAGTGTGCCGGACAATCCGCCCGTGTGTAGGCACCGGCGGACTTTTCCGGCGGACTTTTTCCCAAAAGCCCGCCGGACCTAGATTTGAAGAAAGTTCTAAATCTTTCCGCCGGACTCAGTTTCGGGCGGAAAGTCCGCTCGTGTGTGTGCTGGTCCGACGGAAAGCCCGCTCGTGTGTATGCTGGTCCAACGGACCAGATACAACACGAGGGCAGGGTATTGCATCTCACGCTCGCTGCAATAGGAAAAACACATTTTCCTATTGCGGCGAGCGCGGGGCATACCAGGCCCTTAGGTCTGGTATGGATTATAAAGGGAAGCCCCTACGCCGAAAAAAACGGCGTGGGGTCCCCCCTAAAATCCATACCAGACCCCGATCCGAGCACGCAGCCTGGCCGGTCAGGAAAGGGGGTGGGGACGAGCGAGCGCCCCCCCCCCCCTCCTGAACCGTACCAGGCCGCATGCCCTCAACATGGGGGGTGGGTGCTTTGGGGGAGGGGGGCGCCCGCGGGGCCCCCCCCACCCCAAAGCACCTTGTCCCCATGTTGATGAGGACAAGGGCCTCTTCCCGACAACCCTGGCCGTTGGTTGTCGGGGTCTGCGGGCGGGGGGCTTATCGGAATCTGGGAGCCCCCTTTAATAAGGGGGCCCCCAGATCCCGGCCCCCCACCCTATGTGAATGAGTATGGGGTACATGGTACCCCTACCCATTCACCTAGGGAAAAAGTGTAAGTAATAAAACACACTACACAGGTTTTTAAAATATTTTATTAAACAGCTCCGGGGGGGGGGATCTTCCTCCGGCTTCGGGGGTCTTCTTCCGGCTTCGGGGGTCCCTCCGCTTCATCTTCTCCCGGCGTCCGGTTGGTTCTTCTCCCGGTGTTCCAGTTCTTCGGCCGGCTCCTCTGCTGTCTTCAGGTAGCTCTCTTGCCAGCAGAGGTCCGGACTTCTGGGCTTCTGGGCTTCTTCTCTTCTCCAGATGTTGACACGACGCTCTCTCCGGCTGGACTGCTCTCCGAGGGCTGCGTTGTGACTTATATAGGCGGAGACCCCGCCCCCTTTTGATGTCACAGTCCCTGGGCATGCTGGGACTGTGACGTTTTAGGGGGCGTGGTCAACCTCACCTAGTGACCACGCCCCCTAAAACGTCACAGTCCCAGCATGCCCAGGGACTGTGACATCAAAAGGGGGCGGGGTCTCCACCTATATAAGTCACAACGCAGCCCTCGGAGAGCAGTCCAGCAGGAGAGAGCGTCGTGTCAACATCTGGGGAAGAGAAGCCCAGAAGCCCAGAAGCCCAGAAGTCCGGACCTCTGCTGGCAAGAGAGCTACTTGAAGACAGCAGAGGAGCCGGCCGAAGAACAGGAACACCGGGAGAAGAGAGCGGAGAAGAACCAACCGGACGCCGGGAGAAGATGAAGCGGAGGGACCCCCGAAGCCGGAAGAAGACCCCCGAAGCCGGAGGAAGATCCCCCCCCCGGAGCTGTTTAATAAAATATTTTAAAAACCTGTGTAGTGTGTTTTATTACTTACACTTTTTTCCTAGGTAAATGGGTAGGGGTACCATGTACCCCATACTCATTTACATAGGGTGGGGGGCCGGGATCTGGGGGCCCCCTTATTAAAGGGGGCTCCCAGATTCCGATAAGCCCCCGCCCGCAGACCCCGACAACCAACGGCCAGGGTTGTCGGGAAGAGGCCCTTGTCCTCATCAACATGGGGACAAGGTGCTTTGGGGGGGGGGGGGGCGCAGGGCGCCCCCCTCCCCCAAAGCACCCACCCCCCATGTTGAGGGCATGCGGCCTGGTACGGTTCAGGAGGGGGGGGGCGCTCGCTCGTCCCCACCCCCTTTCCTGACCGGCCAGGCTGCGTGCTCGGATCGGGGTCTGGTATGGATTTTAGGGGGACCCCACGCCGTTTTTTCGGCGTAGCGGGGTTCCCCTTTATAATCCATACCAGACCTAAGGGCCTGGTATGCCCCGCGACGGGGCTAGTAAGGTGTCAATCTCGCCGATAAAAGCGGCAAGATTGACATCCTTTTCTAGTCCCGTCGCACCTGAGTCACGTTCAAAATGAACGGACTTGTCCGTGTGTGGGCAAGTCCGTTCATTCTGAAAGTCCGCCGGAACTCCGGCGAAAGTCCGTCGGAAAGACGGGCGGACTTAGCCCGCCGGAAAGTCCCGGCGTGTGTGGGCAAGTCCGTCCGTTTTAAAGTCCGGCGCACCTGGCGGACAAAGTCCGTCGGAAAGTGTGCCGGACCAAGTTGGATAGAAAGTCCGCTCGTGTGTACGCGGCATTACGCTGATTAGTGTCACAAATAACACCAGTACAGTGATAAAAAAAAAATATGAACACTGCACTGGGTGATGGAGACAGGGAGTGAAGGGGTTAACTGGGGGGGGGGGGGATCGGTTGAAATGTGTGCCTACATGTACTGTGTCAGTGTAGTGTTGGAGCAACCCACGTTTGGATGTCCTCTCTCCTCTCTCTGGAACGGAAAAGAATTCCAGAGAGGGAGATGGTATCACTTCCCCTGCCTGTGTTTACACTTACATGCAGGGGAAGCATTTAATTCGTCAGAACCAATCAGCAGGTCCAGGCCAGAAATCATTGGCCTGGGCCTGGAAACTGATCGGTTCTAAAACAACTCCGATCATCAAGGCTGCCATAAGGTAACATTGTTTCGCCCACCCGTGCCATTCTGCCGCAGTAAAACTGTGGCGGCTGGTTGGGAACCGGTTAAAAACACACATCCGCCTCACTCACACAAGCATAGTGACCCAATGATATTGATAAAGATGATATAACAATTCATATATTTCTACACAGCAGATATAGACAAAAAGTAACACTCCAGGAATCATTGGGTAATGGTTCACATCAAGGATTATATTCCCTACGTTGATACATGTACATCAATAGGAACCCTTTTTCTTCACCATGGCAAATTTAGAACAAATTTGGTAATTGTGCTGAGTAGGCATATAGAGGAAACGTGGAAATCCTTAGGAAAGTTCTTAGTGTAGAGCAATGCAATGAGGGTCTTGAGTATGGGCTGGTTAAACCCCCCTTCCCTCAGAATGATCACAAGCGCAAAGTAATCACGTGCTCACGCACAATGACGCATGTGCACTGCCGTTTGTGCGATGATGCATTTGTATGTGCCGTCCCAACGTGGCGGACGTCCATGACCTAGCAGCCATTTTAAAAGTCATATTTGTGCATGGTGGCCAGCCTATCTTCCAATCTGCCTCTGAAGCAGCCGGTCTGTGTCCGGCAAAATCGGTCAGGCATGCACCCACTGAATACCCCCTCACAGTGACCCCATGTTCACCCATCCAGTAACTGAAGGGTCACCTTGCAAAGAAACTTGATATTGGTTCCTGATGCTTGTAAGGGCTCCAACAAGTATTAATGCACATGCACCCCATGGGAAACTGATGCCAGTATTTTTGATTGGCCATGTGCACTATATGTAACTGTGCTGTCTTTACCTGTTTGGAAGACTGATGAATTCTATGGTTCATGGATACAGGGGACTATCTTTTAGGTCAGGTCTATTGCTGGAGTGCGAGGGAGGCTCATGATATTGACATAGAATTTTATAGATAGGCAACTCCTATCCTCATATTGATTAGTGGTTCCAAATTAATAACTACTGCAGTAGGGAACAGACACAAAAGATACACTCCGCATCTTTCAAAGTAACTGTTCTGCTTTATTATATTGCAATTGAAGGTTTTTATACACATGATTACGTAGGTATTACATTAATATTACAATTGAACTTGTATGGTAATAAGGGGCGTAACATAGGCAGACTAATTCTAATCAGGACTTGAAAGAATGCAAACATGTACTGAAAACATTATTAGTGCCGTGTGCACAGTAAGGACAGTGTGCAATACATACAAAATAGAATACAATTATATACAGAACTTACAAATTTCCTTTACAGTCTCCTCTCTTTTGATCAATATTTTGATCACTAACCATATCTGCTATCACCTTTAACCTCCACACGCCAAAGAGGCAAAATTCCATTGTGGTGAATATAATAGCTGAGCAGCTTTTTCATTACAAACTGACTTTTCATTGTGAAAAACAAATGATTGATAAGACATATTTACAAAGTACTGGCTGTACACACCTGTGGCCAGAATGGCCTTCTAGCTTAATTGTTGGCATGCTGACTTATCAGCATATGTAAACACAGACAATTCAACATAAAATGGAAGACGTACAAAAGACAAATATGACTTCAACATGGCTAAACTACTTTTCAAATCACATTCTATCTATCTATCTATCTATCTATCTATCTATCTATCTATCTATCTATCTATCTATCTATCTATCTATCTATCTATCTTACTATATATATCCCTTACAATTATATTATTTGATTAAATAGTACCCTAGACTGTGATCGCAAGCAGGGGCGGATCCAGAGCCTAGTCTCGGGAGGGGCACTGCCAGAAAATACTTTTTTTGGGGTAAATTTAATAGGGAAATGGTTGGTGTTAGCGCTTCAATCATCACGGCACCATGGTTGTTATGGTGTCAGGATGATTGAAGCGCATTATTACTATTATTACATTGTTATAAAAAAAGAAATAGTTCAACTCACCATAATGCAGAATCAGTGGGAGCCCCGAGCATGTCACCTGCCACTGTCACCTGCCACACGTTGCGGATTGCCACTTGCCATGTCGCCTGTCACTAGATGCAGATTGTCACTTGCCACGTCCCATGCCACACGTTGCAGATTGTCACTTGCCACATGTTTCAGATTGGCACTTGCCACGTCCCATGCCACACATTGCAGATTGTCACTTGCCACGTCCCATGCCACACGTTGCGGATTGTTACTTGCCATGTCTGATGCCACACGTTGCGGATTGTCACTTGCCACGTCCCATGCCACATGTTGCAGATTGTCACTTGCCAAGTCCCATGCCACACGTTGCGGATTGTCACTTGCCACGTCCCATGCCACACGTTGCGGATTGTCACTTGCCACGTCCCATGCCACACGTTGCGGATTGTTACTTGCCACGTCCTATGCCACACGTTGCGGATTGTTACTTGCCACGTCCCATGCCACACGTTGCGGATTGTCACTTGCCACGTCCCATGCCACATGTTGCAGATTGTCACTTGCCACGTCCCATGCCACACATTGCGGATTGTTACTTGCCACGTCCCATGCCACACGTTGCGGATTGTTTCTTGCCACGTTCCATGCCACACGTTGCGGATTGTTACTTGCCTGCTTTAATCATCTCTTGCTGTGTCCCAGTCAAGCAGCAGAGAGATGATGTAATCTCTCTGCTGCCGCGGCTGCCTGCACACTGCACACACAGTGAGGGCGGAAATGCAGGGCGGGCGCTGGGCGGTGAGAGATGGTGTTATCTCTCTGCTCCTCCACCCGCCGGCTCCCTGATTGGCCAGCAGCCGCTCACACTGCCTGTCACCGAGCCGCACAGCTGCTCACCAACAGTGCAGCCCACTGTCTCTCTCCAGTCCCCACCGGAGCCGCCCGTTGTCTCTCCCCACTGGAGCCGCCTGCTGTCTCTCCCCAGTCCCCACTGGAGCCGCCTGCTGTCTCTCCCCAGTCCCCACTAGAGCCGCCTGCTGTCTCTCCCCAGTCCCCACCAGAGCCGCCCGAGACCCGCTGTCTCTTCCCACCGCTGTCTTTCAGCCGCGAAGCCGCCCACCGGCTCTCACCCACAGCGATGCCTGCCAGCACATTTACTGACCCACATTCTCAGAGGGGGCAATTGCCCCGTTGCCCCCCCTGGATCCGCCCCTGATCGCAAGAGGGAAACAAATCGCAGAGATTTCTTTCATTTAGTCATTTTTGCAGTGTCTAGTGTGGATCCAGGTTCAAGTTTTGCACGACTGTACATGAAATAGATGCTGTATTAACATTTCCTTATATATAAATGTCTCTTAACAATCCACAAGTCACCTGGCTTTAGTTTTAGATCCTTCCAAACTGTTAGGATCTGGAATTGGTGAGAAAACACATAAATGAGTTTGTCAAAAACCTTAAAAGATCAGCAACATTCTCTGTGAGATGCGAATGGAGGACTTCAGCTGCTGAGACAAAATATAAGCAAGTGAGTTACACACTCCCAAACAAAATCTCATAGGGAGAGAGTCTTATACCCCCTTAGGGGCTTGATAAAATATAAGAAAACATTCAGGCAAAGGTTTTCTAGTTTCTTTCTCTACTTTTTCCGCTACATTGTAGACCGTAGGGGGTGTCAAAATAAAGCCTCAAAACTTCTAGTAAAGACTCGCCTATAAAAATGATATCCTCTGTTACTCTGTGTAGATTCTGGCACTCTGTTACAAATTACTTCTGATAACGCTTTTTACTGTGGCCTTTGCAGTAGCATTTGCCACTGGACATCCAGAAAACATGTACATACAGACAAAATGCATACTTGTAAGATCCTGACTTGGACATATCTTTTTGTAATCTCTGGAAGGGATGTTCAGCTTTTGGTAACACCTTTGGTAACAGGTAAAACAAGAAGTGGCATGTTATAAAAACAACTGTGGAGAACCCTGGCTCTATCCCACGCTCATTTACTAAGGCAGCCATAACTGCTTGTGACTGATGACACGGTCCATGTGTCAAGCTGGATGGAAAAGAGTGGCTGGCAGACCTAAAAGATCACATTTTTCCAAAGTCCTGTTTCATAAGAAGTTGCCCCCTGTGGACCACTTGTTCTTCTCGTTCTGGGGTCCTTAAAGTTGAATTATTAATCCCAGCTATACTGGGCCAGAACTAGGGTGGAATCAGAGTTGCACAGACCCGGCAAGTGTCCGGGGCTGTAATGCAGCATCCTTGGTCACCTGGTCTGCTTCCATGTGTGAGTTTTAATGTTAGTATGGCTACCTCAGCAAGAAGCTGGAAGGCTGAAAACAGCCAATCAATTTAACTTGGCATGCTTGATTGGTTTACCTGCCGAAGTAAAAACAAACTTCTGGCCCTTCAAATGGAACCAAAAGCTCTCTGTATCTCGACTATCTATATAAATATATACTCTTCTTTCTTTTTTTTTTTGTTATAGCTCACAGGCTTGCTAAAACATGGAGCTCTGTTTCTTGAGCTGGGCAAAAAGGATCCAATGACTCTGAATACAGAGTATCCTTCTGGAGGAAAAACTGCATACTCAGTATGGGTATTTGAACAGAAAAAGTTCCCCTAGTGGACTTTAAAGGCACATATAAGAGGACATATAGGAGAATGTATAATAAGTAAATGATAGTTTATTCGTTACAAAAACATCATAAAAAACATCAAGATATAGTACAAAATAAAAGGAGTGCTATTCATGCATATATACACATGTAGCTAATGATACCAATGTGCTTGCACCCAATCAGTATGGGTATTGCTATCCTCAGTATAAAATCGGGATCGTATCTACAAAAACAATCTAATATTTGGGTCTTCAGAAGTGTGTCCTGCACTGGGCTCACAGTAGCTGATTCCTACGCCATCAATTTAACACATGTGGTTTTTCTTCGTCTCCAGGCTCCTACAATAGAGGCAATAAGGTGGCTGGATACAAATGTACGCATTTTTCATTGTTAGATTTATACATAAAAAAACAAAACAAATTCATATTTTGAACCTTTTATTAGACAAACATTTAATTGCTGTATATTTGCTGCGCAGATTGTGGGACCATTAACCGGTTCCCGACCGGCGTACGTCGGCAGAATGGCACGGCTGGGCAAATGGGCTTACCCGTACGTCCCTTTAAATTTGCCGCCGTGCCATTGCGTGCGGGTCGCCGGCGGCGCGCGCTGGCCAGGACCTCCGTGAGTCGGGTTGCGGGTCCCGCGGACTCGATCGCCACGGGGATACCCACGATCGCCTCACAGAGAGGAAGAACAGGGAGATGCTAATGTAAACAAGTATCAAGTTCTGCCTAGTGACAGTGTCACTGATCTCTGCTCCCTGTGATCGGGAGCAGAGATCAGTGACGTGTCACACGTAGCCACACCCACCCCCCCACAGTTAGAAACACTCCCCAGGACATACTTAACCCCTACACTGCCCCTAGTGGTCAACCCCTTCACTACCAGTGTCATTTACACAGGAATCAGTGCATTTGTATAGCACTGATTGCTGTATAAATGACAATGGTCCCAAAAATGTGTCAAAAAGTCCGATGTGTCCGCCATAATGTCGCAGTCATGATAAAAATCGCTGATCACCACCATTTCTAGTAAAAAAAAAATTATCACTAAAAATGCCATAAAACTATCCCCTATTTTGTAGACGATATAACTTTTGCACAAACCAATCAATAAATTCGCTTATTGCGATTTTTTTTTTTTTTTTTTTTTTTTTACCAAAAATATGTAGAAGAATACGTATCAGCCTGAACTGAGGGAAAAAAATGTTTGTTTATATATTTTTGGGGGGATATTTATTTTTGATGTTGAGGCTCTGTACTCAAGCATCCCCCACGAGCAGGGCGTCCGGATGGCTGGCTCCTTCCTCATGGAACAGGACCACCACACCTGGCCCACCAATACTTTCATTCTAAAACTTTTAGAATTTATTCTTACTAAAAACTATTTTTTGTTTATGGATCAAATGTATCTTCAAACCCAAGGCGTGGCAATGGGCACATCTTGTGCCCCCTCTTATGCTAATTTATTTTTGGGTGGTTGGGAGCGGTTTGTCTTTGGTGACGAACTAATGGAACCCTTCTTGAACCATGTCCTGGGCTGGCACAGGTTCGTTGACGACCTACTGGTCATTTGGACAGGTACAGAGCAACATTTAAAAGCATTCATTGAAAGGTTAAATACCAATCATTTCAATCTCCATTTCACGTTTACTTATGATACCCAGAGCATTTCTTTTCTAGATGTACAGATTATCAAAAATTCCGCTGGACAATTAATTACAGATTTATACCGTAAACCCACAGCGGGCAATACGCTGTTGCATGCGTCCAGTTCCCATCCCCATCCTCTGATTCGCAGTATCCCTTATGCTCAGTATCTGAGACTAAGAAGGAACTGCACAGAGGATGGGGACTTTCATAGACAAGCTAATGCTCTACGCACATGTCTTCTGACCAGAGGCTATAGCCGCACCACTCTGAGGAAAGCCTTTAACAGGGCCTCAGCCCAGGATCGACAAACATTATTTTTTGGTCTTTCACGTCCTGAAAAACCTTATATGACCAAAATCATCACCAAATTCTCCACCCACCACCATCAGTTACGTAATATACTATCCCGTCATTGGCACATTTTGACTGATCATCACACGCTTAGAAAATACATTAAACCAACCCCTGACCTGGTTTTAAGGAGGGCCACTTCCTTGAAGGATAAGCTCACTCACAGCCACTACAAAACCTCCACACCTGGCCCAAGAGAACCCAGAGGCACCTTTAAGTGTGGCAATTGTCCACACTGCCCCTGGATCCAAGAGGGACAGCAGATTGTACTTCCAAATGGAGAGATGTTCTCCCCAAAACACTCAACCCATTGTGATACACGAGGTGTTATCTATCTAATGACCTGCGCGTGCAGCGCTTTTTATGTAGGTAAAACTATTAGAGAGCTACGGCAGAAACTGGGGGATCATTTATATGCCTCCACTAATGGCAAGCTCACTACGGTGGGCCGCCATATTGGCATTCACCACCAATTTAATTCTGATTACATCAGATTCACCGTACTGGAAGTCGTCCCTGAAGACCCCAGAGGGGGCAACTGGGATCACCAAATTTTAAAACGAGAATCACTCTGGATAGAGCGAATCAATGCCTTGATCCCACCCGGTATCAATGAGGCACACACTTATAAACATTTCCTTGAATGACTTTAAGTCACATCTACCAGTCTCTGCTGTAGCTCTCCTCAGGTGTCTGTTTTACATCTGTTTCACACCTGCTGAACTCAATGTATAACATCTTCTTCCATACAGTGTTTACCTTTTCGGGCCACTTATATACTCCATTTGCGTCCCACCCCCATTTCCTTCATTTGTAAAACTAGGACTCATCAATGATTGTTTGTGAGTAGATTTTTATACACTGTCTTATGTACAATGTGTATACAATTCCCTTATATTTGTTCAGTTGGCATACCATAAGCATTTCACAGTATATATGTATTGCAATCATTGTCATGTTCATTTAATATATATGTTTTGGGTTTTTTTGTTTTTTTGTTTTTTTTTGCTTGGCAGGCTTGTGCACATCCATGCCGGCGAGTAAGGTTTGCTCCCTGGATAGTTGGAGTGCATTCCTGTTATTTATTTGCTTTTTGTAAACATTACTATTTACTTTTTGCTTTTGCACTCGCTTCCCCTCTTGAGCGACATGAGGAGTTTATTCTCCCCCGTACGGCGGGCTTGCGACTCCAGGCAGTGGGCGGGGCCCCTCGGAGCCCGGCAGCTGCTTCTCCATAATGACGCTGCTGCGTCATTAGCTGTGGAGCTACGCGCTTGCGCTGGATCACTCCTCGCGCATGCGCAGTAGAGGGGGGTCGGACCCGGAAACGGCGGCGGCTGACGTATTCAGCACCGCTGATCTGCCGGGTAGGGGGCATTTAAGGCAGCAGACTCTTTGGTCTGCTATGAGAGGCACACACCCAGCTGACCACCATCCTCCTTGGAAGCCCGTAAGTAACCACCATACGGGGGGGACATTACCATGTTCTTTCCCCCTCTATATCTTTACTAAGCCATATTTATTCATACACTTGGAAGCATTTTCCTTTTTGAATCTCTCAGCAAACTATGACATAAATATAATGCCATATGTTTACCCTTAAAGGCTTCCTGTGATGGCATATATTCCTGGTTAAAGCGGCTGCTGTTTCTCTATCATGATCTCTGGGTGTGGATAGCCACTGAGCCTGTAAAATTTTAACATCACAGCAACGGTGGGTATATATTCCCCAAGCTTCCTCATGAACACTATCTACGTTAATGTGGCGGGTTCCCCTTGTTTGTCCTCCCTTGTCTCCCCTCCCATCATCCCCTTATCCCCCCCCCTCTCTCCCCTTTCTTCCTCCTTTTTTCCCCCCTCCCCCCTTTTCCCTTCTCCCCCCCCCTCTCTCTCCCCTTCCCTTTCCCCTTCCCCCCTCCTTCTTCCTTCTCCCCCGTGTGCTCCCTACTCCCCCCCCTCTCCCTTTCCCCCCCCTCTCCCTTTCCCCTCCCCTTCCTTTGTTCTCTTCCCCTTCTCTATTTCTTTCTCCTCCCCCCCCCCTTCCTCACCCCCCCTCCCTTTCCTTTTCTTTCTCCTTTCTCCCCTCCTTTCTCTCCCCTTCCCCCTTCTTCCCCCTTCTCCCCCCCCCTCCTCCCTCCCTCCCATCGTCCCGGCCCTCTTTTCTTCTTCCCTCTAGTCCCACCTTTCCCTTTCTCCCCCTCCCTATCTTTCCCTTCTTTCCTTCCCCCCCCCTTCTTTTCCACCACATTCATTTTCATTTCATGCACCGAGGTGGTTCTCTTACTTAAAGAACCCCCAGTTTACAACCATTTATTCTCTTATTTTATACTAGTATTTCCTAAGTGCCCCCCTTGCCCGCCCCCGATGGAACGCCCGTTGTGGGCGTCTCACAGTGTCGTTCTTACCCTTTGTGGGCCAAGGTTGGTGAGTGCATATATTAACTAATGATTACCTTCTCCAATGTCAATATTCTGTATGTTTATACACCTTTATATTTTTCACTTAAATATGTAGTTATTTTTTGTAATGTTGATTTTTTTATCCTGTAGAAAATGTACTAAGACGCCTCCTGAAGAAGCGGCTTGACCGCGAAACTGTAGAGGTTACGTCCGCAAGTACTAAATAACCTGCCTTCATTTACCTGTGCGGGCATTATTAACACAAATTCCCTTGTCAACATTGCTGTAAACATTTTTTTGTATTATGTTATTGTTCACTTATAATTGTGTCCTTATTTGGACTTTTTTCTTTCGGACTTTTTTAATGTCTTAGTCTTTAATAAACTAAAAGATTTTATATATACTTCTGTCTATATCCCTTTGGTACCGCAATAGTCCCAAATTCCTTTTTCTGAAAGAGGCAGGACTCAATTGGAGAGGTCCTAGCTGCTCTCTCTTTCAATCAAAGGTTGTCTTAACCAGTTACAATATATCTATATTATTAATAAAATTGTTAAACTCCTATTAGAAATGAATACTCAAGTGATAATCTCGATATCACACCCTAATATATATCCACAGATATATTTCCTTAAAGGAGGACATTTTACTTAAATTCCCTGTTATAAATGCATTGTTTCCACTATCAAAGGATATTCAAATTTGTGTAATACACGGTTAAATGTAACCTTCATTTTACCATGTTTGGAAAACCGATTCAAAAATAATTGTGATCACATTGTTTATCAGTAGATTAACCGCTTGCCGACCGGCTCACGGCAATATACGTCGGCAGAAGGGCATGTACAGGCAGATTAACGTACCTGTACGTTGCCCTCTGAGAAGCGGTTTGCGGGCACGCGCGCAATGTCCGCGGGGATACCCGCGATCGTCTCACGGAGAGGAAGAACGGGGAAAGGCTGATGTAAACAAGCCTTTCCCCGTTTTGCCTAGTGACACTGACAGTGATCACAGCTCCCTGTAATTGGGGAGCGGTGATCAGTGTCGTGTCACACATACCCCCCCCCCCACAGTTAGAATCACTCCCTAGGACACACTTAACCCCTACAGCGCCACCTAGTGGTTAACCCCTTCACTGCCAGTGACGTTTACACAGTAATCAATGCATTTTTAATTGCACTGATCGCTGTATAAATGTGAATCGCACCAAAAGTGTCTGATCTGTTGCCATAATGTCGCAGTCACAATAAAAATCTCTGATTGCCGCCATTACTAGTAAAAAAAAAATATGAATAAAAATGCCATAAAACTATCTCCTATTTTGTAGACGCTATAACGTTTGCACAAACCAATCAATAAACGCTTATTGAGATTATTTTTTTTTTTTACCAAAAATATGTAGAAGAATACGTATCGGCCTAAACTGAGGGAAAAAAGTGTTTTTTTATATATTTTTTGGGGGATATTTATTATAGCAAAAAGTAAAAAATAATGTGTTTTCTTTCAAAATTGTCGCTATTTTTTTGTTTATAGCATAAAAAATAAAAACTGCAGAGGTGATCAAATACCACCAAAAGAAAGCTCTATTTGTGGGGAAAAAAGGACGTCAATTTTGTTTTGGGAGCCACGTCGCACGACCTCGCAATTGTCAGTTAAAGCGACGCAGAGCCGAATCGCGAAAAAAGCTCTGGTCTTTAGGCAGCTAAATGGTGCGGGGCTTAAGTGGTTAATTAACCCGGCACATTTTGTTATTAATGTTTTGTCTAAAAAACAGAAATTGACATGGTGTCCTTCCAGATTATCACTGATCTCTCATCCCAGCTACATTCTTTCATGAGAGCGCAAAGGAGGGGGTCACATCTGTATACATGAAACACACAAGAGATAGAACTAAAGGTTCCAGCATTCACACACATACATGAATATCTTTCTAAAATCGCTTACATTTTTCCCATTTGTACACAACACATGCATATCATTCTCTCACTTTCTTTTAACTCGTTAATATTTCCCTGCCTAAATTCTGCTTTCCTTATTTTGTTCTGATATCCTTTGCATCCCATATTTCACATACTCTAGCTTCTATGGTTCTATGATCAGACAGGCAGCCATAGTGCTCATCCCATCTTCCCTCTCTGACAACATACAAAGTATTCTTTTTTTAACTCTCATTTCTCTGTTTTGACTTTACTAGTTGTAGTGCCTGACCCAAAATTCATTCCACAACTTGACATCAAAATGTCCCTTTCTGTCTAGTGCTAATTGTCGCCCTTGATCCATCCTGCTCACATAGATAGCTGTTTACTGTGCATGATTCTTAGTCCCTGTGGACTTTGGTAACCCAGTTACCCATTGTGGATCCCTGTCCACTCTAACCATTTATGTAGTGGCTCAGCATAGGCAGAATCGCACCTTCGGTTCATATATTCTACTACTTTATCTAGCAGATGTGTACTACATATACCTGTGAACAGCACTATTCTTGCCTTTCTTATCTATAACCCTCCGATGGACAGTAGACAGTGACACCATAACATATAACCACCAATCAATACAGTTTGATTAAGGGGAGTAAAATAGGTACCCGTTGTCCCAAAAATGCCTTACCGATCAAGGAAGTCTGATTACTCAAATGTAAGCAAAAGGCTTACCTCAGCCGGCTGATTATCAGAAATTCCCGGATCGTCTCACGCTCCTCATTTTCGGATTCTCAGGGTCACCTGTAATTTCCCTCCTAGGCAAAGCTCGCCATCTGAAATGGAAATTTATAGATAGGCCTACTCCTATCCTCATATTGATTAGTGGTTCCAAATTAATAATAACTACTGCAGTAGGGAACAGACACAAAAGATACACTCAGCATCTTTCCAAATAACTGTTCTGCTTTATTATGACGCAATTGAAGGTTTTTATACACATGATTACGTAGGTATAACATTAATATTACAATTGTACATTTATGGTAACAAGGGGCGTAGCATAGGCAGACTAATTCTAATCAGGACTCCAAAGAATGCAAAAATGTACTGAAAACATTAGTGCTGTGTGCACAGTAAGGGCAGTGTGCAATACATACAAAATAGAATTCAATTATATACAGAACTTACACATTTCCTTTACAATATGCTTGCCGTTACAGATGGAATAGAATTTGCTCATATAACCTTATCTGATGTTATCTCAAGCTTCTATTGTTTGTTTCCTTCTCTGGACCACTATACTAATGTTGTCCCCTTGACCATCATTCTCATGGAAGGGTCGGTTTAACCAGCCCATACCTGAGACCTTTATTGCATTTATCTACACTAGGAACTTTCCTAAGGATTTCCATGCTTCCTCTATGTAATTACGCAGCACAATTACCAAGTTAGTTTTAAATTTGCCATGGTGAAGAAATAAGGTTCCTTGTGATTTAGATGTACCAATGTAGGGACTACTATCCATGCTGTGAACCATTACCCAATGATTACTGGAGGGATATCTTTTGTCCAAATCTGCTGTGTGGAATTGTATACATGAATTGTGATATCATTGTTCTCAATATCATTGGGTCACTATGCTTGTGTATGTGAGTGTTTTGGTTACCTTTTTAACGAAGTGCAACATTTTCTTGTATTTGTTTAATAATAAAATGATTTTTTGGTTTGCAAAGCCCAGTGAGTTGTAGCACTGATTTACTGATTATCATTTATTGAGAGTGGTTGAGTCAACAAATTTGTCTTTGTTCTCAGTCTTGTTTGATTCCTCCTATTCCATTGACTCCCACCCTCAGAGTGATGTTCAATTAATAGGATTAATACATGTTGGATATTATGTCACAGGTATATATATATATATATATATATATATATATATATATATATATATATATATATATATAAGTTTTTTCTTAGGATCTATCTGTATGGATTAGTATCTAGAGCAGTGGTTCTCAACTCCTGTCCTCGGGACCCACTAACAGGCCAGGTTTTCAAGATAACTGAAATACATCACAGGTGATATCATTTGCCGCTCAGGGATTGCAGTATTCTCCCCAAGGTAATACTTAAATTCTGGCCTGTTAGTGGGTCCCGAGGACCGGAGTTGAGAACCACTGATCTAGAGGGTCTCAATCTAGGGTATTCACTTGTATTTATGTTGAACACATTCTGTTTGATTTAAAGTGATTGTAAAGGCAGAAAGTTTTTTATCATAATGCATTCTATGCATTAAGATAAAAATCCTTCTGCGTGCAGCATTCCCTTCCCCAGCCTCCCTAATACTTACCTGAGCCCCATCTCTATCCAGCGATGCCCACGAATGCCTCAGCCATTCCAGGACTCTCCCTCCTGATTGGCTGAGACACAGCAGCGGCGCCATTCGCTCCCACTGCTGTAAATTAAACTCCGCCAATCAGAAGAGAGCGGGGGTGGGGCCGAACCACAGCTCCGTGTCTGAATGGATACACGGAGCTACAGCTCGGCTCAGGTGCCCCCCATAGCAAGCTGCTTGCTGTGGGGGCACTCAACAGGATGGAAAGGCCAGGAGCTCCAGCCAAGGACCCGAGAGGTGGAGGATCCAGGCTGCCCTTTGCTAAACCACTGCACATAACAGTTACGCTTCCATTTTATTTTATTTTTGTATCTATTTATTGATAATGTACATTGATCTTGTAAATTTGTTCTTTTTTTCAGGCTCTTAAACATATGTTTTACAATAGCCAAAGTGCCATTAGAAGAGAAGAAAATGAGAGGTATGTTTTTGTATTGTGGTAGAACAGTTGGTAATTTTAAAGATTTTGTCTTCCTACAGCATTGTGCATTGATTATCTATAAAAAAGTGTTCAGACTCCACTGTACTAATTTAGTGGCATTTAAAGCGGAGCTCAACCCAAAAGGGGAAGTTCCGTTTTAAGGACTCGCCCCCCGCTCCTCTCGAAGAACTGGCACTTTTGAGGAATGGGGAGCGGGTAGCCTATTTTGATAGGTGCCTGCTTCTACTCCGACCGCCTAGGCGATCAGAAGCGGAAGTTATTCAGTTTTGGAATTTTTAATAAAAGATTAAGTAAACACCAATTTTTTTTTTTTCTTCATGTTTTATTTTTTTTTTCGTTATGATGTGCTAATTAGAACATGTAAAAAACATGAAGTAGCTATTCTCCCAATGTGGCTTTAGAAGGGGAAATGCACTTTAAAACTCCTATTGCTATGTATTGTTAAGGCTGTGCTGCCAGATCGTATTTTCAGCTGTAACCTAGATTTGAACATTGTCTGTCCTTACAAAGGGATACAAAGATTTCAAGGCCTGAGTGGTACATTATATGTTAATGCACTTTGTCCCCCTAATTGCACTTGAAATTGTTCAGAATAACTTGCAAACTGCCTATAAAGCCCTATGTTTATTCCTGTTTCAAAGAAACTAGTGGAAAGATAATACTTATAATAATAATATTATTATTATTATAAGGCTGTCCACAAGGTTTAGTAGTGTGTCTATGGGAATGTTTGACCATTCTTCCAGAAGCACATTTGTAAGGTCAGGCACTGATGTTGAATGAGAAGGCCTGGCTCGCAGTCTCTGCTCCAATTCATCCCAAAGGTGTTCTATCGGGTTGAGATCTGGACTCTGTGCAGGCCAGTCAAGTTCCTCCACCCCAAACTTGCTCATCTATGTCTTTATGGACCTTGATTTGTGCACTGGTGCGCAGTCATGTTGGAACAGGAAGGGGCCATCACCAAACTGTTCCCACAAAGTTGTGAGCATGAAATTGTCCAAAATGTTTTGGTATCCTGACACCTTAAGAGTTCCCTTCACTGGAACTAACGGCCAAGCCCAACCCCTGAAAAACAACCCCACATCATAATCCCTCCTCCACCAAATGATTTGGACCAGTGCACAAAGCAAGGTCCATAAAGACATGGATGAGAGAATTTGGGGTGGAAGAACGTGACTGGCCGGCACAGAGACCTGACCTTAACCCGATAGAACACCTTTGGGATGAATTAGAGCAGAGACTGCGAGCCAGGCATTCTCGTCCACATCAGTGCCTGGCCTCAAAAAGTGTCAGACATTTCTGTGGACAGCCTTCCCAGAAGAGTTGAAGTTATAGCTGTTATAGCTGCAAAGGATGGGCCAACTCAATATTGAACCCTACGGACTAAGACTGGGATGCCATTAAAGTTCATGTGCGTATAAAGGCAGGTGTCCCAATACTTTTGGTAATATAGTGTAAGAAGTATAGACACTATGCAATTCAAGTGTCACTTATGTTGACTAGGGCAGGTACAAGCGCCGCTGCTGAATCGATTTGCAGGCGATGCCTATTGATAACAATGGGCAGGCCATTTTGGGAGCGGTGTATACATCACTCCTACACCGCCCGAAAGATGCTGCTTGCAAGCACACTGCCCCAGTGTGAAAGCACTCTGGCTTTCAAACTGGGGAGGCATGATGGGCGCTTTTCAGGCGCTATTTTTAGTGCAAAAACACCTGAAAAGCACCTCAGTGTGAAAGCAGCCTATGACACGTTTGTTCATTTAAAAAAAAAAAAAAACGTTACAATCGCTTAACAGCCTTTCTCTCTTTTCAGAGGGGAACATTCTGTCAGTGGAGAGGTAAGAAAAATGTTATTATACATTTCTTTTATGGTTCTACTAAACTTACTGAACTCATTTGATTTCCACAGTTATATTCTGCCATTATATACATACTGTACATATATATATATAGATATATATATCTATATATATATCTATATATATATATATATATATATATAGATATATATATCTATATATAGATATATATATATATAGATATATATATATATATATATATATATATATATATATATATATATATATATATATATATATATCTATATATAGATATATGTATCTATATCTATATAGATATAGATAGATATCTATAAATATATAGATATATATATATATATAGATCTTTTCATGTGACAACACTGAAGAAATGACACTTTGCTACAATGTAAAGTAGTGAGTGTACAGCTTGTATAACAAAGTAAATTTGCTGTTCCCTCAAAATAACTCAACACACAGCCATTAATGTCTAAACCGCTGGCAACAAAAGTGAGTACATCCCTAAGTGAAAATGTCCAAATTGTGAATATTTTGTGTGGCCACCATTTATTTCTTATCATACATCACGGGACACAAAGCCATAGTAGTTACTATGTGGGTTATAGGCCACCTTTAGGTGATGGACACTGGCACACCCTAAGACAGGAAGTCCACTCCCTATATAACCCCCCCCCCCACTACTGGGAGTATGTCTAAGGTGTTTGTCATGAGTAAAGATGTGCTGTGCTTTGCTCCACTGGAGCAATACTTGCTGGGGCTAGCTATGCAGCCGGATCCATTCAAAGTGTCTTTTAGGCCGAATTGAATGGTACCCGGACCTCGTGTCTGAAGAAACGAGGTTTTACCTGTAACGCTTCTCTTTTTAGAGAGCTGGACCCCGGGATCCAGTACTTTGGTATTTTAGAGCAATAACGTTTTACTGGCGGGGTGCTATTACAGGGCAAGGAGTGTGGGTTCCCGGAGAGTCCCTTAACGGAACCCACCGTGAAGGGTGAAAATTGGGTCTGTTGGTTTTTACCACAGAATACCCTG
The DNA here is from genome assembly GCF_042186555.1 of Aquarana catesbeiana. Taxonomy (NCBI): domain Eukaryota; kingdom Metazoa; phylum Chordata; class Amphibia; order Anura; family Ranidae; genus Aquarana; species Aquarana catesbeiana. The sequence continues at coordinate 195,882,694 of NC_133328.1, read as the reverse complement.
CGGCGGGAAAGGTAAGTGGAGTTTTTCTAAAAAATTTTTTCAAATTTTCTTATGAGATGTCTCCTTTTAAAAAGTAAAATGTTGTCATGCCTAAGTGTCACCACTGGGGGCTTTATGGAGCACATACCTTCTCATGCTTTGCTCAGAGATCACGCTGTGTCACAGAAGCAGCAGGCTTTTTTCCTCTGGCTAGCAGGCAGACCTCTGGTAAGTTCGGAGGGGATTTTGCTTCACCAGACAGCCCCCCACCTGGGCTGAACTCTTCCCCTCTTCACGAGGCTGAACATTAGGAGAGAGCTAAAGAACGATTGGCGATGCTGTTTTTTCTTTCACAGCCCCTAGTATGGCGGCGGCTTTCAGGTGTCCTTCCCGCCATCCCTCCCTCCCACACAAGCCGATCCTGGCGAATCGGAGGCCCGTGCTCTCGCGGGAAAACTCTTTTTTTGAAAAGAGAAAAAAGAAGGGGGGGGTGCGATGCAACGGAGGGGGCGGGGATTAGCGTGGCCTGGGCCGGCGCGGGAGTGTGTTGTAAAAACTCCATTTGTGCTGGCTACAAGTTGTCGGAGGGACACGAGAGCTAAGAGGGGCATGAAAGAGGTTTGGTGACACAGGTGTTTCCTGTTTGACATATTTACTATTTGCATCAGGCTGAGCATTAATAGCTGCAGTGGCTGAACTATTGCTCAACCAGTGGATGAGATTACTTCTGATAGTACCTCTGCTTTTGTGCATCAGCTAAGGTCAGATGGGGGGTTGAAACACCCCCAAAAATGGGCTAAAAGGGTCTCCCTCAAGCTCTGGAAAGCCTACTCATCTCTATAATGGCATCCTCCCCTCAGAGGGGGTAGCTGGTCAGAGTGAGCATCGGGGCCATGAAATGTTTGCAACTGTTTTTAACACTGCAGCCCATGTTTATGTAACTAAAAAGGTCTTTTTTTTCCTCAGCCATGATTAGATTGGAAAAAAAAAAAAAGGTTAGCGGCTTTAATCGCATCCCAGTGTGGGACAAAATGCGACCGGTTCTCTTCCATTACCCAGGACCCTCAAACTGAGGAACTAGGGGCAGGAGAAGATGAATTTCCTCAGGGGACCGTGGTGAGCCTAATGACTCCTCTTCTGAGGTGTCAAATGCGGGAGGTGTCAGCTTTCACAATCTGTAAGATTGATGGTGCAATTTCTTGCTGAATGGTCCGCTCCACATTTATGTACCCTTAACTGAGTGTTTAGGTTCGCTAAAGCCTCCTCAAGCTGTGCATACCTTTCCTGTATATTCATTGTTGGAAAAGCTTTTTTGTATCTTAGTGGATCACCCTGATAAGCATTTTTCTCTCCTAAAGTTTTTTCACACTTTATCCTATGGTGGAGAAAATTCACTAAAAGTGGGGTATACCAGCAATTAACGCTGCTATATCCTCTGGGAATAAGAGTTTGACTTGTCCGGCAGACAATGCTCAAATGCTTAGGGATCCAACGGATAAAAAGTTGGAATTCCTATTATTAAAAAAAACAAAACAAAAAAAAACACTTTTTTCTCTGGCAGATTGAGTGTCTCAGTCTGCACTGATAGTAATTGGTTAATTGTTGAGAGACCAGTTTAAACAGGTGTTCAAGGTAATCCTGCTCAGCAGGCTCAGGATCTGGCAAGCTACTAGCAGCTTTATGTTTGCAATAGTTGCTATGAGAGATTCTATCCTTCAGGCCTTGCGCCCTTCGCTAAGCACCATGCAAGAAGCTCCTGGCTAGTCTTCCTTTTTGTGGTAGCTATTTGGGGATAATTTGGATAATACATCCAAAGAAATTCTAGTGGAAAAAGTGCCCCTTTACCATTTAAGAAAAGGAGTAAATGTATTTTCATTTAAAAAACTCCAGGCAGTCACGGCGGCCTCCGCCGTCAAGTTCTAATGGTAATCCTCAGGGTCAACCCCAGGGACAAAAGAGGTCTTGGGGGAGGAAACCTACAAAATACTGAAGCCTCCTTATGAGGAGGCGCCCCCGCTCGCTGAAATAGGGGGAATTCTTCTGCAGTTCTCAAGGATCTGGTGAAGAGTGTCGAGACAGATGGGGGACCTCCTCAATAGCTCCAAGGTACAAACTGGAGTTCTGAAAGTTCCCATCTCCTTGTTTTCTCAGATCAAACGTTCCTAAGGATCCAGAGAAAAAGAGGTCTTTCTCTCAAGCATTGGACCATCTTTTGGCAAAAAATGATCATGGTGGTCCCCATGTAAGAGCAGAGGTTGGGGTTTGGTTCAAACCTTTTTTTTTTCCAAAACCGAATGGACATTCTGGATTTCAAAAATCTAAATTAAATTTCTGAATATAACCACTCTTTTTTTCGCATGGAGTAAATGCAATCAGTTATCTCCATCCTACAAGGAAGAGAACTTCTAGCGTCAATCGACATCAAAGATGCATACCTCCATATGCCTATTTCCTCGCTCACTAGTAATATCTACTTTTCAAGGTGGAAAATCTTCATTTTCAGTGTATAGCTCTGCTTTTCGGTCTAGCTACTGTACCTTAAGTGTTTACAAAGGTTCTGGCCCCTCTTCTAGCCAGATTAAGGGCCTAAGGTATAACCATTATGGTTTACCTAGACGATCTGTTCTTGTTAGACCAGTCAGTAGCCCGCTTAGACCAAAGTATGGTCAACTACCTAGAATATCTAGGTCGGATTCTCAACCTAGAAGAAATCTTCTTTAAAACCATAATGAAGGCTAAAATACTTGGGTCTGATCATAGATACACCCAGAAAAGGGTATTTTTGCCCCAGGCAAAGATCAGCGCCATAAAAGGTACTGATTCAGGTGGTCGAAGCAAGATGAATTCTTCTATTCAGCTTTGCATGAGGTTGTTGGGAAAGATGGTGGCTTCATTCAAGGCTGTTCCTTATGCTCAGTTTCATTCGAAACTGCTGCAAAACGGTATCCTATCGGCTTGGAACAAAGGGCTCAAGCTCTAGATTCCCAATGTGTCTGACTCCAAAGCCTATGGCCACATCACCCTGAAAGCACCCAATCTCGTCGGATCTTGGAGGCTAAGCAGGGTCAGGCCTGGTTAGTGCCTGGATGGGAGACCGCCTGGAAATTACCAGGTGCTGTAGGCTGGGTGTGCCGGAGCCTCAGTTTATGGTTAATAACCAAAAATCTGCAAGGGGAAAATCCTTCCTTCAGTTACCTGGGAAGTGGTAACAACATATGCCAACCTTTTTTGAGTAGGGGAGCAGTCCTGTAAGAGGCAACTGTCTAAGAGAAGTGGCCCAAATCAGAAATGGGCTTGCCCATTAACATTCTAGAAATTCAGGCAGAGCACTTGGTCCTGAGGGCCTGAATGTTCAGTTTACGGAATTGTCCTGCCAGGATTCAATCCGACAATGCCACAGCAATGGCCTATATTAATCACCAAGGGGGCACAAGAAGTTGTGCGGCCCAGAGAATGGTGAATCATATCCTATCTTGGGCAGAAAAACAATGTACTTTGCCTATCGGCAGTCTTTATTCTAGGAAACGAAAATTGGCAGGCGGACTACTTGAGTCGCCAGCAGTTGTTCCTGGGAGAATGGTTCCTTCACCCTGATATCTTCATGTCAATATGTCAAAGATTGGGGGATCCCAGATGTAGATCTGTTTGTGTCCAGGTTTAACAAAGAAATCAACAACTTCGTGTCAAGAACAAAGGACCCGCTAGCATGCGGAACAGATGCCTTGCTATTCCTGTGGAATCGGTTCTCACTGATTTATGCATTCCCTCCTATTCTGCCTGCACCCACGACTTCTTCGCAGGATCAAGCAGGTAGGGAAGTCGATGATTTTTGTGGCCCAGGAAATCTTGGTATGCATAGATCGTAAAGATGGCTCTAGGGGACCTATGGACCCTACCGCCACGGCCAGACCTTCTCTCACAAGGTTCGGTATTCCATCTTACTTTACAAACGCTAAATTTAACTGTTTGTAGCGCAAATAATCAGCGCTACCCCCAGTGAACCAATGAAATATGAATTGATCAAACTAATAGTGAAAATAAATTGTGAATTAACAAAGGAAATATATACAAGAGTATATAAAAATTAAATTAAACAGTGTTTCCTTTTCTCTCTTGGCAAAAAAGAAGGAAACTATGGAAATCCTAAACAAACTAGATTTTCATAACAAAAAGACTAATAGTGCTGCAACCCAAAAAAAAAACGGAATATTCAGTTTTGACAAATTGGTATGAGCACTCAGGTGCGCTACTATTGTCAGACAAAATTGTTGAAAAAAACCCCTTCAACCTAGGTGTGCATATTTATAAACACAATGAATCAATAAAGTGCAATGCATAAGAAACAATGTATAAAATGGTGAAGTGCAGTCCGCTTAGAAGGAAAAGTCCTACAGGCTCAATATGATCCAGGATTTTTCAGAGTTAAAGTGTCATCTTCTCTATATGGAGCATATAAACTTCTATGGAAAGGAGTAAAAGGGGGCCACTTACCAGACGTAGATGACCCCTATTACAGAGGTCTTGCAGGCTCAGATTAACAGATCCCGACAGGAACAGCTGATCAGGTTTCCGTGCTCAGATATCCATCCACATTGAGGATTACACTGCCGCTTGGGATAACCGTGCAGCGCGCTTCTCAAAACAGCTGATCAGTTTAGACACAAGCTCCGGTCTTCTTTGCGCTTCTCACAGGCACTGTAAAATCTGGATGATATAATTTGCGTCTGTGGCATCGCTCACAGATTTCTCTCCTTTAAATCCCAAGCGGCAGTGTAATCCTCAGTGTGGATGGATATATGAGCACGGAAACCTGATCAGCTGTTCCTGTCGGGATCTGTTAATCTGAGCCTGCAAGACCTCCGTAATTAAGTCTGGTAAGCGGCCCCATTTTACTCCTTTCCATAGAAGTTTATATGCTCCATATAGAGAAGATGACACCTTAACTCTGAAAAATCCTGGATCATATATTGAGCCTGTAGGACTTTTCCTTCTAAGCCGACTGCACTTCACCATTTTATACATTGTTTCTTATGCATTGCACTTTATTGATTCATTGTGTTTATAAATATGCACACCTAGGTTGAAGGGGTTTTTTCAACAATTTTGTTTGACAATAGTAGCGCACCTGAGTGCTTTTACCAAATTTAATGGTTTGGCTATTGAGACCCACATTCTGGAGAAGCGTGGGCTGTCAGGTTCAGTGGAGTCTACTCTGGTTAATGCAAGAAACCCGGCCTCCAGAGTCATATATTATAGAGTCTGAAAGGCATATGTCTCCTGGTATAAATTACTGTGGGGACGGAAAGTATTCAGGCCTTCTTAAATTTTTCACTCTTTGTTATATTGCAGCCATTTGCTAAAATCATTTTTAAAGTTCATTTTTTTCCTTGTTAATGTACACACAGCACCCCATATTGACAGAAAAACACAGAATTGTTGACACTTTTGCAGATTTATTAAAAAAGAAAAAACGAAATATCACAAGGTCCTAAGTATTCAGACCCTTTCCTGTGACACTCGTATATTTAACTCAGGTGCTGTCCATTTCTTCTGATCATCCTTGAGATGGTTCTACACCTTCATTTGAGTCCAGCTGTGTTTGATTATACTGATTGGACTTGATTAGGAAAGCCACACACCTGTCCATATAAGACCTTACAGCTCACAGTGCATGTCAGAGCAAATGAGAATCATGAGGTCAAAGGAACTGCCTGAAAAGCTCAGAGACAGAATTGTGGCAAGGCACAGATCTAGCCAAGGTTACAAAAACATTTCTGCTGCACTTAAGGTTCCTAATAGCACAGTGGCCTCCATAATCCTTAAATGGAAGACGTTTGGGACGACCAGAACCCTTCCTAGAGCTGGCCGTCCGGCCAAACTGACCTATCGGGGGAGAAGAGCCTTGGTGAGAGGTAGAGAAGAACCCGAAGATCACTGTGGTTGAGCTCCAGAGATGCAGTCGGGAGATGGGAGAAAGTTGTAGAAAGTCAACCATCACTGTAGCCCACCACCAGTCGGGGCTTTATGGCAGAGTGGCCCGACGGAACCCTCTCCTCAGTGCAAGACACATGAAAGCCCGCATGGAGTTTGCTAAAAAAAAAACACCTGAAGGACTCCAAGATGGTGAGAAATAAGATTCTCTGGTCTGATGAGACCAAGATAGAACTTTTTGGCCTTAATTCTAAGCGGTATGTGTGGAGAAAACCAAGCACTGCTCATCACCTGTCCAATACAGTCCCAACAGTGAAGCATGGTGGTGGCAGCATCATGCTGTGGGGGTGTTTTTCAGCTGCAGGGACAGGACGACTGGTTGCAATCGAGGGAAAGATGAATGCGGCCAAGTACAGGGTAATCCTGGACGAAAAACTTCTCCGGAGTGCTCAGGACCTCAGACTGGGCCGAAGGTTTACCTTCCAACATGACAATGACCCTAAGCACACAGCTAAAATAACGAAGGAGTGGCTTCACAACTCCGTGACTGTTCTTGAATGGCCCAGCCAGAGCCCTGACTTAAATTCAATTGAGCATCTCTGGAGAGACCTAAAAATGGCTGTCCACCAACGTTTACCATCCAACCTGACAGAACTGGAGAGGATCTGCAAGGAGGAATGGCAGAGGATCACCAAATCCAGGTGTGAACTTGTTGCATCTTTCCCAAAAAGACTCATGGCTGTATTAGATCAAAAGGATGCTTCTACAAAGGGTCTGAATACTTAGAACTATGTGATATTTCAGTTTTTCTTTTTTAATAAATCTGCAAAAATGTCAACAATTCTGTGTTTTTCTGTCAATATGGGGTGCTATGTGTACATTAATGAGGAAAAAAATTAACCTAAATGATTTTAGCAAATGGCTGCAATATAACAAAGAGTGAAAAATTTAAGGGGGTCTTAATACTTTCTGTCCCCACTGTATATCATAGGTAGAATCCTTGACTTTCTACACATGGGATTAGAAATAAAGCCGGTCTTGAGTACTATCAAGGACCAGGTTTCAGCCTTATCGGCATTTTTTCAGCGACCACTTGCTTCACACTCTTTGGTTCATAGCCTTAATTAGGGGGTAACGCGGCTTAAAACCTCCGATTAAGTCGCCCCTGAACCCTTGGGACTTGAATTTAGTCCTGTCGGCATTACAGAAACAACCTTTTAAACCGATATAACATATTCCCTTGATCCTTTTTGATAAGGAAACTAGTTTTTCTGGTAGCCATATCTTCTGCAAGAATGGTATCAGAGTTGGCTGCTCTTTCTTGTAAAGAGCCATATTTAATTATTCACAAGGATAAGTTTGTATTGTGTCCTCATCCTAATTTTTTACCTAGGGTAGTCGCAGGTTTTCATTTAAACCAGGATATTGTTCTACCTTCATTTTTTCCCAGAACCCCGTTCTGCAGAAGAAAAGTCACTACATTCTCTTGATGTGGTGAGAGCAGTCAAAATCTATTTAAGAATGACAGATACGAAAAACTGATGTTTTTTTTGTGTTGCCTTAAGGTCCTAAAAGAGGACAGGCAGCATCGAAATCTATTATTTCTAAATGGATTCGACAAGTGATTGTTCAAGCTGATGGTTTAAGGAGGAAAGATCCACCTTTTCATATTAAAGCTAGGGCTGTTAGTGCTTCGTGGGGGTGCATCACCGAGATTCCATGGTTCAAATCTGCAAGGCCTGAACTTGGTCTCAGTCCATACTTTTTACCAGATTTTATCAGGTAAATGTAAAAAGCCATGAGGATATTGCCTTTGGGCGTAGTGTGCTGCAGGCAGCAGTATAACTCCTCTAGCCTCATGTTGTCCTAATTCTGTTGTGTCTCCCTCCCTTCAGTTGGCATTGCTCTGGGACATCCCACATAGTAACTACTATGGCTCTGTGTCCCGTCATGTACGATAAGAAAATAGGATTTTTATAACAGCTTACCTGTAAAATCCTTTTCTTTGAAGTACATAACGGGACACAGAGGTCCCGCCCCTCTTTCTAGTATACACGTGTATTGCTTTGCTACAAAAACTGAGGTACTCCCAGTAGTGGGAGGGGTTATATAGGGAACGGACTTCCTGTCTTGGGGCGTGCCAGTGTCCATCACCTGAAGGTGGACTATAACCCACATAGTAACTACTATGGCTCTGTGTCCCGTGATGCACTTTAAAGAAAAGGATTTTACAGGTAAGCTGTTATAAAAATCCTGTTTTTACAGTACTTCCTTAACCCTTTCATTGGCAGTTATTAATATCTTACACATGCTTGGTTTGATATCATAATCGTGGTATGTATTTTGTACCTATTATGCATTACGCTAGATTGCCCCTAAGGTTATTGAGGCTGCATTCACACCGGAGCGTTTTCAGCTCAAAAAATGCCCGAAAAAATGCCTGAAAAATGCCCAAAAAGCAAAATCCCATTCATTTCAATGGCACCTGTTCACATCTGAGCGTTTTGTCACCTGAAGCAAAACGCCTGAAAATCGCCTTAAGCTCAAAAAAGAATATGAGCTTCTTTGGGGCAGATTACAGGCGGTTTTCTGCTTTTTTTCATTGGTGATCTGCACGGCAAAAAAAGGCACAACTTTGAAATGCTCAGGTGTGAATGCAGCCTTAAAGTTTTGGGTGCCATTTAAGTATTAAACATCCATAATAGATGCTCCTCAACTTCCTCATGGTTTTTACATCAACACATGAAGGTGCAGTGCTGATCTGTTATTAGAGAATGTTTTGTTCAGAGCAAGTTCTTTTCATTGTCGCTTTTCTTAATTGTCATAGCATGTTAGAGATAATAGAAACGCCTGAAAATCCTTCTAAATAACCTTTACTTTTGCAGTCAGCCGTATAAAATGAAAGTCTATAATAAACCTGACCAGTTATTGCTTCTGACACAACAACATCTTAATTGATGGGAAACTGCATTTTTTTTAGACCATTTTATTTTAATTGTTTTTAAATGTTTATAACCTGATTTATTTATTTATTTTTTTAACATTTTACGAAGCATTGCTTCCATGTTTGCAGGGCATGCTGGGCTTTCTAAGAAAGCCTAGCACTCCCTTCATGCTTTTTTGGCAGTCTGTTAATTCACTAAAACACTGCATTCTGCTGGGAGAAGAGTTGAGACTTGTCCCTCTGACCCTTTCACGTCTATTTTTGGCAAAGCATCGGGCTGCTGGCTGCCCGCGGTAAATATTAAATGGCCATATGCAGTATTTCTTAATTGGCTATTTTAACTGCTTGCTTATTGGGTCAATTTCGAAATTTCTCATATACATATATGTTAAAATCTTTTTTTTTTTTCCAAAAAATTTACCTAGAACCCCCAAACATTATACATTTTCTGAAAGCAAAGTTCATAAATTACAGTACTCCAATAATAAAGTGGTGATTTGTTTTTTTTTTTGGTTTATTTTCACAGCTGTTATATCATGCCCTTCAGCTGGTGGCGTTTGCTGTTCTTGCCATTTTAATAATGAGGTTAAAATTGTTTCTTACACCTCACATGTGTGTAATGGCTTCCCTCGTATGCTCCGGACCGGTAAGAGGCATTGTGTGTTAAACTCTTAAAACGTATTCTTGCATGCATATTGCATAGATGGGGGTCCAAAGTACATCAAAATGCATAGTATGAATAAGTATGGTACAAATGTGCAATATAATATGTGTATACCACAGAAGCTTAGGACATGGAACATTTGGCTGACATGAACTGAATAATAGAAGAATAAGAAGCTTATCATCCAGATCAATAGTCGGACCTCCTTGAAAACAAAGTATCCAATAAAAAAGAATTCACTTTGTTCAAAAACAGAGAGATCATTCTTTGAAGATTACAACCTCTCCAAGAATTCTTTATCCTGTCAAAACCCATAAACTTTAACCTCTTAGGGTCACAATTGTTAACATTTTTAAAATGCAGTGATTAAATGGGTGTTTTTTTCAATCCTTTTTTTATATTACAAGTATGTGTCCATGAATTTCAGGACCCAAAGGACAGCATGTTCTGCCAATATTTTGGTATCCTCAATATCACTGAATGAGGCAGACATGTATGACCACACAAGTAGTCTACATGAGTTTGGGGGTCAGAAGAAAGGATGAGCTGCTTTCTTAAGGGTGGTGATTTCTTGGCGCACTTTGACAGTGCATGGGTTTTGACACATGAATATATTTATGAATTGCATATGAAATTGTACAGATATATTTAATTATGAAAATGGATTTACACTGATTAATTTGGTGTTAAAGTGAATGTAAAGCTTTATGATTTTGCACAGGGTAGCCCTGATTCCCCTTTTCTGGGATCCCCTGCAATCATCCCTCTCTCTTTTTCTCTCTCGCAACAATCCCTCCCTTTGTACTATTGTATTCTGAGGTTTCCCTGCCATCAGAATACAATGATCACTGCTGGCAGCTATAGCCAGCTGCAGTAATCTTATGGAAAAAAGGCCTGTTGCACTGAAGTTGATCAATAGATGGACTTCAGTACAACCAGCCTGCCCATAGATGGATCGAAATTCAACCAGTTCCTGCTGAACCGGCCTAATTTCAATTAGTCTATGACCAGCTTAAGAACTTTTGGACTTTCTTTATGCATATAAGACAATGAATGAATACAACACAAGAACCATGAAAGGATCATTATGTTATCAAAGGAGAAAAAGAAAAAAATGCTTATTGGTTGCAGATATAGTCAGAAGAGATGCATCTAAAGTTACACTGTTTGAAAATCTCTCTACTTAAAGTGAAACTATACTCGCCTTCAATTCAGCGATGCACCATCCCGGAACTCCCCTCAGGAGGCTGACATCTTTGGGTCTCAATCTCCTGCTGCTATCGTTGGCAGGGCCGAGATGCCATCACTCCTGTTCATGCACAGGAGTTCTGTCAGCTTCAGCATTGCCAAATTTGTGCATTGAGCTGTGCGTGCAGACAGGCAGGTAAGTAGTTTTAATGGTGAAGAGGCAAAGCATGTATCTTGCATTAAAAATCCTGCCTGTCCACCCATTTTTATTTTCGTAGTATAATGTTCCACTTTAAACTTCCACTATATTTGGTTAAATCAAAAAAATAAATCGGCACATTACCTTCAATGCAATGTGTCTCTTGTGCTGCTGTCATCTGGTTTAGTAGAAACCTTCCTCCTGACAGCTGCTAGTGTGAACCAGCCCTAAAAGATCCCCAAAAATGCAAAAAAGCACAGGACAGGAATATGGTATGGGACTGAAAAGCCATCTATGTGTACAACATGGCAGGGGCTTTTTCAAGTCATATATTTTGTTTTGTATTTTTTATATTATTATAGCTGTTTGGGTGGATCTTCAAAAGATTCCAGTATCCAGTGGTTATTCTTCTATTAGCATTGATGTCCATACAAGGCATCAGCAACATTCAAAGCCAACTAAATATAAAAGGAGAGTTCAGCAACATCGCTCAGGAAGAACTACTGGAATGGATCAACTCCAGTACAAAACCAAGTAAGTCTAATGCTTTTTTTTTTTTTTTTTTTACACTTATTAGAGTAACATTCACAAGCATACTAGGTTCTGCAAATAAAATACACACTTCTGTTTCAAAGTATAAAACAATAAACATGCTGGTCTTGTGTTTATCTCTGAACAAGGCATTGTCACATGAAGCTTGGATATTTCCCTTGTGCTACTGTGGGTTATAACAATGGGTAGTAGTTTTCTTTTACAGCTTAAGAACTTACCGAGCAGGTAAACTGGCATTTACCCAAAAATTGTCCATGCTATATAAGCGTCTCTGGCAAGGAGAAATAACAGTGTATTTTCTGTAACCCAGATGCTGTATTTGCTGGCGCAATGCCCACTATGGCAAGTGTTAAGCTATCAACAGGACGCCCCATAGTCAATCACCCACACTATGAAGATGCTGGTTTAAGGTAGGTTTTTCTTCTTTTTTTTTTTTTTTTTTTGGTTGGGCTTTTCAGTAGATTGATCAGCAGAGTTGCTTTTGGTACTAAAAATTATACCAGTGATGTTAATAAATGTCAGATGTTACCGGTAGCTCCTGCGAGCCCCCCTTGGCATGTAAGCTCGAGCTGTAATCCCAGAAGCTAAAACCATCATCTCTGGGGTTCTGATCGTTTTACTTCTCTGCCCCTCTTTTCCATACAGCAGTAGACCACTGCTGTAGCGATCTCAATCAATCTACACTTAGATCAGGCATGCAGGCAGGAGCTTGTGCTTAGCTGAAAAAAACGTTCCTCCCCTCCTGAAGACTCCTGGAATATATGACAAAATTTTTCATTTTTTAGAGAGCGAACAAAACTAGTTTATTCAATGTACAGCCGTAAACCTGCTAAAGAAGTAAAGAAAATCCTGATGAAAATGGGAGTGCATTACTTCATATTGGAAGACGGATGGTGCACAAGAAGAACAAGGTAATGTGAGGAAAAATTGACCAAGAAAAGGGGTGTGTGTGTGTGTGTGTGTGTGTGTGTGTGTGTGTGTGTGTGTGTGTGATAGATAGATAGATATACACTACTGTGCAAAATGTTTAGGCAGGTGTGAAAAAATGCTGTAAATTAAGAAAGCTTTCAGAAATAGACGTGTTACTAGTTTATTTTTTATCAATTAACAAAATGGAAAGTAAATGAACAAAGTGAAAGCCAAATCAAAACTTACTGTGACAACCCTTTGCCTTCAAAACAGCATCAATTCTTCTAGATACACTTGCACACAACTTTTGAAGGAACTTGGCAGGTAGGGTGTTCCAAACATCTTAAGAAGAACAGCATTGCGCAATCTGAGTGTAGTATATTAACGTATTTATTGTAGTGAAAAGACAAATGACAACTCACATTGTGACCGGTAAAATCAGGCTCATCACATAGTAAGGGCTTCTGGTGGACAGTCTCAGGGAACCACAGACAGACCAGGATAGGAACACTGGGTAGATGGATGGATACACCTGCAGGACCAAGAAAACACACCGGGGGGGGGGGGGGGGGGGGCGCCAAACTAAGTGCAGCATTAAATGTACTGAAAAACACAAGTAAATTGGCACTTCACATAAGAAAAAATTGTGCTTTTTGAATGTAATTTATGAGAAGCCTCTTCCTAAAACTTGCAGCCAGGAAAGTCCAGGCATCAGGCTGGATGACAGTTTAGATGAGAAAGTGCTTGCTCATGAATTACATACAAAAAGTGCCATTTTATATGTGAATATATTTTTCTCATTCTTATCTAACAGCATTTCTACACACCTGCGTAATGCCCCGTACACACGATTGGACTTTCCGACAACAAAACCATGGATTTTTGTTCTAAGGATGTTGGCTCCAACTTGTCTTGCATACACACGGTCACACAAATGTTGGCCAACAATAACGTACCTAGTGACGTACAAGACGTAATTTATATCTCCATTACGAACGCTAGTTAAATCTCTAGCTCGAACTTGATTCTCCAAGCATGCGTGGACATTTGTACGACGGACTTGTGTACACACGATCGGAAAGTCCGACAACAAGCCTTTGTTGGCGGAAAATTTGAGAACCTGCTAGCCAACATTTGTTGGCGGAAAGTCTGACAACAAATGTTCGATGGAGCATACACGAGGTCGGACTTTCCGCCAACAAGCTCACATCCAACATCTGTTGTCGGAAAATCCAATCGTGTGTACGGGGCATAAGACTTTTGCTTACATATACTGTGCAATATGAATTCTGGTTGGGTCGTATCTTTTTTTTTTTTTTTTTTTTACCAGGCCAAAGGTACATTATTTTAGGCTGTACACGGCTAAGGGTGTATCCTTTTATTATGAGAAAGTACACATATTGTTTAAAGTTAAAGTACATCTAAAGCCAACTTTTTTGACAAAAATTATATGTACCCTATTTAGTCATGTGAAGTGTGTTTTTTTTTTTTTTTAATTGGTTTACTTAAACTGACCACATTCTTCCAGCAATGTATTTGACTGTATGCGTGTCTTGCAGGACTGGGTGCAGCATGTCAGAGATTTGGGATATTGAAGATCCATCCAATGCTGGCAAGACTCCATTGTGTTCCATTTTATCCAAGGAGTCATTGCCACACTTCCCCACTGTTTTAAGAAATAATGTTTACAAGGTGTTAAAAGTTGGCATTTAAGTTAAAATAGAAAAAAAGGTTTCTTCAGGATTGCTATGTTTTGAATTTTATTGTAAATTCATTTTACAGATATTTGTAACCTGACATTTTTGTAACATAAACTATGCTATGCAAACCTTTATTGCTAAGAAAAACTTTGAAAAGTACATTACATTCTTATTGTTCAGAGAACTGCAATTGTTTTGCTTGGTGTTGCTGATTCCACATGTAAAGAGAAGAAAATCTGTATAAAGCTGCCTTAAATATTTTCAATTGGCAGAAGTTTTATTGACTAAGCACCAAAGAGAAAATTCAGTGTAAATATGTATGGAAAAATATGATGTTCTATTCCAGCAATGTTTTATGTAGCCTTGTAATATTTTGAAGCAGTGTATATATTGAGCTGTAGAGATCCCATTTAATGAGTGGTGTTATAGAGAAAGGGACTATTGTACCATGGTGCCAAAAAAAGGCTGAATGGTACATAACAAGAATACATTGCAGTGCCAGTTATAGAGCAGAAATGGCATTATGCATGCTATCATGCTCTGTACACAAATCTCCTTTAATTCTCAAAAGGTTATGTTATGGATATTTTTTTTTGTTTTGTTTTTGTTTTTCCTTTTCCTTTTGTGTTTAAAAAGAAGTCACCATAGGTTTAAATGGTCTCACTGATTGAACCTGTGAGAAGTGCACATACTCTTGACTTACAATCTTGCAATTGTGGATTTAAAAGAATCATACCTGTGCAATTGTGAATTTAAAAGAATCATACCTGAGAAAGACCTATTTATTATGGTATAATTGCCATTGAGTAATAATTTGTACTGACCTGCTGAAAGGTGGTAGCTGTAGCTAACTACACATTACGGCTGTTTACACCCTCTTCTACTAAAAGGCCTATTGTGCAATTATCACATATTGATTGGTAAAGAAAATTATTTCTACGATGCAAGAAATTGGATATTAGGATAAAATGACTCCCTATAGTGAATGATTCATGGCCATCATAGGCTGCTTTAGACCTAATACGCCATAAAAGTTAGCATGGGGAGTTAACTTGATATGGTCAATCTTGGAGACTTCAGAGAGTGAACCAATTTGTCTTGTGGTATAATAGCTGGCCTTTTTGGCTGTGACAGTATACTGCAGCCTGAATAAAATGGATCTTGCACGTACTAGTTCATTCACCAAATCCTCTGTTCATTCCAATCAGTACATATACAAGGTATTTTTCTAGCTGTATATGCATTTCTTTGTTAGGTCCTTAAAATGAATTTTTCTTAGTTGGTATTGGACACGGGATCTTTAGTCATTTAGATGGGTTAAACGCAAAAAAAGTTGCTGGCTTATCCTGTATATAGCCCCTCCCACACCTAGCTAGCCTTTGTTTTTTTGCTGTGGTATTTAGGTAATCGGCCTCTTCTCTCTACTGAGAGAAGATTACCTCTTTTCTATAGAAGTGCTCTCTGATGATTTTTCTATCAAGCGCTGGTGACGCCTCATTCTTGTGTTGGTTAATGAGTCTGCATACCAAGCCTCTTCCTTTTTTAGGTGTGCCTTCCAGCTGTCAACAGCTCCCAGCCCTCCTCCATTGGCACAGTGACACCAAGACCTTCCTGTCTCTCTCAGTAGTACAGGGCAGGAGTACTCCTCTGGGGACATTTAATGGTGCACGGCAGATCACAAGTGCAAGGGAAAAGGGTCAAACGACGTCACTACCTCAGACTCAGGTCATAGCTCCAATAAAGCTGGTAGATTATCTACACGGGGCCCAAGTACCCTTTATTCTAATATTTGCCTCCAATCTGACTCCTGCTGTCCCCTGGCTATTCTGCTGCACTGTCTGTCACACAGGTTTCCTCTTTCTTATCCGGAGACAAATTTTCTGCCACAGTATCTGATTTCAAGGGCAAAATCTCGGGTCTTATAGAGGCAATTGATGGCAAGGCTTGCACTCATGCCTCCCATTCTGAATTGGTATTTGAATTTGCCCTTAAGACAGACACACATTATCTAAAAAGGTAGCAGTAGTTTAGGAATCAGATCACAATAACACACCTGGAGTAAGATTTCTTCAAAGCTTAAATATATCACTGGTATCGTTAGGGTTTATACTCATGGATGCTGTACCCAGCCCTTGCTAGTATTACACAAGGGCAAGGTTGTTTAGAGGCCAAAGGGCTTTTTCATAATTGGGGTGGTCTCTTCCATCCACCTCAACCAGGACATTCCTTCCTGATGTCCTGCTGCAAAACATCCCAAGGAACTTGCTCTCCTCAGTCTTGACGTGGTACATGCTGTACCTCCATAGCTGTTGCCTCTTTTTTAGACAATTGGATTCCCTCCTTTTACTTTTTAAAAGCTGCTTTCTGAGTCTGTCAGGCCTTTCTTGACCCATTTGTTTACTTGGGCCTGTTGGTGTTTGATTGCTGTTAGACTGCTTTTGTACGTCCCATCATAATGACTAAAGATCCTGTTTCCCACACTGTACAGCTAAGGAATAAGGATTATTGACTTGTTAGAAAATCAAAAATGCTGACTCAGGCATAGGGTTCTTGGAGGGGTGCCCAGGGGGTGTGTCCAATCACCTGAAGGTACAAGCCCATAACCCAGGGTCTATGAATATCAAGCATGCCTTCTGTACTGTACAGTTAAGATAAAGGATTTTTGACTTGCCTGTAAAATCTGTTGCAGTACAGGACACTGGTCCGTCCCCTCTGTTCAGATCCCTATTGCTTACTACAAATTTGAGTCTAGCTGGGAGTGGGAGGCATTAAATAAGGGATGTGCCAGCAGCCTGCTTTTTGCCAGTGTCCAGTCACCCGAAGGTAGCTGTATGAAAACCATGGCTAAGGATCCCAATTTCTGTTTAAAAAAAAAAAAAACAAGGATCCTGCGCCCTGTACTATATTTTAGGAAAAGGATTTTACTGGTAAATCAAAAATCCTATTTTATTTATTTTGCGTTTATATAGTTTAGCCCATGAAATGTTACTTGGGATGGGGGAAAGGGGTAATGTAATTTAAAGTGGTTGTAAACTTCAAGCATGGAATATGAAAAAAGCTCATCCTTCTGTACTGTGTACTTGATTCTCTCTAAAGCAGTGAGAGTCATTTCTCCCTGATGCCTGGTTCTTCTATTATTAGCATGACTCCGTTTTGGCAGCTTTTCCCGACACCAGGAGTTAAAATGGTGCTGGGGGACAGAGCTGCAGCACTCAGCCTGTGACTTATCCACAGCTGTGCATGTTCACCATACTGTGTGAAGGTGATGTGTCCCTTCCCTCCAATCAGGGCGCAGAACTGTTGAATGTGTGAAGACTTCTGATCCCCATCCCCTGTTTTTAGAACTAAGGAGAAATCCTTTCCTGTTTGTTTTCAGAATGATCCACTGAAGAAATGACTGTAGATACACAGCTACAGCTTACGTAGGAGGATTTGTTTCATCTCTGTGTATGACCTGGGGCCAGTCACTTATCTGGGTGCTTGTGAGGGTTTACAACCACTTTAAACTGCAGCTAAAGGTCAAGCTCTAGGTGAGGCAGGTAATGGCTCCTTGGGTAAAGGCAGCCAAGCTGCGATCCTGGCTCACACACTGCCCACTTTTGGCCTTATCAAAGTGTGAGTATGACAGCAACCAGTTAGAACTGAAGGTTTTGACTCAAAAAGACAGGTGGTAATTTTTTTTTCTTGGGGGGGAGGATTATAGTTTTATTTCAAGGCAGCAGCAAGGGGAAACCGCAGGCCAGTGTTTGTCTTTAGGTGTATTTCAAAGTACTAAGGAGAACAACAATTCCTAAACACAATAGGCTAGCATACATAGTTGTAGGAATTTGGTTATTCCAATGTTTTGCTCTACAGATATGTATTCCATGTACTATAGTTCAAATGAAAAAACATAGAAAGTAAATGAGACCAGTGTTATTTCACCATGCAATCGTACATATTTACCTTGATTTTTATTTATTTACCTTGATAAAGGCCTTGCTGATTTATTTTGTTGGTTTGCAGTAGTGACCATTTCAGTAAGTGGTCGTTTAGTTTTCCTGTCTAGCATGATGATAGCTCCTGATAAAAAGGGATTTTACACTTTCTCTTCAGTATAGTTCCCTTTTTTCATCCCTCTGTGCTACATTTGGCATAGACCCCTTTCCTGCCCTTCAGTGCTTGCTGTGACCACACTATCACATCATTGTAGCTGGTTCTGCTTTGAGTGTTATGTCGGCATTGACGTAAAGCCTGTGCAAATCAATATAAAAAGAATAGCAATATGTGTCATTAGTGTAATTGCTGCTTATTTGGTGAGTGTTAGGTAGGTGGGGCCACCCTATGTTGTTTTTTTGGGGGGTATTTTCAATAAAGTAAAAACCTTTAACTGGCATTATATGTTATAACTTTCAATGGATACTGTGGACCAGAATATAAGCAGATATAGTGAGTGTCTGTAATGCCTTGGGGCAGAGAGGAAGCCATTTTGGGCTTACCCGTAAAGATTAAAGGACTAGTTTTGTACAGCAATCTATAGTCTGAGCTTTGTGCTCCATCTGTTTTGTAAAATCTGTGTATATACAGTATAAGCAGAAATATACAGGTAGAGTAAACGATTACTATACATAAATGCCAACATTACAACAGCATATGTGCAATAATTAGGAAGAATTCTGTTGTATCTAAACTCCTTTCTCAGATCTCTTGTAAAGTGTAAACCCAGGCAAAGGTGTTTTTTTTTTTTTTTTTTTTTTTTTCTCTGTTAGCTAGATTTTCCCCTCACTTTACTGTGAACTTGATTACGATTTCAACCAGACAGAAGTGAATTTGATATCTGCAACAGAAACACAGACAGGGATGTAAAAATGTAAAAAAAAAAAAAAAAAAAAAAAAAAAACCTGACATGGTTTCTAGCTTTCCCTATATTTCTGTCTGTGTTGCTGTTCAGTATTGTCTTTGGGTAGACAATGAGGTGGATTTACAAGGCAAAAAGACTGTGCACTCTGCAAGTGGAGTTGCACTCATTTTTCCCAGAGCTTAGTAAATATGGTAAAGCTTCACTTTGTAAAGAATACCCAATCAGGTGCAAGAAAAATAAAAAAACAGCATTTTTGCTTGCACATGAGTGGATGATGGAAATCGGCAGAGCTTTACCACATTTGCTAAGCCCTGGGGAAAATGACTGAAACTGCACTTGGAAAGTGCACAGTCTTGTGCCTTTAGTAAATCAACCCCAATATGTCTTGTTGGATAGCAATACAACCTGACAAGGGTTTTTATCCCTTCCCCACTCTATCAAAAACTAAAAGAAAAGGTTTTGACTGGGGATGCACTTTAAGGACAAATCAATGTACTCTGTGACCCTGTATGAATGTATGCAATATAGCAGACAAGTGCATAAATAAGCCTTTAATAAGTATTTGCTAAAGAAATGTTGACTTCCATGTGGCCTTTGATCTGTGTCCATTAAAGCTTTTTGCTTTTCATATGACCATATTCCATGTGACAGATTTTAAAAGACTATTTGATGTTAGGATTAGGGTGATTTTAATGTTTTGTTTTTTTTTTTTTACTTTCTGAGTGTAAAATCGAAAGTGGAAAGGTTCAGCTTTGGGTGCATTTGGGGTATCTCTGGAGCGTACATATGCATTGTCATTCACATCTGTGGGCACGAAAATTCATTCAGAAGGAATAGTATTTGTAATATTGTGTATACTGATGCCAGTTTACAATTTATGTTTAAAATAATTTTAATATAATATACTGTAACTTTATTCTTTTCTTTTTGAAAATATTTACTGTTGTACTAATTTTACTTGATGTTAGTAGAAGTGAAAGTGTACCCTGATTTCTCACATATGTATATATTTTTACGTAAGACTCTATATGGTGTACTCAAGCTATTTTGCTTTCATACATATGCTTCCTATTATGTGTCATTTATAGTTCTAGAAAATACACTGTGAATGCCCCTACCACTGGGATCATCTACAACAGCCTTTGTTGTACATTTTTTTTTTTATCCATTGTATAGTGTACTGCTGGGCATAAGCAGGGACGTTTGGGGCTTTAACATTTTGTACTATTTAGATGTAATGATCACTTATAACACCATTACACAATTATTGTGAAGAATGGTTATGTTTAAATTAATGGTCCAAAATAGATGATGCTTGAAGCAAACATTTACTTTGCACAGCCTGAATAAAGTAACAGGCATATTGGGGAGCAAATAACATAAGGCACCTAAGCTCCTACCTCACCAGCATTTCATTATTGTTCTAGTTTACCCCTACAAACCCTAAGCAATACCTGGTACTTCAAGGTGTTGGTGACCTGACACCCCCCCCCCCCCCCCCCCTCGCAAATCATTTCATTAAGTATTCAGTGCCTGAAGAACAAATTGCCATGCCTCAGTCCTGTCATATGTGGCTTTCATAAAGTCAGTAGCTGCGTAGGAATTTTAGGGGAACGGGCTGTGATTTGCAGATTGGGGCAGTGGGCAAGTAAAGTAGAATCAGGCTCATTATGGTGCCATTATGGTATTATGGTTTTCAAAGTCCTGGTTCATTTTAAATGTGAAATCATATAGTCTAACAATATTACAAATGTGTCCAGTGGTAGGGTCAGAAGCTTTTTCGGTTTCCCATTCATTTTTGACATTAATTAAGGAAGGGAAATCGTGATACTGCATTTTATTACTATTAGCTTCTGTTACTTTAGGTACAACTTGTTTTGACACTGCTTTCACCACTATTTAATGATCTCACAATTACAGCCTGTGTGTCAAAGGCAGCATTTGCTGGACAGATTATTCCCAAATGAATAACTAATAGCACCAATCTCTTGCCCAATAACTTTTACATCATTTGTGATTCCAGGAAAGAGCAGAGCTAGTCCGGACTTCCAAGGGCAGTCAGACATGCAGGCATGATCCAACTGTCACAAGTTTTTTCTGCAAACATGCCAGGGCGATCTGTGCGTGCACGTTTATTACTATGGAACAGGAGACCATCTCCTGTACATCTCAGGGATAAACCATCCAGATTGGCAAGGAAGATTCAGCCAGGTCACAACAACCAGAGGCAATTGTCGATCCTTTGGAGAGTCTGTACCTGCTGCTGTTTTTAATGTGACCCACTAAATAAACTGAATCTGTGCACATATGGTTAAGGCCTTCCTTCCCTCTGTTCAATAAGAAGAGGCAAAGACTGGCTAAAGTGCTCAGAGGGTACCCTTAAGTTGCATATTAGGCCAGGATTTGGCCTTATAGCCAGCTGTACCTGTGTGAGCAGATGAACAGCGAGATTCGGGAGTACATGGAACTGGCCAGATCAAGCAATGATCAACTTGGATCTAATTCAGTAAAAAAGAATACTCAATCTTAAGTACCACTATGCTGAAATCAGTTCAGCATGTATTCTGATTGGTTGCTGTTGGTTTTTGAGAGTTTATTACTCCTTATAGAATAAAGCCCTGTGATGTTTTTGGACACCTTGGGTTTCCCATGATTAAGCACCTCAGGGTGGATTGAAACGTGTTGGGGGCGTGGCCTTGTTGCTTGTTGGAGCCTGGGCTGAGGCTGTCATACACCACCTTACAGGGTTTGCTGTGATGTGTGACTTTTAGGACTTCCTTTCCCTATTAGAAGTTTTGAGCTGGGGCGAGCTCTGTCCTTGTCTGCACTACTAGCGGTTTCTCATGCAAGGGGACCTGGTGGAGCCTTGAGTTGCACCTGTCAGTGTTGTTGTGGGTAACTGATGGTCGTTTTAAATCACAATCCTTATGTGTGATCAGTATATCGGAGACTGACTGGTTGTTGAAGGATATGTTGCCGTATCATATGTAGACTTTTCAGTTTTATGAGAGATTATGGTAGCTTCTGTCCAATAACCACTTTTAACAGAATTGATCACAAACCAGGGCTACAAGCTGGTAGCTCATCAACATGCTAAAAAAAAATTTGTATATGGAGAATCTGTCACTTTTATTCTTGCTCCTGTATTGGCTGAGGATCCAGCCTGCATCAAAGGCTTCCTTCATCTGAAATCTAGGACTGTTACTACATTTGGAATGGGCATGTCATTATGGGAAGTTCCTTCTGTTCAAAATTTGTACTAGCCAGGAGTTGGATGATGGAACACAATTCAGTAAAACTATAAACCTCAGCTGTCATAGATAGGAAGTAATGGATTTCTTTTAAACCAGGTCTTAACTATTATACAGTATATGAACAGCATTGGCCTTTTTAAATGTTGGAACATTTAATTTTCTTAAAACTACTACATGGTTACTATTTATTATACCATGCAGAGTATGTAATACATAGAAGCTATTAAGATATCAAAAATAATATATTGTTTATTACCTGCATTCTGTTACAACTAGTAAAGAAAAAAACCAAAGAATGTTTGATGTACAATTAGCCATGTTGTTGATGTTCTTGGTGATGTCATCTTCTTAATTGTGAGAGACGGGGCCTAGCTTTTTTCTCTTGGCAAAATGACATGGTGACAGAATGAGATATGTGATGGTGAACAAGGGTTGCAACTTGCAGCCAACAGCAGTGGCGGCTGGTGGTATATTTTTTTTGGGGGGGGGGGCAACAAACAATCCCCTGCGTCTCCACCTCCTCAGCGGCCAATAGGATCGCTTCTCCTCTCGGCCAATCGGGTGACAGGTCTCAGGACCCATATGGATGCCCGCCACTGGCCAACAGTTATGAATATGGTACTGCAAAGAACAGTAACACAGTACACCTGGCTTTATAGCAGAAAAAAAACACGTATTTGAGTTTGCTCTATAAATGCAGGGGAATGCTTTGACCAGGCCATCTGCTTGAAAGGCAACTAAGCTCACCATTGTACTACTAATGAAAAGATTGCTATGTCAAATATGTCAAATATCCTTCTAGTATTTACAGAATATAATTGATGAAACTTTATAACTTAAGTTTTATACTTGATTTTACAACTTGTTTTCTTCAAGCCTTAAAACCAATATTTATTTTATCTTAAAAGTAGAATTCTGGAATCTTTAACTGCCCCCCCCCCCCCCCCCAACACCTAGTCTGAACAACCTGTGTAAGAAAGATCTGTATACTTACCTGTTTTTTAGGCCACTCCAGTCTGGTCATGTGATCTCCCCTGTGTCAGCCAGGGAAAGGAGACAACAGCTGGCAAAGCTTCCTATGGCCATCCATTGTCGGTGCTCCTCTCCCCTGTAGCCACTGACCTAAAAGGCAGATCAACATGAGTGACCCAGAACCAGAAAATATTTAAATATACAGAACATTCTTAAACAGGTTATTCAGCATAGGTGTTTGCAGGGGGAGGGAGCATTTTTGAAGTGAACCTTCGCCCGCAACCCCCCACTTTTTTTTTTTGTCATCCCGCTTACCAGGTGGTCAAATTGTGCACATTTCAGATACTTGCCCACTCAGAGGATCCAGCATTGTCCCACTGAGATCATCTTGTCTTCTGCCACCGCTCGGTCCCGTGATGCCATGTTGCATGTGATTGAGTGGCCCGCCGGCTCTTCTGGGCTCCCCCGTCACCCCTCCCAATGACGCCGCGCTAAGCACGCCCCCCTCTTCCTCCTTTCTGAATGAACAGCTATGCCTCCTGGGAAATGTCGAGTGCTTATTCCAAGAGTCACAGCAATAACTGTGCACATCCTTGCCCTAGGAAAGAGACTTGTATGGGGGGGCATATTTTCATTAAGAAGTAAACAACAAAAAGACAGCGCTATTCATGTGGTGGGAGGGGGGAGAAGAATGGGTTGATTAGAGGGAAGTTCCCTCAGGGTGTAAAGATCCATTTTTAGATTAGTTAGGGTTATCCTGAAGTCTGAAATTCTATTTTAAGCATTCGTTTTTTATTTTTTGTCAGCTGACAAACTTTTTAAAACAATACAGTAAATTCAATATGTAGCTTAAATAATGTATGTGTTACAATGATCTTTTTGTTACACTTAATGACAAATATTGAGCTGCTCTTTGCAACTATTTGCATTTAAAAGCAAAGTTTGTATTTCTTGTGTTTTATTAGTGCAATATAGGTGAAACATGTATTTTTTTATCTTCATATCTCCTAAGTGTTCTCATTGTACAAACTTTTCTTTTTGTTTTTTATATACATTCTTTTAAGTAGGCTTCAATTTGTTTGGAATAATGTGTTACAACATTCGGCAAAGGTTTTTATTATCTGAGTTTGTTTAATTCCTAAAAATGCTGCCAAGTGGTTGTCAGCTGGCTGTTTTGTTAAATGTTACATTATCTATTAAAAATATTGACTGTATGTAATATTCTTAGAGGCCAATACACTGTCTGACTGAATGCTGTTTAGTTAAAATGCGCTTCAATAAGGAATGTGTTAACAATAATACAAGAATATGATGCAGGCAATGCAAAAGGTGCTTTTATTTTATTTTAGTTGTCTTGTTAACCAGTATTTTAATGACTTTTGTGCATGTGCCAGAATGTTGTGTTTTTTTTTTTTTTCATTCATATTGTTTTACATAGGACATAATTTTGCATGCCTTTTTAAATATATCCATACATTTAATTTGTAATGTTAATACAATGTAGAGCCTGTGTAGTTAGTGCTGGACAAAACAAACTGCTGCAGGAGAAGTGGTTAAGGAAGGTGGATATGTTTTTTTTTTTTTTCTCAGCTATGTTAGCTTTAAAGTGTATTTCCACCTTTGTTTCAAATTTGAGAAAACGCCATGTTATCTGTTCTCATTCACACAGCATACCAAAAAAAGATTTAACCATTTCAGAGTGAGTCTGTCCTGGGGACAGGTTAAAGCTAGCCATAGATGGATCTTTTTTTTTTTTTTTTATTCAGCCAGCGGGCTGATTTGAAAAAAAAATCAATTGATTCCTTTATTCTCTTCAATTGTGTGGATAGATGAATCTTCCACGCTGAGATGTTGTATTCTGACAGCAGGGATCAGCCTAATTTCGATCCATCTAATGACTGACTATTGTTGAACGAGATTGTTGGAATTTTTTTCTCTATCAGCGGTCACACATGGATGGAAATTCGGCTGGTCCCTGCTGAACCACCAAATTTCGATCTGTCTATGGTCAGCTTAAAGTAGAACTACAGACAAATAATTTTATTTTGGATAGAGTAGGGAAAGGGTTATAACCCATCAGTTTATTTTTGCTATCTGTATTCCATTAGGGAGATTTCCTGCCACTTCCTGTCCCATAGCCAAAACAGGAAGTGAGTGGATATCCCTGCAAATTAGGGGAATCCATTGGGGGACCCCGGTTACCAGAACTAGTGCCCCCATTGGAAGATTTCCCCTAAATTACTTTTTTGGGGACAATCCAAAATTTTGGGAATTTCTTTTACTTTCAATGACAATGGTAAACAGGACAAATAGAGAGGGCAAATCTCCCTATTGGGGGCGCAGACAGCAATAAAACCTAACAGGTGTTCTAATCCATCTCCACTCTGTCCAAAATGAAAGAAAAAAAGGTTTGCCTTTTAGTTGTTCTTTAACCACTTCAATACCTTAGGGCATCATATAACGTCTTTGACTTTATGCGGGGATATCTGAATGATGCCTGCAGCTACAGGCATCATTCAGATATCATTATTTGCAGGCGGCGATTCTGTGCATGATAAGAACGATCACAGCGGCAGTTCCATCACTTGATCGTTCTTATAGGTAACGGGAGGGGACGTCCCACCCTCCCGCCGTCATCCAGGGCTTCTCCGAGCTCTCCCGTGCCATCGGGGGCCCGGAGAAAGAATCAGCCGGTGCCGGATGACGACCATAGAGATTTCCGGTGACCAGATGGTCCCCAGTCATCTCTATGACCGTCGGAGGCCCGGCGCGATGTTATGACATCACGCCCGGGTTCCCGGAAGTAAACAAAGCCGCGATCTTGTCTGTCAGCATGAGATCGGTGAATATTTTTTCTCGATCTCATGCTTTACTGCCTGGAGGAGAGATGTGGGGTCTTATTGACCCCGCATCTCTCCATAAAGAGGACCTGTCACAATAGATTCCTATTACAAGGGATGTTTACATTCCTTGTAAGAGGAATAAAAGTGATCAAAAAAAAATTTTTTTTTTAAAGTGTAAAAATAAAAAAAAAAATTAAACCGCCCCTGTCCCCAGTAGCTCGCGTTCAGAAGCGAGCACACAAGCAAGTCCTGCCCACATATGTAAACGCCGTTCAAACCACACGTGAGGTATTGCCCCGTGCATTAGAGCATGTGCAACAATTCTAGTACTAGACCTCCTCTGTAACTTTAAACTGGTAACCTGTAAAAATTTTCAAAGCGTCGCCTATGGAGATTTTTAAGTACCGAAGTTTGGCGCCATTCCATGAGTGTGCGCAATTTTAAAGCGTGACATGTTGGGTATCTATTTACTTGGCGTAACATCATCTTTCACATTATACAAAAAAAATTGGGCTAACTTTACTGTTTTGTTATTTTTTAATTCGTGAAACCGTTTTTTTCCCAAAAAAAGACGTTTGAAGAATTATTGCGCAAATACCGTGCAAGATAAAAAGTTGCAATAATAATTTTTGGGGGTTCTGAGTAATTTTCTAGTAAAAAAAGATGATTTTTTACATGTAGGAGAGGAGTGCAAGAATAGGCCCGGTATTGAAGTGGTTAAAGTGGTTCTAAAGGCAAAATATTTTGTATCCTAATGCATTCTATGCAGAAGGCAAAAAACCTTCTGGGTGCAGCTCCCCAGCCCCCCTTATACTTACCTGATCTCAATCAGACGATGTGCATGAGAGCAGCTGCTCTCCCGGGTCTCTCTCTCCTCATTGGCTCCTGCTGCTGTCAATCAGTCAGCCCATTCCCAAGGGGAGCAGCTCGGGAGACAGCCTGCTCAAGTGCCCCCATTGCAAGAGGCTTGTTAGTATAAGGTGTTTGTTTATTTTTTTATTTTTTTATTATTGTAACTTTTACAATCACTTTAAGTATCCTCTCATTTAACATACCATGCAAGAAGCCTAGCTTCTAAACCATTAACCCCTTTGTTAGGACAGACAGTTTTCAAATCTAGTTTAAACTAATAATTAAGGTCTGCATGCACAGCACAAATACGGCTAATTTTAACAAACATAGTTGCCCAGCCCTCACTAAACAAAGAGAACTAGTAGGATTTGACAGTGCTGGATTTTCCAGAACAGAACATCTAAAAAAGGTACTACACTTTTTAAATAGTTTTTTTTTTCCATGTGACTGAGAACTTGTAACAAACTTGTAACAAATTCAAAGTAGGTCTCATGCCACAAGGTTTGGCCCCTGCCTGGGCTAATTTTGTATACTAATGAAAAATGTAATAAAAAAGATTTTGCAAAAAAAAAAAAAGTAGGTCTCATGCCAGTTTGGCTGCAAAAGTGGAAATACACCACCTAAGTGTTTTTTTGAAGATAACCGTAAGCCCTGTCTCATGTGTAAATTGACTCCCGTTTCTGGTAAACTCCAGCAGTTTAATTGTCCACACCAAAAAAAAAAACTGATGTAGAGGGGTTTGCTTTCATGGCGATGCCAAGAGGTGCTGAATGATAGTTTAACATGTCACACCTACTTTTACAGCCTATCTTGGTCGCCTTGCCATAAGAACAGTAAAAATGTTACAAAGGCATAATACATTAGAGTACTTCTAATAACACAAAAGAACCCAGTCAAGTGTCAGGCTTCCCTAACCTCTTCTTTTCCAGTATTTGCTTAGTACAAATGTGGTAGTATGTGTTTTTAAATCATTTCCTGTATAAAGTTTAACAATATTACATTTTAAGAAATAACATCTGAATTGAGAGCAGTATTTTCAGATTGTGAACTTACAGAACATTTTAAACGTTTGCATATTTTCTATAATTGTGTATAGATATTTATTTCTGCCTCAAGGTGTTAATTAACTACAATAATATCCTTGAGTCACATCAATTTTGAAAATTTAGATAACCTACACAGAAGCAGAAACAGCAGAAACCTTGATATACATGTGTATTAAGCATTTACACATTTTGCTACTGTAGCAGAAGAGTATTTTTATGAAATATGTAATAGTTTGCATATCTGTATTAAAACATCCAATAAAATGTCTTCTTTCTAAAACTGTCCTTTTCTTTAGTCAAATAACATCTTACTGTTTGTTATGAGTGAATACGCTTCACACAGCAGCCTTGCTCTTTCTGCTTTTATTATTGAATCTATTATTTTGCATGATTTGTAGGTCACTTTCTTATAAAAGCATGCAGATTAATAAATGAGATGTGCATTTTTTAAAATCGGAATAAAGTTTATTAACAACTTTTAACAGTACAATAAACAATGCACATTCTGAAGTATTACATTTATACCATACCTTCACAAAATACAACGTAGAAGCCAGGGGTCGCTAGCCAGCATCCCCAGATCTTATTGAACTGGGTCGGGCTGCCTCTATGCTGATATATCAAGCGCTCATATCTCAAAGTTAATTCCATATTGGCTAACCACATCTCTAAAGTTGGAGAGACTTGAAAGATCCAATGTTCAAGATCAATTTTCGAGCTTGGAACAGTGCTCTGGACACCATTTTGACATATATGTCCGTTGTAACCTCATCCAGTATACCCAATAAGCACGGTTTAGGGTCAAGAAAGACGGTTACTTGAAAAGTATTGTTGATGGTGTTTACTATGCCAGTCCAAGAGCGGTGCAACTTTGGGCACCGCCAAATAAGATGTATCAGGGTCACCAATAGCTCCCTTGCATCTCGCACACAATGGGTCTGGGCAGAGTCCGAGAGCAGACAATTTAAGTGGGGTACGATGAACCCACAATTTATATATATATATATATATATATTTAAATTTGGGACAGTCTTTGAGTTACATTTAAAGAACAGCTGTGGACAGATTCCAGGGCCTCCAACCACTGAACCCAGTCTATATCACCCACATCTTCCACCCATTTTTCCACAACCGTGATGGGAAAATTCTCCACGTACTCTGGCAGCAGCATCGCATAGCACCTGGAGATGAACCCTTCAGTGGATGTTTGCTGCATCATATTGAAAAGAGAAGTGGGAGATCACACTGCCTGCTAGTAAACCCTGACACCCTTTGCAGTTGTTTTTGCTTTGAACCAAATCTTATGTAGTAACCTATACGTGGGGTACTTTTTGTTAAACTTTAAGAAGGGCTGGGCCTCAAGGGCTTCCGGGAGAGTCTGAGCCCTTACACAGTGTAACGCCACAGTTAATGTGGAATCGGTGTGCATTTATCCGTCGGCCAGTACACCATTCATGCCGTTCAGCAGCTACTGCAGCTGGGCTGCCAGGTAGTACAGCCAGGGTTTCGGGGAAGCTAGGCCCCCATTGTCCTTGGACCTCTGAGATTTGCAGTTTTTTTAATTCATGGAGTCTTCTTCCAAATAACATTCCAGCCCTATCTGATTGATTATTGGTGTATCAATTCCCAATTTGCGGGATTGGCATAAGAAATCAAAGCCCTTCTTTTTCTGCCAGGATAACTGTCTTCACGCAGAGGATCAAGACATGGTAGGTCAGCAAATTCTATAGGCCTACAGCACAAACACCACTTATAGGAGCATTTGACTTTTTTCTGCCTCTAAATGCCCCTCAAGGTTGATTTACTAAAACTGGAGAGTGCAAAATCTGGTGCATCTGTGCATGGTAGCCAATCAGATTATAATTTCAGCTTGTTCAATTAAGCTTTGACTTAAAAAACCTGGAAGCTTATTGATCTCAATGCAGAGCTGCACCAGAGCTTGCACTCTCCAGTTTTAGTAAATCAACCCTGTGTGTCCATAGGTGTTTAGAGGCAGAAAAAAAAAACCTCAACCAGCGTATTCAGGAGCAGCAGCATTTTGACAGAAAAATGCTTGACACGCCTAAATGCGTGTAAACAAGCATTAACACAAGGCACTTTTTTAAGCTCTTTTGCATTCATTAATTTCAATGGCTAGAATAAATTATTATACTGGCCAACGAAGTGATTTCACACTCAAGAGCTTGATGCGTCTAAACGCGTTTATAAAAACGGCTTTAAGCATGTTTTTGATGCTGCTTTTCTCTTGCCAGAAGAAAGGCTTTCATGAGAGCTGTGCAAACACCCAGTGCGCATGAGGCCATAAGGTTAGCTGCAGGCAATACTGGTGATTAGTTGTTTGCCTGTGGCATGCTTTCTTGGGCACAGCCTCCACAGTTCTAGTCCTCCTAAGGCCCGGTTCACACTGGTGCGACATATGCTCCGACTTTGGAAGCACATGTTGCATGATGTGTACAGATCAATGGTTCCCTATGAGACCCATCTTAACTGGTCCGACACAACTCAGTCTGACTTTAGAAAAGGTTCCTGTTTTCAGCCCATTCAATATCATTGAAATCTGATCCTTGTCCTAACCATCCAACTTGTGACATCTTCCATGGTGATTACAGCAGCAGGAAAAGGAATTATGTCACACTGGGATTGTTTTGATTGATCAAAGGACAAGTTGGACTATCTCAAAGTCGGAGCAAAATCGGATCCTGTTCATTTAAGTCGGACGGAAGTAGGACCGATGTCACAGGGCAAAGTAGGATGACAGTCGTACAATAGTCGTATCAGTGTGAACCTGGTCTTAGTTTGATTTCTGTACAGTCAGGTAGGCCCTCACACTACATAATTGTTAAGCAGATCATACAATCAGATTGTAGCATGTAGAAGGTGAGAAAAATATGTAAACTACCACTTTGGAGCAACAGTGGTAACCTGTGAGTAATATGGAGGAATACTTTAATTCACGCACTCCCGGATCTCTGAACATACTCGGTGCAGTCAGAAACCACTAGAAACACACATGCATATTAATTGAACGGCTTCCATTTATTTCAAGTGGTATAAATTTACATAGACAACATTCATATGATCATAGAACAAAGACATAATTAAAGCTTGCATGATTAGGGATAATTGTATATTACACGACATGCTTTTTTAAAAATAAATCTATAACCTATTCCTTATGCATCACTATATTCATCTTAAGACTTTGCTGTGATTGTTAAAATTAAATTCACTTTAAACCAACTATTTAGAAAGAGATGTAATCTTACTGATTTAAAGCAGTGGTGGTCAACTTGGTAAATATAATGAGAGAGGAATCAAATCGGGTTATGCAGAAAATAATTGTTAAAATTTTGCATTCATTGTGTTGGCTTACACTGGTGTTTAATGTCATTAAAAAAAATTATAAAAAAGAGAAGGGGGTTGCAAGGACACACCCTGCTGATCATGGACTTTAATGGCATGCCATGAGACAAGGATAAGTTTGAATAAAAGATTTTTTATTTACAATTTTTAAAAAAATTTTTTAAGAACATACATCATTATTAAAACATTAAAGAGTTGTGCTTCAATATAATATACTAAACCTCTTAACACCTTCTAATATACTTATACTTTGTAAGCTTAAGGTGTACAGGTTGCTCATTCTTCCAGGGGTAGACGTGTTTCACTAAATTGCATAGCTTCTTCAAGACCCATAGGTTGAGTATCATATTGGAAACACATGGCGGAATGTTAGAGACATCGAAAAACGTCTGTGGGGTGGACACAGGGGCTTTAGCTACTTTCAAGTAACCTGAGAATAGACTAAAAATGAGCCAAAAACCTTTTGCATGAAAGTTTTATAATGTGACTCACAATGTTTAATTTAGATGTATATAGCTGTTGTGTAGCATTTAAGACACCAGAGGGAGCTGTATACCAAATTAATTTTCATGATCTAATAGGTACCTCCATATAACTTAAAGGTTTTTGGCCCAAAGATAGTCGTCAACAAAAATGAATCGCTGAAATAACCATTGTTCAAAGAGGAATAGCCAGTCACTATGTGTCCCCCCGCAGGGCACATATGATGGTGCTGCCAAACAGCTCCCCCTGGTGTCTTAAATGCTACACAACAGCTATATACATCTAAAGTAAAGATTGGGAGTCACATTATAAATCTTTAATTTAAAAGGTTTTTGGCTCATTTTTAATCTACAATTCTCAGGTTACTTGAAAGTAGCTAAAGCCCCTGTGTCCACCCCACAGACGTTTTTCGATGTCTCTAACATTCCGCCATGTGTTGCAAATATGATACTCAACCTATGGGTCTTGAAGAAGCTATGCAACTTAGCGAAACACGTCGACCCCTGGAAGATTGAGCAACCTGTACACCTTATATTTTATAAGCTTAAGTACCTTAGAAGGTGTTATGAGGTCTAGTATATCATATTGAAGCACAACTCTTTAAAGTTTTTATATTATGAGGTATGGTCTAAAAATCTTAATGAATTTTTAAAATTTTGTAAATAAAAATCTTTTTTTTATTCAAACTTATCCTTGTCTCATGGCATGCCATTAAAGTCCAGTATCCGCACGGTGTGTCCCTGCAACCCCCTTCTTTTTTTCTAATATCATTTTTTTGGATGTGGCACGGGTAGAGGTCGCCTTTTATAAATGCCATTTAAAAATGTTATTAAGAGCATCTAATCTATTTATATGGAAACCTGGAGTTTAAAAAAAAAATTAAAAAGAAAAAATAGCAATGTCAACCCCAAACCGTTCCTCTGAATATTGTACATGCCTAAAATCATAAAGTCTTAAAGCGGTGTTCCGCCCCAAAAAAAAAAAAAAACATTAAAAGCCAGCAACTACACATACTGCAGCTGCTGGCTTTTAACAATAGGACACTTGCCTGTCCTGGAGTCCAGCGATGTCGGCACCGCAGCTTATGTTTCTATTAGCTGTTGGGTGCTGCCGCCGCCATTGCGGGTAAGGGTACCCGGCAGTGTAGCCTTACGGTTTCACGCCGGGAACCCTACTGCGCATGCGCGAGGCCCCACTCCTCTATTCTACTGGCCCGGTGACAGAGTGAGGAGGGGGACGGAGCCCCACAGTGATGTCACGGGCCGCGGCTCGGACTCCTGGAAGTGGGAACAGGATACCTGTCAAAGACAGGTATCCTGTCCCGTCCCCCCGAAAGGTGCCAATTGTGGCACTGGAGGGGGAGAGGAGACAAATGAGCGGAAGTTCTACTTTTGGGTGGAACGCCACTTTAATGTGACCTCTTCCATTGGCAACAGCAGTGTTCATTTTCATGTCGTATATCAATTTAGTTTTAGTCAGTGTTTTGACTAAAATGCCATTTTAGTTGTCAAGTTTTAGTCTTTTGAATTGTTTTAGTTGACTAAAATCTCCAGTACATTTCAGTCGACTAAAATCTATTGGGTTTAGAGAACTTGTAATGCAATATTTAAGTATTTCTCCAGAATTTCCAAACTTGTTATATACTTCTGGAGTAAAAATCTAATAACATGTTCTTATTTATTAAAATGCAAGTTGCGCTGATTGGTAATTAATGATAAGTGATACCTTAAATATGTGACACATAAACTAATTTATATGTAATCCTGTGAAAAGAAATTTTTGATAATATAAAATGATGCAATTTGGTGAAAAAGTCACTCATTTAGGCTCCATTCACACTAGCGCGTTTTTTGATGCATTTTGCATTTTGCAGAAATGCATGGGAATTTTTTAACATGGGTTCCTATGGAACATGTTCACATCAATGCTTTTTTGTATCTCTGCGTTTTTGGAAAGGGTCGGGGACTTTTTTTCATGCAAAAAGCAGCGTTTTGCATGTAATGGATTTCAATGGACAAGCATCAAAAACGCAAGTGCACCGTTTTTTGCAGCGTTTTTGCAGCGTTTTTGGTGCGTTTTTGCCGTTTTTTTTTTTTTTTTTTTTTTGTAATTTTTTTTTAAGACTGTAAAAAAAATGAAAAAAAAAAAAACGCAAAACGCAAATCGCGGCAAAAACGCCGCAAAAACGCTACAAAAACGCTGCTCAAAAACGTGCCAAGCATGAAAAAAAAACCTCCAAAAACGCTCAAAAGCAACATGCATAGGTGTGAATCGAGCCTCAGTCCTTGACAGAAAAAAAAGCAAAAAAAGTCCATGTATTATAAGTGGTACATCAATGTATTCCTCCGCGGAAAAAAAAAGTGCAAAAAGAAATGGGATAGTGCCTCCACCTCTGCAAACACTGCCGCTTACCAGCTGTAAATGATCTCCTATTATGGGAGATCAGATGCGCTTGTGGCTTATTACCCCGCCTCAGGTCTCTGTGTTGTGTGCCAATGCTCCCAGCGTTCTCACCAATGTAAAGCCTCATACACAAATGCATTCAATAGGTCAGACTTATGCCCCGTACACACGGTCGGACTTTGTTCGGACATTCCGACAACAAAATCCTAGGATTTTTTCCGACGGATGTTGGCTCAAACTTGTCTTGCATACACACGGTCACACAAAGTTGTTGGAAAATCCGATCGTTCTAAACGCGGTGACGTAAAACACGTACGTCGGGACTATAAACGGGGCAGTGGCCAATAGCTTTCATCTCTTTATTTATTCTGAGCATGCGTGGCACTTTGTCCGTCGGATTTGTGTACACATGATCGGAATTTCCGACAACGGATTTTGTTCTCGGAAAATTTTATATCCTGCTCTCAAACTTTGTGTGTCGGAAAATCCGATGGAAAATGTGTGATGGAGCCTACACACGGTCAGAATTTCCGACAAGGTCCTATCATACATTTTCCATCGGAAAATCCGACCGTGTGTACGGGGCATAAGAGTGAACACATGGAGAGATGAACATTCAAGAGGAACTGTACTGAGCAAACTCCGAAAAGATTTACACTGTGCAATCCTTTATTGTCTTTCCATGGGGACCTATTGAATGCATTTGTGTATGAGACTTTACAATGTTGAGGACATTTTCCATCATTTTATATTATCAAAAATGTATTTTCACAGGATTACATATAATAGCTACAGGAAGTGGGTCGAATGACATTGACACTGGCCCTCAGTTACCCAGAAGAGAACCTGATCCAGCCTCTCTACCACACTGCATAGGGCTATACAGCAACAAAGTGGTTTTAAAGTGGTCTATTGCTGACTGTTATCAGCCAGAAATACATCACCTACAACAGTGATCTGCTGCTGCAAGGGAATGTAGGACAGAGCTACATCTGCTCTGCCCTAGTCTCCGGACTTGATAGAAAGTGCCATTAAAGTTAGCTTACATTTTCTGCAAACAAAACTTGGAAGAGTTTTTTTTAGCAGGAGCAGAAGCCCGGGTGCAGCTGGCAGACCAGAGCAAGCCATATGCTGAATACTGGCAGGCAGCATACCGCCTATGGGGCACATGTTCGGCACCATGGATTTAAAATGTTGGGTTCACATGAAATTTCAACTTGGATATCCACTAAATTAGTGAATTTCTATCACTTTTCTTCTGTGCAGTAGTAGGTGTGCATTCATGATATTTTACACAGACAGCTATCATATCTTTCTAGCAATACTTTCTATTACCTACACATGTAAACATAGTGCACACATGGCCACTTAGTGAAAGTGGAGGGGAAGCAGTTCAACCTTAAACTGCAGAGGGGGTTCTTTACTGTCAGAGCAGTAAGGATGTGGAACTCCCTTCCACAATCAGTGGTATCAGCAGGATGTATCGATAGTTTAACCACCCGCCTGCTGGTTCAACCGGTCGGCGACCAGCCGCCGTTGTTATACTGTGGCAGGTCTTCACGTTCCTGCGAACCATCATAGCTATATGTCGGCCCTTTAAGCGGGGATAGCAGGTGCGCGCCCGCTGCACTGCGGGGGTGCCAATGCGCGTGGCCGGTGGTCGCGATGACCGCTGGCCACACGTGATCGTGGGCACGAGAGCCAGAACAGGGACGTGTGTGTGTAAACACACAAATCCCTGTTCTATGAAGAGAGGAGAGACAGATTGTGTGTTCCTACTAGCTAAGAACAAGGATCTGTCATCTCGTCTAGTCAGTCCCATCCCCCTACAGTTAGAACACACACGAAGGAACACAGTTAACCCCTTGATCACCCCCTAGTGTTAACCCCTTCCCTACCAGTGACATTTACACATTAATCAGTGCATTTTTATAGCACTGATCGCTGTATAATTGTCAGTGGTCCCAAAAATGTGTCAAAAGTGTCCGATCTGTCCGCCATAATGTCGCATTAACGATAAAAATCGCTGCTCACCACAATTACTAGTAAAAATGCCATAAATATTTTCCCTATTTTGCGCTATAACTTTTGCGCAAACCAATTAATATACCCTTATTGCGATTTTTATTACCAAAAATATGTAGAAGAATACATATCAGCCTAAACTGAGGAAAAAATTAGCTTTTTTAAAAAAAAATTGGGGATATTTATTATAGCAAAATGCACAAAATATTGTGGGTTTTTTTTTTCAAAATTGTTGCTTTTTTTTTGTTTATAGCGCAAAAAATAAAACCGCAGAGATGATCAAATACCACCAAAAGAAAGCTCTATTTGTGGGAAAAAACGGAAGTCAATTTTGTTTGGGTACAGCATCGCACGACCGCGCAATTGTCAGCTAAAGCGACATAGTGCTGTATCGCAAAAAATGGCCTGGTCATTGAGCAGCGAAATCTTCCGGGGCTGAAGTGGTTAATTGTTGTGACTAGGTGTCATATGATGTTCTTCACAACATGCCATTCATGTACACCACCGGGGTGCACGGCGACCGGTGGTGTGATGTATCACTCAACCACACCGCATCTCTGATAAAGGTAAAGAGCTTATAACGTAGGCTCTTTACCATGTGATCAGCTGTGTCCAATCACAGCTGATCACAGTGTAAATAGGAAGAGCCAGTTATCAGCATGCCTCTACTCATACTGTCAGCGCATGAGTAGGGGAGACCCAATAAGTGCCTTTCCTGACTGGGGGGGTCAGTGCTGATAATCAGTGCAGCCCCACTACTGCCCATCAGTGATTCTTGTCAGTGCATCCTCATCAGTGTTACCTATCAGTGCTGCATATTAGTACCGCCTCATCATTGAAGGAGATAAATTACTTCTTTACAAAATGTTATAACAGGAACAAAAAAAGCTTTTTTTTTTTTTTTTTTTTTTTAAATTTGGGGTTTTTTTCATTTGTTTAGCAAAAAAAATAAAAAACTCAGTGGTGATTAACCACTTGCCGTCTGCCCAGTTGTCAAATGATGGCTGGGCGGTGCGGCCCTCGTTCTGGGTGGACGTCATACGACGGCCTCCCAGAATGACCACTCGCGCGGGTGGCGCATAGCGCAGCGATCGCGGACGCGCTGTGTTGCTGGGACACACCGTGACCCTGATCTCTGTAAAGAGCCTTGGCTCTTTAACCATGTGATCGACTGTGTCCAATCACAGCCGGTCACTTGTAAACACGGAGATGCCGGTAATCGGCGCTACTCGCCTCACACTGACAGAGTGTGTGGAGAGGAGAGCCGATCAGCGGCATCTCCTCACCGGGGGACTTCTAGGGATGTAATCGGGGCACTGATCATCAGTGCCCTGATTACAATTAAGTGCCACCACTGCCAGCGATCAGTACCAACCAGTGCCCACAATTACCACCAATCTGTGCCCACAATTGCCAGCAATCAGTGGCCATTAGTGATGCCAGTCAGTGCTGGCTATCACTGCTGCCCTTCAATGTCGCCCATCAGTGCCACATATCCGTGCCGCCTATCGGTGCCCATAAGTGCAGCATATTTGTGGCTCCTCATCAGCGCCACCTAATCAGTACCCATCAGTGCCGCCTCATCAGCGCCCATCAGTGAAGGACAAAAATTACTTATTTACAAAATTTACTGACAATTTACTGTTTTGTTTTTTTTTAGGAAAAAATAAAAAACCCAGAAGTGATTACATGCCACCAAAAGAAAGCTCTATTTGTTTGAAGAAAATGATAAAAATTTCACATCATTACAGTGCAGCATGACCGTGCAATTGTCATTCAAAGTGTGACAGAGCTGAAAGCTAAAAAACTTCCTGGGCAGGAAGGGGGTGTAAGTGCCTTGTATTGAGGTGATTAAATACAACCAAAATAAAGCTCCATCTGTCTCAAAATTTGTCATTCAAAATGCAACGGTGCTAAAAGCTGAAAATTGGCCTGGCTGGAAGGGGGTAAAAGTGCCTGGTATTAAAGTGGTAAAAAAAACCTCTTAGATGGGCATCTTAACAAACACAATATACGGGAATATGGGAAATGACATTGACATAAACACAAGCACACTCTGGTTGAACTGGATAGACTGGTGTCTTTTTTTTCAACCTTAATAATGTACTATGTAGAGGTACCTTCATAATCTGTTATTTGAGATGTTTCAAATTCACTCGTTTTTTGGAAGTTTTTTTTAATGAAAACAAACGGCATAAACAGCACTGTTACGGATGTAACTTTTGATCAAAAAGTCATCAACTAAGCCTCAATTCCATTTCTAATCTCTCCTATGGGCTGCCAACATATGAAGAAAGAAATGACATGTGACTCACAAGAAGGCTAATATGTCTTTGATGCCTGGGTTGTTATTGACAGCCTGGCTTAACTTTTTACTATACCAGTGGCAAAATGATGTAACCCATAGCTCTCGACTGTCCCCAAATTAGAGGGACTGTCCCTGATTTGGAGCAATGTCCCTCTATCCCTCATTCCTCCTCATTTGTCCCTCATTTTGGTCTGATCTATATAGTTTTATATAAAATGCACTTTTAACCTATCAAAAAGTGTTTCCCATTGCTAAACCTTTCATCTGATTTCTAAATTGCTGCATTTGTAAATTCCAAAAGCCAATATAAAGGAATAGTAGTGATAACAAAAAGCCCTTATGGGTTTAACCAATCTTGGTTTTTAATACAATTCCCCTTTAAGGGGGCGTGGCAGAGGGTGTGCCCTATGCCTGCATACTTTTGCTGATGTCCCTCATTCCCATCTCAAAAAGTTGGGAGATATGTGTAACCAATGGGGAAAAACTGGGTCTCTGGGACAGATTTTAGTACAGTTTTTGTTCAAGGATTATACACTGATGAGTTGTTAAACTGACAATTTCATATTTGACATTGGTTTCTATAAACCCTGGCAATGGAAAGGTTTGCTTTAACTTTGATGTGGATACAATGTTTTCATAACACTGCTGTTCTACAGTAGTGGTTGAGGGGTGGTAAAACTCTTTAGTTGCAGAGAACACCACCTCGTTGTCTGTCAAATGCTCTCTGAAGTGCAATCTGAACACAGATTGCTCTTCAGAGGCCAAAGAATGTGTGAACAAGCCCTTCTTTGCAGCAAACCCATCCTTTGAAGAAGACCCCAATGAAATGGGTCGAAACGCGTCAGTATTTGTCATACATTAGACATGTTTGTCAGGTAATGTTATGTACATTTCTGTGTTTGCTACATTTGCACTTTTGGGTATACCCCCTCTGGAGCTCATATTTTAACTATCATGGAAACATTGTATGCCAATAACTTTTAATAAAGAATATTTTCTCTAATCTATTTACCATTAATTTACCTCGCTGCTAAAAAAAACTTCTGGGGGAATTTTCCCATTACATATTATTCGGGGTGTGCAGCACTATTCTCTCCTTATATGTGTTTTTCCCATGCTACAAGCCCTTAGGGGTATTTTATATTTCAGGAACTGCTCATCCCAAAGCTCCAAACATCAGTTGTCCCACACAGAATACTCTCACTAGAAAGCACACATTCACTGTCTACCTGGTCTATTCCCAAGCATCACAGCATCCAACTGAGGCTCTCCTATTCGGAGCACCCCAGTCTCTATGTTTTACTGTAAGTATATTCTGTAATTTTACTTACTGGATAACTTTTCTTATAGCTATTTACAGACTACTTCTCTCGCATCTCTTTGTCACAGCACATGCAACAACTTTTATTCCCATTTGTTATAGCTTTTTCTCCCACAACTTCTGGTAATGTACAATCAGTGAGACATTGAACTCCATTCACATAGCGGTATTTTCCGCTACTTTAAAATTTTTGGTAAAATAGCTCATTGCATTTTTCAAACATTTTTTTTGTCATTCACAACAAGACACTACTAAAATAGCGCATGTGATATTTTATTGAAATATGCGGTATTTATCTCATGAAACCATGCAGTATTTTATCTCATGCGATATTCAGTGAGATGGATACAGTGGAGAAGAATTAGAACCCCTGTCAGTTTTTATTGTTAATAAAGAGGTAAGGTGGTTTGAACAATAGAAATATGCCAACTCACTAAAGCCGCGTACACACGAGCGAAATGTCCGACAGAAAAAGTCAGACGGAAGCTTTTCATTGTCTATTCCGATCGTGTGTATGCCTCATTTCACTTTTCTTTTCGAAAATTCTGACAGACCTAGAAATAGAACATGTTCTAAATATTTCCGATGGAACCAATTCCTATCGTGAAAACCGCTAGTCTGTATGCTGTTCTGACGGACCAAAAACAACGCATGCTCTGAAGCAAGTACGAGACGGAAGCTATTGGCTGCTGGCTATTGAACTTCCTTTTTCTAGTCTCGTCGTAAGTGTTGTACGTCACCGTGTTCTGGACGGTCGGACTTTGGGTTGACCATGTGTGGGCAAGACGGCTTGAATGGAATTCCGTCGGAGTTCCGTCGGAGAAACCTTCGGAGTTTATTCCGACAGCAAAACCAGTCGTGTGTACGCGGCATTGGTCAATGCAGTCCCTGCAGCATATGTATTAATACAAAAGAAAAAAGGGGACTGGAATACCAAAGATATGTTGCTTTCACAGGACACGTGGTGTATCAAAACATCTAAGTTCAATTAAGTATGTACAAAATATCTTTTAAAAAGTCAAATATTGAATGAAAATAGTATAAAAAAATTACATATATATATATATATATATATATATATATATATATATATATATATATATATATATATATAAATGAGCTTTTAGGTTTGGAGATAGTCAATTTGCCAGTTAAGATGGGACATTTATTATATTGCACGGCACTTTAAAAAATAATGGGAGGGAAACGCCTGTTAGCAGAAGTTGATTGAGTATGGATCCATCCCGAAGAACTGTAATTACCTCCCATTTTTAATGAGAACAACTGTTATTTCCCTAAGTGACCTTCAATGCACTGGAGGAGCAGAAGCTAGTGGAGGGTTTGGCAGGAAGGGTTTGTGGATACTGAGAGTTTGGATATGTTATGGAAATTGCTGACTGAGGATGGGTTCACACATATGCAAATTGAATGCTGGTTTCACACATCCAATTTGCATGACAGGTGAGTGTGACCGGCTCTTTGAGGAGCTCGTTTACATGGGTCCGGGGCGGCTGCGGTCTGCATTCAATAAGGGTCCTGTGCGTCTTTGGGTCCGATTCAGGTGCGAATTCAGGCAAAAATGTGGACCTGATTGACACCTGAACTGGTGAACAGGGACGCACAGGACCCCAAACACGAACCTGCGGCCTTACATATGTGAGCTCGGTCTCAGACAATAGAAATACAACGAAGTATGCAATTGCATGAGAACAGAAAAAGACGAGACACCAACTTTTGTCAAAGTATCTGTTCTATCCATGTTTATTTGGTACATCTTATTTTATACCCAAGATAAAAAACGTAGTGATATGAGGTAATAAGAATTGACAGGTACTTGGAGAATTTTCCCAGGCCACATCCGAGAGATAGGGGCAGGCCCGCCATCAGCGGGGTACAGCCGTTACAACTGTAAGGACCCTGGGGCCCGCCCGGGCCAGAAGAAGGCAGGACGGGTGCAGGGGATCCGTGCTGTGCATTACAGAAACGATCTCACAGTTTTTGCAGTTCTCGTGTCATTGATTTTAGACATCGAGCTCTTTAATGCCACCTCTGGTTACTATGTGCACGTGCACCCCTCGTGTGACAGTGATCTGCCTGTACTATGCTTCTCAGCAACATGTCAGCTTTGTGAAAATGAGCTGGGACCAGGTAGGAAGTTACAAGTAGGGGCTGTGAAGGAAAGAGAGGGGTGTGTGGGGAGGCGCTGACATATATACAGGTGTGTGCGGGGGGCGCTGACATATATACAGGTGTGTGTGGGGGGCGCTGACATATATACAGATGTGTGGGGGGGGGGCGCTGACATATATACAGGTGTGTGGGGGGGGCGCTGACATATATACAGGTGTGTGTGGGGGGGCGCTGACATATATACAGGTGTGTGTGGGGGGGCGCTGACATATATACAGGTGTGTGTGGGGGGCGCTGACATATATACAGGTGTGTGTGGGGGGGCGCTGACATATATACAGGTGTGTGTGGGGGGGGGCGCTGACATATATACAGGTGTGTGTGGGGGGCGCTGACATATATACAGGTGTGTGTGGGGGGGCGCTGACATATATACAGGTGTGTGTGGGGGGGCGCTGACATATATACAGGTGTGTGTGGGGGGGCGCTGACATATATACAGGTGTGTGTGGGGGGGGCGCTGACATATATACAGGTGTGTGTGGGGAGGCGCTGACATATATACAGGTGTGTGGGGGGGGGCGCTGACATATATACAGGTGTGTGTGGGGGGGCGCTGACATATATACAGAGGTGTGGGGGGGGCGCTGACATATATACAGGTGTGTGTGGGGGGGGCGCTGACATATATATAGGTGTGTGTGGGGGGGCGCTGACATATATACAGGTGTGTGTGGGGGCACTGACATATTTCCCTTTGTGTGCACACACCTCCCAACTTTTTGAGATGGGAATGAGGGACACATATTAGCAAAAGTATGCAGGCATAGGACACGCCCCATGGCCATGCCCCCTAAAGGAGAATTGTACAAAAAAACAAGATTACTGTATTTATTGGCGTATAACACTCACTTTTTCACCATGAAAATTGGGTGCAAATAGTGCGTGTGTGCTAATCGCCAATACTTCAGTTTTAGCTGCCTCGGAGGGGATAGGGAGGGGGGGGCAGGACGAGTGCCGTCAGATTACATAAAGTGAGAATCTCCTGTTTACTTGGCGGCCTCTGTAAAAGGAACTTCCGTCTCCTGGGCCTCCATTGGATCACTGTTCTGTCTATCATAGGAGATTCTCACTGTATGTAATCTGTTGGCGCTCATCCCGCCCCCCTCCCTGTCCCCTCTGGGCTGCAGATGGGCATCGATCAGGCTGCACTGATGGCAATGGTGAGGCTGCTGCATTGATGGCAATGGTGAGGGTGCACTGATGTGGACTGATAAGGCTGCATTGATGGCACTTGTGAGGCTGCAGATGGGCATTGATCAGGCTGCATTGATGGCAATGGTGAGGCTGCAGATGGGCACTGATCCTTATTTTGCTTCAAAAGTTCCTTATTTAAAATTTAAGTTTTTTTCCTGAAACTTCCCTCTTAAAATGAATGTGCGTGTTATACGCCTGTGCGTGTTATATGCCGATAAATACAGTAGTTAAACCCACAAGTGTTTTTTTTTAACCACTACTATTCCTTTATATTGGCTTTTGGAAATTACAAATGCAGCAATTTAGAATTAAGATGAAAGGTTTAACGCTGGAAAACACTTTTTGATAGAACGTGCCTTTTATATACATCACATATATCAGACCAAAATGAGGGACAAATGAGAAGGAATAAGGGACAGAGGGACATTGCTCCAAATCAGGGACAGTCCCTCAAAATCAGGGACAGTTGGAAGCTATGTGTGTGGGGGGCGCTGACATATATACAGGTGTGTGTGGGGGGGCGCTGACATATATACAGGTGTGTGTGGGGGGGCGCTGACATATATACAGGTGTGTGTGGGGGGGGTGCTGACATATATACAGGTGTGTGTGGGGGGCGCTGACATATATACAGAGGTGTGGGGGGGCGCTGACATATATACAGGTGTGTGTGGGGGGCGCTGACATATATACAGGTGTGCGTGGGGGGCGCTGACATACATACAGGTGTGTGGGGGGAGGCGCTGACATATATACAGGTATGTGTGGAGGGGGGGGCGCTGATATATATACAGGGTTGTGGGGGGGGCGCTGACATATATACAGGTGTGTGGGGGGGGGTGGCTGACATATATACAGGTGTGTGGAGGGGTG
This sequence comes from Aquarana catesbeiana, assembly GCF_042186555.1. Lineage (NCBI taxonomy): Eukaryota > Metazoa > Chordata > Amphibia > Anura > Ranidae > Aquarana > Aquarana catesbeiana. The sequence goes on along the minus strand of NC_133328.1, from coordinate 195,838,658 downwards.
GCTGACATATATATATACAGGTGTGTGGGGGGGCGCTGATATATATACAGGGGTGTGTGAGGTGGGCTGACATATATACAGGTGCGTGGGGAGGCTGACATATATACAGGTGTGCGTGGGGAGGCTGACATATATACAGGTGCGTGTGGGGGGGGGGCTGCCATATATACAGGTGTGTGTGTGTGTGTGTATGGGGGGGCTGACATATATATAGGTGTGTGTGAGGGGGGGCTGCCATATATACAGGTGTGTGTGTGTATGGGGGGCTGACATATCTACAGGTGTGTGTGAGGGGGGCTTCCATATATACAGGTGTGTGTGTGCATGGGGGGCTGACATATATACAGGTGTGTGTGTGTATGGGGGGCTGACATATATACAGGTGTGTGTGAGGGGGCTACCATATATACAGGTGTGTGTGTGTGGGGGGGCTGACATATATACAGGTGTGAGGGGGCTGAAATATATACAGGTTTGGGGGGGCGGACAAATATACAGGTGCGTGGGGGGTGACATATATACAGGTGTGTTTGAGGGGGGCTGCCATATATACAGGTGTGTGTGGGGGGGGCTGACAAATATACAGGTTTGAGGGGGCTGACAAATATACAGGTGTGAGGGGGCTGACATATATACAGGTGTGAGGGAGCTGAAATATATACAGGTTTGGGGGGGCGGACAAATATACAGGTGCGTGGGGGGGTGACATATATACAGGTGTGTTTGAGGGGGGGCTGCCATATATACAGTTGTGTGTGGGGGGGCTGACATATATACAGGTGTGAGGGGGGCTGACAAATATACAGGTGTGAGGGGGCTGACATATATATAGGATTGTGGGGGGGGCTGAGTGCATACAGGTGAGGTGGCCGGTGTGCGGATTAGGTAGGATGGCCCATAGGCAAGCCCTGGGGAATGTTGGTGGCCAGGCTCGGGGGATGGGGGGCCCAGGTCTAAAGCTGTGTAAGGGGCCCAAAAATTTCTGATGGCTTCCCTGGATAGGGGGGAGGGTTATGGACTCTGGGGATCAATGGGAAGCAGCCCCAGAATCTGTACATTTATGCTCCCTGAACGTCTTGTAAAGACTATCCCAGTTGTATATCCTATTGAGAGTACATCACACCCCATTCAAGTTAAACTCTATGGGCCTATGCCCAGACCCCATTTGTCCTTGGGGTGGTAGAGAAAAGGAAGACCTTATACATTTGCTTTGGCGATGCCTGAAGCTTCATAGATATTGGAAAACTCTTGTTACTACAGTTAATAACACATTCCAAATTAATATTCCTACAGGCCCTAAACAATGTCTACTAAGTATGCTTGATGAAGTGATTCAGGATGCGTACAGTAGAGAGACGGCCTCCAGGGCCTTATTTTTAGACGTGTAGGCTCATACTGCTACACTGGACCTCCCAAAATTTCCCTTTACAGATGTGGCTTGAGCTTGTGGGCACAACATTACGTTATGAAAAACTGATTTATCAAAATAGAGGTAGCTCCTCTAAGTATGAGAAAGTATGAGGCGGATGGCTTGCTACTCTAGGCTTGGCCCCGGTTGACTTGATGCTGGATCACATATTGCTGTGAAGTACGATATCTTAGGGAAATGTAGATTTAAACTAGAAGCTTGCTGGTATCATTGGTTATGGACGGGCATATTATGGAAATGATAGGAAGCTGAAGGCGGCAAGATTTGGATAGTGATTGGATGTGGGGCTGAAAGGAGAGGAAGAAGTCCAAGGCTGCCATTTTACTGAAGCCCAGAGCCCTTGTAAAGGATACAAGGGTTTAATTCCGTTTTAACCACTTGACCTCCAGGAGGTTTTACCCTCTTCATGACCAGGAAGTTTTTTGCTATGCAGCACTGTGCTTCTTTAACTGGCAAATGCACGGTAATGCAACACTGTACACAAATTACATTTAGATCTTCTTTTTTCACGTAAATAAATCTTTCTTTTGGTGGCTGGGTTTTTGTTTTGTTTTTAAACAAAAAAAAACACACAAAAGAAAAAACACTGAATTTTTTTTTTTTTTAAATGTAGACCAAAATGTATTCTGCTACATGTCTTTGGTAAAATCCCAATAAGTGTATATTAATTGGTTTGTGTGAAAGGTAAAGCGCCTACAAACTATGGTATATATCTGAAAATTGATCAATCCTGATGTACTGACAGCCTATCTCATTTCTTGAGGCCCTGAAAAATGCCAGGACAGAACAAATGACCCCTTTTTGGAAAGTAGACAATTTCAGGCATTTAGTGAGAGGCATGGCGAGTTTTTTGAGGTTGTAATTTTTTTTTTTGTCACAATTGGAAAATGTTTTTTTTTTTTTTTTTACCAATTTATTTTACATACTGTAAAATAGCACAGTACAGCGTAATCATGTGACTTTCATTGGAGTAGTTCAGTATCACTGTAACACTGTACTACTCTGAGGGGAGTGATCAAGGATTTTTTTTATGTATATTTTATTGTTACAATGATGATCATTACAACAGCAATGTAGTTTTCCACAGAGCAGCCCTAAACCTCCTCTACTCAGGTCCCCCCCCGCCGGCGCTTCTGGCTCCTCCCCCCAGAGCAAGTTATCTCCCGAGCCCTTGCTCTGTGTGTCCATTCACACACAGAGCCGTGGCTTGGCACCCCCCTCTCCTCATTGGCCAATTGCGCTGTCTCATCCAATGAGGAGGGAGAATCCCCAGAGAGCGGAGGCTCTTGTGCACATCGCTGGATCAAAATGGGGCTCAGGTAAGTAATAAGGGGGCTGGGGGGTGCTGCTGCACACAGAAGATTTTTTTTTATCTTAATGCTTAGAATGCATTAAGGTAAAAAAAAATGCTGCCTTTGGAACCACTTTAAACCCTCCTATCCTTTACAGCCAAGAAAGCTGCTTCTGTTTGATCTGTCATGGTGCTGCACATGTAATCAGTGTGTTTTTTGAAACTGTTAAATTGATGGATTTAGTTCTGCTTTATGATTTACTGCTGCTCAGGGGCTTTGGGCTTCAGGAAAATGGCAGACTCCAGCAAGAAGGAACAGGAGTAACGCTGGAGGTAGTTTACAGCTCACACTAATTTTGGTAGCAGAATTATTAATGTGGAATGTATGTTCCTTGCTAAAGAACATTATTTTTTTATCAAGTTATGGGTAAAGTTCTGTTATAAGTAATGACAAAGTTATTGCTGAATAAACAGCTCCAGAGAAGACCTGTAAAAACTGCTGTGGTCCAGGCTTGTCTGTGTACGGACTCCACTTTGTTCAACAGGGATTGATTGGCTGATCCCCGCTGAGCAGGCGGATGACAGATCCGTCTCCGCTCACTGTGCAGAGATGGACCTGTCAGAGCCCCGCAGTTGGATGAAAACGCAGATCGGGTGAAAACGGATCCGATTCTCCAGACAGACGGAAAATAGGGTTTCCATCCATCTGGATTTCACAGACCGGATCGGATCCGATAACGATGGATGTCAGCGGACATGTCACCGATGACATCCGCCGCTCCATAAGGCTGAATGGAGCATCCGCTCAGATCTGCCTGAAAAACTAACAGGCGGACCTCATCGTAAAGCTCGTGTGAAAGGGCCCTAAAGTGGAACTAAAAACCCATTGATTTAAAGTGATTGTAAACGTTTGTTTGTTTTTTAAAATAACAAAGCTGCTTTGGTCAGAGGATGACCCCTGGCAGAATAAAGTCTTTTGTGGCTTTATCCTTTGTCCCCACAGCTATGAGTATCATGATTGAGGATTCCTGGCTGTGCATAACAGGGGAAGAACCACAGGATTATGGGAGAAAACTGACCCCATCTGAATCTGCCCTCTCAGAGGCTGCAGCTGATGGCCCTGCGTTCCTACAGGCTGACATGTTTGGTGTCAGCGTAGAGGAATTCAGGGGTTGTGCTGGCAGACCTTCTGTTGAAGCAGAAAGAGAAAAAGTGTGGGAAACAGGCCAAAGGGTAGAGGCCCTGGTACCCAGGCCATGGAACCAGGCCCAGACCACCCAGGGACGGCCTTATGCCAGGCTCAAACATCTGGGTGTGGTAGCTAATAGCGTACCACCAGATGGCCAGGGCCAATGGCTGAGAATGATGACAGCACACAATGAATAATTTGCCTGTACTCTTTCAGTAGGTAGTCAGTGGCCAGTGAATGAAGTGGATCCGCAGGGCAATCTGCTGGCCAATCCTGATCCAGACCCGTTAGGATCAGTCAGAGAGGGGTGTGGTCGCCCCCTCCTATGTGCAAAGGGACAGGCTGAAATGTCAGTGGTGCCAAGCTTCAGTTGGGGGAACCTTCCATGCAGACGCGTTAGCTGACCCGTTTAGGCTCAGCTGTGCGTCATCTGGAAGGTGGAGATGTAACGAAAATGTAAGCGTAGGATAGTTTTGCCTTAACATGATGTGGTGTGATCTGTAGAAGTAGTGTAATTGTAGATGTAGTTTAATTCTGGGTTATTAAAAATATAGCCTTCTATGTCAGTCATGCACATATGTTCTTTTATTAGCATTTGAAAAGGACAGAGCAAGTTTTTTTAGGATTGAAGTGACACCTAGATGCCAATAAAAGTTCCCATTAGAGTAAACATAGATTGCCACCTTCCTGACGCCTCAAAGAAAACTCCTAGTCATCTTGGCTACACGGATCTGCAGGGGGCATTCATAAGGCCCCATCCGGTCTGCAAGCTTTGATTAATATCAACAGATCTAAGGAACCTATTTTATCTCTCATAAAAGCTAAAATATTAACGGCAAAGAGATGAAAATAATTCCTTTTGATCGTACATGCGATGGGTTACGTGTACATGTAACTCTGTATTTTTAGCATGTGAGGAATCCCAGGGAACCGAACAAAACCGTTATATGGCGCCTGATTGCAGCAGGCAGGCAGTGATTGGTACTGTTGCGATCGGACTGATGCGCTGGTATCGGAAATCTTATCCATGACCCTGCAATCAGTGCCGTTCTGGGCCAATTTGACTCTGGTCATTTCAGAACACAAAACATTCTGTGGGCTGAGACAGGAACATCCCCAGGGTTTATTGGCCAAGGACTAAAGTCCAGCCCACATCCATATTTCAATAAATTGGGTACCCTGAGATATGGACATTGTTCTTCCACAAAGCCAGTTCGAAACTGGGGAGTTCCCACATGTTCCAGTATGCTTCTACAAGATGATAGACTTCAGGTAAAGTTTATTTTTGTTTTTATCCCGTTTTATTTTCATAGCAAATTGCCAAATTGTGTGTCTTTCTGTATTTCTTGTATCTTTTTTAGTAATTCCTTTTTCTTTGTATATCTTTTATGCACTGCCCAATTTCGGGATATTAAATGATAAAATTAATAAGTGACTTCTGTGTACTAAGCTAGGACTCATATCTCTGGAGAGGTTGGTGTATTTTAGTGCCTAAGTACTCGGACTAAGTTATGTGCCAATCGGTATGCACTTGCACTGCGTGTTGGCAGATTGCATGCAGATTGGCTCAGCAGACCAGTCTGCGGACAAACTGTTGGGTGGTGGTAGGCTATCGTTTATGGTGTGTCTGGTGTGTGGGGACCGTGGGAAGAGTGATTAACACCAGGGTTCAAGCTTGCAGGATAGCTGGAGGAACCCTAGAAGTGTTTAGTAATTGCTAGACTGCTCCCCAACCCTTAGAGCCCATTCACACAGGGGCAACACGACTTCCAGCGCGACTTTCGGAGGCAACTTGGACACGACTTGAGTATGAATCACAGCACGACTTGGAGCAACTTACAACACAACTTGAAGTCGCCTCCAGGACAGGGAACTTTACAAGTGGCCAATCAGAGCTTATCAGCTGTGTGTGAGAAGGAGGGGGCTGGCTGTTTAGTGGAGGAAATTACTTTCTGTTTCCTTTCTGCTTCCTGTAAAGTTGCCTCAGTATGAACAGTGATCAGACTTGGAGGCAACTTCCATTGAAATCAATGGGTACAAGTTGCCTTCAAGTCGGATTGAAGTAGTACAGGAACCTTTTCTGAAGTCGGAGCGACTGCAGTAGTGTGCATTAAGACAGATCCATTAATTTACATTGATTTTTTCATGTAGCGCGACTTGAGGCGACTAGGGGCGACTTGGGGCGACTTGAAGTCGGATCCAAAGTTGCCCCTGTGTGAATGGGCTCTTAGAGTGCACCAGATTGTATGTAAGATTTGTATCTGCCTGTGTGTGGTCAGCTAGCTGGATTGGAGTGGAGTCTCCCTCTAGTGGTGGCCAAAGGTAGTGCAGGCTGTGAAAGTACCACAGCCAGTCATACATGCTCAGTATAAGTTCCCCCTTATTCCCTTAGTTCCTCATATACCCTGGTTACGGAATGCACGTCGCGGGTAGCTAGTCGCCATGGGCGTGCGTAATCCGTGACAGGGAGGTCTGGGGGTGAGCTGCAGCACAGAAGGTTTTTCACCTTAAACACTTCAGCCCCGAGCCTCGTTTTGAGATTTGCTGTTTACAAATTAAAATCATTTTTTTTTTGCTAGAAAATTACTTAGAACCCCCAAACATTGTATATGTTTTTTTTCAGACACACTAGAGAATAAAATGGCGGTCATTGCAATACTTTATGTCGCACCGTATTTGTGCAGCGGCCTTACAAGCGCAATTTTTTGGGAATAAATACACTTTTTTGAGTTAAAAAATAAGACAACAGTAAAGTTAGCCCATTTTTTTATATATTGTGAAAGATAATGTTATGCCGAGTAAATTGATATCCGACATGTCACGCTTCAAAATTGCGCCCGCTCGTAGAATGGTAACAAACTTTGGCACTTAAAAATCTCCATTGGTGACAATTTAAACATTTCGACAGGTTACCAGTTTCGAGTTACAGAGAAGATCTAGTGCTATAATTATTGCTCTCACTCTAACGATTGTGGCGATACCTCATATGTGTGGTTTGAACACCGTTATCATATGCGGGAGCAACTTACGTATGCGTTCGCTTCTGCACACTAGCTCAGCAGGACGGGCGCTTAAGAATTTTTTTTTTTTTCTTATTTATTTTACCTTTTAGTTTTACATTGTCCTTAAAAAAAACAAAAAAACTTGGTTTACTTTTATTCCTATTACAAGGAATGTAAACATCCCTTGTAATAGAAAAAAAGCATGACAGGTCCTCTTAAATATGAGATCTGGGGTCAAAAAGACCTCAGATTTTTACACTAAAATGCAAAAAAAAAAAAAAAATTCAATGTCATTTAACCACTTGAGCCCCAGACCATTATGCTGCCTAAGGACCAGAGGTCTTTTTCCAATTTGGCACTGCGTCGCTTTAACTGCTAATTGCGCGGTCATGCAATGCTGTACCCAAACAAAATTTGCGTCCTTTTCTTCCCACAAATAGAGCTTTCTTTTGATGGTATTTGATCACTTCTGCAGTTTTTATTTTTTGCGCTATAAACGGAAAAAGACCGAAAATTTTGAAAAAAAATGATATTTTCTACTTTTTGTTATAAAAAAAATCCAATAAACTCAATTTTAGTCATACATTTAGGCCAAAATGTATTCGGCCACATGTCTTTGGTAAAAAAAATGTCAATAAGCGTATATTTATTGGTTTGCGCAAAAGTTATAGCGTCTACAAACTAGGGTACATTTTCTGGAATTTACACAGCTTTTAGTTTATGACTGCCTATGTCATTTCTTGAGGTGCTAAAATGGCAGGGCAGTACAAAACCCCCCCAAATGACCCCATTTTGGAAAGTAGACACCCCAAGGAAATTGCTGAGAGGCATGTTGAACCCATTGAATATTTTTTTTTTTTGTCCCAAGTGATTGAATAATGACAAAAAAAAAAAAAAATATTTACAAAAAGTTGTCACTAAATGATATATTGCTCACACAGGCCATGGGCCTATGTGGAATTGCACCCCAAAATATATTCAGCTACTTCTCCTGAGTACGGGGATACCACATGTGTGGGACTTTTTGGGAGCCTAGCCGCGTATGGGACCCCGAAAACCAATCACCGCCTTCAGGATTTCTAAGGGTGTAACTTTTTGATTTCACTCTTCACTGCCTATCACAGTTTCGGAGGCCATGGAATGCCCAGGTGGCACAACCCCCCCCCAAATGACCCCATTTTGGAAAGTAGACACCCCAAGCTATTTGCTGAGAGGCATATTGAGTCCATGGAATATTTTATATTTTGACACAAGTTGCGGGAAAGTGACACTTTTTTTTTTTTTTTTTGCACAAAGTTGTCACTAAATGATATATTGCTCACACAGGCCATGGGCCTATGTGGAATTGCACCCCAAAATACATTTAGCTGCTTCTCCTGAGTATAGGGATACCACATGTGTGGGACTTTTTGGGAGCCTAGCCGCGTACGGGGCCCCGAAAACCAATCACCGCCTTCAGCGTTTTTAAGGGCGTGAATTTTTGATTTTACTCTTCACTGCCTAACACCGTTTCGGAGGCCATGGAATGCCCAGGTGGCACAAAACCCCCCCAAATGACCCCATTTTGGAAAGTAGACACCCCAAGCTATTTGCTGAGAGGCATGGTGAGTATTTTGCAGCTCTCATTTGTTTTTGAAAATGAAGAAAGACAAGAAAAAACTTTTTTTTTTTTTCTTTTTTCAAATTTCAAAACTTTGTGACAAAAAGTGAGGTCTGCAAAATACTCACTATACCTCTCAGCAAATAGCTTGGGGTGTCTACTTTCCAAAATGGGGTCATTTGGGGGGGTTTTGTGCCACCTGGGCATTCCATGGCCTCCGAAACTGTGATAGGCAGTGAAGAGTGAAATCAAAAATTCACGCCCCTTAGAAAGCCTGAAGGCGGTGCTTGGTTTTCGGGGTCCCGTACACGGCTAGGCTCCCAAAAAGTCTCACACATATGGTATCCCCGTACTCAGGAGAAGCAGCAGAATGTATTTTGGGGTGTAATTTCACATATTCCCATGGCATGTTTGAGCAATATATCATTTAGTGACAACTTTGTGCAAAAAAAAAAAAAAAAAAAAAAAAATTTGTCTCTTTCCCGCAACTTGTGTCGCAATATAAAATATTCCATGGACTCGACATGCCTCTCAGCAAATAGCTTGGGGTGTCTACTTTCCAAAATGGGGTCATTTGGGGGGGTTTTGAACTGTCCTGGCATTTTATGCACAACATTTAGAAGCTTATGTCACACATCACCCACTCTTCTAACCACTTGAAGACAAAGCCCTTTCTGACACTTATTTTTTACATGAAAAAGTTTTTTTTTTTTTGCAAGAAAATTACTTTGAACCCCCAAACATTATATATTTTTTTAAAGCAAATGCCCTACAGATTAAAATGGTGGGTGTTTCATTTTTTTTTTTCACACAGTATTTGCGCAGCGATTTTTCAAACGCATTTTTTGGGGAAAAAACACACTTTTTTAAATTTTAATGCACTAAAACACACTATATTGCCCAAATGTTTGATGGAATAAAAAAGATGATCTTAGACCGAGTACATGGATACCAAACATGACATGCTTTACAATTGCGCACAAACGTGCAGTGGCAACAAAATAAATACATTTTTAAAAGCCTTTAAAAGCCTTTACAGGTTACCACTTTAGATCTACAGAGGAGGTCTACTGCAAAAATTACTGCCCTCGATCTGACCTTCGCGGCGATACCTCACATGCATGGTGCAATTGCTGTTTACGTTTGACGACAGACCGCCGCTTGCGTTCGCCTTAGCGCAAGAGCAGGGGGCGACAGGGGTGCTTTTTTTTTTTTTTTTTTTTTCTTTATTATTTTTTTGCTTTTTTATCTTATTTTTAAACTGTTCCTTTCATTTTTTTTTTTTTAAATCATTTTTATTGTTATCTCGGGGAATGTAAATATCCCCTATGATAGCAATAGGTAGTGACAGGTACTCTTTTTTGAAAAAATTGGGGTCTATTAGACCCTAGATCTCTCCTCTGCCCTCAAAGCATCTGACCACACCAAGATCGGTGTGATAAAATGCTTCCCCAATTTCCCAATGGCGCTATTTACATCCGGCGAAATCTAAGTCATAAAATGCTCGTAGCTTCCGGTTTCTTAGGCCATAGAGATGTTTGGAGCCACTCTTGTCTCTGATCAGCTCTATGGTCAGCTGGCTGAATCACCGGCTGCATTCTCAGGTTCCCTGTTGAGACAGGAGAGCCAGAGAAAAACACGGAAGACGGTGGGGGGGGGGGGCATTCCCTCCCACGGCTTGTAAAGGCAGTCTAGAGGCTAATTAGCCGCTAGGATTGCTTTTACATGAAAGCCGACCGCTGGCTGAAAAGAATGATACCAAGATGATACCTAAACCTGCAGGCATCATTCTGGTATAACCACTCAAAGTTGTGAATGGCGTACCTGAAGACAAAAAAATGGTTAACAATAAAGCACAGTAAACAATAAAGTATAAATAATTACATACCTGAAAAACAAACATGATAAAACATAATAACAATAACAATAACAATAACAATAAAACACTGCAGAATAGAATACAGTAAAAAAAGAGCAGAACAATAGAGAGAGAGAATAGAGAGAGAGAACAATAAAACGACAACTATTTTTTTTTATTTTATATATATTTTTTTTTTTTTTTACACTTTTTTTGTAACTAACTTTTATAACTGTAACCGGTTCCAGGTTCGGGTCTCTCAAAATGCGATGGCATCTTGGGAGACCCTGTGAAAGTGTGCCTAGTCTGTGCAATGCTGTACCCTACGCTAATACTCAACTAGTGTATGGTAGCGTTCAAAACATTCACCAATGCAAAGACCAGGATTGTCAGGACAGGAGGGACAATAATAGCGGGTGTCATGCCTACTATATCCGCGTTTGCTGCAGACACAACATCTTTTTGGGGGGGGTTCGTTGGGTAGGGGTACTCGGGAGCACATAAAAATGCCTCTCATGCAGCCGACTGCATTTCGTTGGGGGATGTGAATGGGGGAAGTACAGGTGCTGCAGAAGTGGTGGGTTCCCAATTAGGATTGGCGAATGCAGCAGGAAGGGCACTATGGGCACGACGGGCCTGTGTTTGTCTTTTTGGTGGCAGCGGGACACTACTTGTGCTTGTCACCTCACCAGCTTGAACTGCACTTATGGGACTCGCCACGTCACCAAGTGTTACTGCAGTGCTGGTTTGACTACGACCGGGGTGTACTAGGCCGCTGGTGCTTGCCAGTTCAATAAAAAGCTTCCAAAAAAACTGTTAGCGATCGCAGGGATCAGGCCTGACTCTGCGAACGCTGCAGTTATGCGTTTAGTGTTTTGTAAGTGACAGTGATCGATCGATACTGCACTTGGGTGGGCTGGACTGGGCCGGGCGGAGGGGCAAAACGCAGGTGCTAGCAGGTATCTGGGTTGATCCCGCTAACACTGCGTTTTTGGGAACCCTAAACTGCTGGGGACGCTAGTATAGATCTGATCTGATCGGATCAGATATTGATCCGTTCAGATACTATACCACTAAAGGAGGCGTATGCTGCGTGCGTGGGTGTTAGTGGTACTGGCACTAACCTGACGCTGCCTGGGGCCGGTGCTTGCTAGTTCACCAAAATGCTACCAAAAAAACTGTTAGCGATCGCAGGGATCAGGCCTGACTCTGCGAACGCTGCAGTTATGCGTTTAGTGCCTTGTAAGTGTCAGTGATCGATCGATACTGCACTTGGGTGGGCTGGGCTGGGCCGGGCGGAGGGGCACAACGCAGGTGCTAGCAGGTATCTGGGCTGATCCCGCTAACACTGCGTTTTTGGGAACCCTAAACTGCTGGGGACGCTAGCATAGATCTGATCGGATCAGATATTGATCCGATCAGATACTATACCACTAAGGGAGGTGTACGGTGCGTGCGTGGGTGTTAGCGGTACTGGCGCTAACCTGACGCTGCCTGGTGCTTGCTTGCCAGTTCACCAAAATGCTTCCAAAAAAACTGTTAGCGATCGCAGGGATCAGGCCTGACTCTGCGAACGCTGCAGTTATGCGTTTAGTGTTTTGTAAGTGACAGTGATCGATCGATACTGCACTTGGGTGGGCTGGGCGGAGGGGCAAAACGCAGGTGCTAGCGGGTATCTGGGCTGATCCCGCTAACACTGTGTTTTTGGGAACCCTAAACTGCTGGGGACGCTAGTATAGATCTGATCAGATCAGATATTGATCCGATCAGATACTATACCACTAAGGGAGGCGCATGCTGCGTGCGTGGGTGTTAGCGGTACTGGCGCTAATCTGACGCTGCCTGGGGCGACGCATATCACCGCCGGGCGATCAGGGGGCTAAACCTTTATTAGGTAATAAACGGCGGGTGCCCTGACACTATAAAAAATAAACGAACTAACCTGCGTCACCCGTAACGGTTATACGGTGATCAGTGGTGAAAGGGTTAACTAGGGGGCAATCAAGGGGTTAAAACATTTATTAGGTAGTATATGGGGGTCCCTGTCACTATAAAACGCTGACGGCGAACCTAAATATTTACCTCACTAACTAGCGTCACCAGCGACACTAATACAGCGATCAGAAAAATGATCGCTTAGCGACACTGGTGACAGGGGGTGATCAAGGGGTTAAAACTTTATTAGGGGGGGTTAGGGGGGTACCCTAGACCTAAAGGGGGGTAATACTCACTGTCCCAACACTGTAACTGTCACAAACTGACACTATGCAGTAATCAGAAAAAAAAAAAAAAAAAAAAAACCTGCTGGTGTCAGTTTGTGACAGGGGGGGGGGGGTGATTGGGGGGGGATCGGGGTGTTTTGTATGCCTGGCATGTTCTACTGTGTGTGTGTGTGTTGTGCACTCACATTGATGTCTTCTCCCCTCGGCGCTGGAACGGAAACTACCGAGCCGAGGGGAGATGACATCATTTCCTTTGCTGCTGTTTAGCATACAGCAGCAAAGGAGTGTTCCCATTGGCCGGCGGCGATCGCGAGGGGGGGGCCACGAACGGATGGCCTCCCCCTCATCTCGGATCGCCGGGGAACAGAACGGGACCGCTTCGGGCACCGGGGGGGGGTCCGATCGGACCCCCCACCCGCGAGAGGCAAATCACGTACATGTACGTGATTTTGCCTGCCCGTGCCGCCTTGCCGACGTAAATCGGCGTTAGGCGGTCCTTAAGTGGTTAAAAAAAAAAAATAAAAACAAATTTCCCCTTTAGCATTGGGCAAAAGTTTGATGTCGCTTCCACCCTCCAATGCTATGGAGCCGAGCGGGGGCCATCTTTCCCTCACTCGGCATCCAGGCAGTGAGGGGAGCGGACGCGATCGCCTCCGCCGCTGCCGACGGCTCCAGTAAGCGGCAGGGACGACTGGCGCGCGGTGGGAGGCTCCTTTCCCGCCACCAATAAAGGTGATCTTGCAGCGAATCCGCCGCAGAGACCACTTTTATCCTAAAGAGAAACGCACGCCATTCCTGAAAATACCGGGGTTATGGCAGCTAGCTACTGCCATAAAAATGGTATTTAGCATCAAAGTATGGACGTACAGGTACTGTGAATTGCGTGAAATGGTTAAGGTAAAAAAAAACCTCCTGCCTTTAGAACCACTTTAAACCCTCTTATCCTTTACAGCCAAGGACGCTGCTTCTTTTTGATCTGTAACTGCCATGGTTCTGCACATGTAATCAGTTATGTTTTTTTAAACCGTTAAATGGATGGGTTTAGTTCTGCTTAATGATTTACTGCTGCTCAGGGGCTCTGAGCTTCAGGAAAATGGCAGCCTCCAGCAAAAAGGAACAGGAGCAATGTTGGAGGTGGTTTACGGCACACACTAATTTTGGTAGCATAATTAATAATGTGGAATGTATGTTTCTTGCTAAAAAACATTATTTTTTATTAGGTCATTATGGGTAAAGTTCAGTTTTAAGTAATGACAAGGTTATTGCTGAATAAACAGCTCCAGAGAAGAACTGTAAAAACTGCTGTGGTCCAAAGGGGGTGAACAGCTATGAGGGGGAAGTGTTTAAGGCCCCCTTCACACTTGTGCAACCTGAACGTTGGGCGACTTGAAGCAATGCCTGTGTAATCCTAAAGTCTAGGGACCTCAAGCTGCATCAAAGTTAGACCAAAGTAGTGCAGGGACTACTTTGAAGTTGCTGCAACTTGAAGTCGCACAGATATGAACGATACCCTTTGGAAATCATGGGGTACGACTTGTCATGCGACTCTGCAGTCCCAAGTCGCACAAGTGTGAAAGGGGCCTTAAAGCGGAACTTCAGTCATTTTTCATCTTCCCATCTATTAAATCTTCTGCCCTTGTTGTTTTAACTTTAGATAGTAAAACATTTTTTTTTTTCTGCCAGTAAATTCCTTATACAGCCCACTTGCTGTTTCTTGTCTGGTAAAAAGCCTAGGCTTATGACATCATGCACAGCTCTCTCTCTCTCACTCTTGTGAGAGTTTGCCAGGAAGGGAGGGGGATGAGTCATGAGAGGGCCAATGAGGGCTGCAGAGCAGGAGGTGTGCCTCTGTGTGTCTGTGTAAATCCAGGAAGTGAACAGGCAACAGCTTCAGCTGCCCACAGTTAAAATGGATGCAGCCAGACTCAGTAGAGGGAGATTTCTGGAGCATATTTGGCAAGTACAGAATCACAGTATATATAAAATAATATGCAAAGTGGTTGGAGGGAAGCCTCAGAATGGCAAAGATGTTTTTATTACAAATTTTGTGAGCAGACTGCAGTTCCTCTTTAACCACTTGCTGACCGCTGCACGCCGATATAGGTCGGCACAATGGCAGCGGTGGGCAAATGGGCATACCTGTACGTCCCCTTTTTCGAAGCGGGGATAGCAGGCGCGCGCACCGCGTACAGCGTGACCAGGACCGGCGGACTCGATGTCTGCCGGTCTCCCGGCAATCGTGTCACTGAGCTGCAGAACAGGGAAGGGCCTATGTAAATAAGGCATTTCCCTGTTTTGGCTTGTGTCATGACAGAGATCACTTCTCTCTGTCATCGGGAGCAGTGATCGCTGTCATGTAACTTGAAGCCCATCCCCCCCACAGTTAAGTTAGAATCACTCCCTAGGATACACTTAACCCCTTCATCGCCCCCTAGTGGTTAACCCCTTCCCTGCCAGTGTCATTTACACAGTAATCAGTGCATTTTTTTAGCACTGATCACTGTATAAATGACACTGGTCCCAAAATAGTGTCAAAAGTGTCCGATGTGTCCACCATAATGACGCAGTCCTGATAAAAATCGCAGATCGCCGCCATTACTAATAAAAAAAAAAATGAATAATAAAAATGCCATAAAACTATCCACTATTTTGTAGATGGTATAACATTTTGCGCAAACCAATCAATATACGCTTATTGTGATTTTTTTACCAAAAATATGTAGAATACAACATATCGGCCTAAACTGAGGAAAAAAATAGTTTTTTATATATTTTTGGGGGGATATTTATTATAGCAAAAAGTAAAAAATATTGTTTTTTTCAAAATTGTTGCTATTTTTTGTTTATAGTGCAAAAAATAAAAACCGCAGAGGTGATCAAATACCACCAAAAGAAAGCTCTATTTGTGGGGAAAAAAAACCCATCAATTTTGTTCGGGTGCAACGTCACACAACCGCGCAATTATCAGTTAAATCGACGCAGTGCCGAATCGCAAAAAGTGCTCTGGTCGGGAAGGGGGTAAAATCTTCCGGGGCTGAAGCGGTTAAATGGAACTAAAAACCCATTGATTTAAAGCGGAGTTCCACCCAAAAATGAAACTTCCGCTTTTCCGGTCCTCCCCCCCTCCGGTGTCACATTTGGTAGCTTTCAGGGGGGAGGGGGGAGCAGGTACCTGTCTAATACAGGTATTTTGCTGCCACTTCCGGGAATAGATACCCGAGCCACCCGCGGGTATCTACGCCATCCCCCCCCCCACTGTTATCTGGGATACGCACGGGTCCCAGAACACAGCAGGGACCAGTGGGATAGTGCCGAGGATGGCGGCGGCAGCACCCGTCAGCTGAGAGATAGATCAGCTTCGGGTGCCGACATCGCGGGCGCCCTGGACAGGTAAGTTTCCTTATTTTAAAAGTCAGCAGCTGCAGTATTTGTAGCAGCTGACTTTAAAAAAAACAAACGGCGGAACTCCGCTTTAAGGCCCCTTTTCACACTGGGGCGGGAGGTGCGTCGGCGGCGCTTTTCTATCGTTTTAGCGGCGGTATTCGGCCGCTAGCGGGGCGGTTTTACCCCCCACTAGCGGCCGGGAAATGGTTAAAAACCACCGCAAAGTGCCTCTGCAGAGGCGCTTTGCCAGCCGTATAGCCCCATTGATTTCAATGGGCAGGAGCGGTATACACACCGCTCCTAAGATGCTGCTAGCTGGACTTTTTTTCCCGTCCTGCTAGCGCACCGCTCCAGTGTGAAAGCCCTCAAGGCTTTCACATTGAAGACAAAGCAGCGGCACTTTCAGGGCAATTTGCATGCACTATTTTTAGCGCTGTAGCGTCTGCAAAGAGCCCCAGTGTGAAAGGGGTCTAACCATTTAAAAAAACTGTTACATTTCTGGATTGCTGGGAATGTAACTGTCACATTTGCTTGTATCCTCAAACAAACTGTCAAACCATCAAATGGCTGGTGTCATTATTGATCACATGTGCAGCTCCATGGCCATTACAGATCAAACAGAGGCTAAAATAACACCTTCCTTGGCTGAAAAGGATAGGAGGATTTAGTTCCACTTTAAAAATGAAAGCTAGAAGCTGATTGGTTGCCATGCCTAGCTGCTGCAGATTCTCTGCTCCAGCTATGATAAAATCCCCTCTTCTTCTGTCTGTTCACACACATTTGTCTTTTTAGATGAACTCCCTGTGCAGTGTGCATGCCGTCTATAGTCTAACCCCCGCACCTGTAGGGTCCCTGATTGGAGCTTCTTTTCGTCTCCTCTGGACTACAACAAAATGGCTGCCTACATTGCCTTCATAGAAATGTCCTACCTCTTCTGGCTCGTGTATGCCATGGCAGTTATAAAACAGGCAGCGAATGAGTTCTATTGTATTTCCTACAAAGAGAAAAAACGGTCAGAACCCTTTGAGCGCTAATCTTCTTTTAGTTCTGAGCGGTCACACCCCGGTTACTATGACAACAGGCAGCTATAGCAGACACACGAGGACAGGGGGCGGGAACCGGCGGTGTGATGGGCGGACATGTCAAGTCACTGAGATCCCGGCTGTGTCCCTCCTCATGAGTCCGGGCATTGCGAGGGTCTATCTGTCACCATGGACAAGGCGTCTGTAGTGAAGGCTGGAGCGGTGGCCAGTGCCAGTATGTGTGTTGTGGTGGCCGGAGTGGTGCTGGCCCAGTATATCTTCACTGTGAAGAAGAAGACTGGGAGGAAGACTAAGATCATAGAGATGGTAAGTGTCCTCATTGTATTGGGCATGGAGGCCACTTTGCTGGCACCTCCAACATCCATGGGATAATCTGCATTGTTTTGCTAGAAAACGACTTCGTACTTCCAAATGTTATATATTTTCTGAAAGCCGAGGCCCTGGAGAATAAAATGGTGGTTGTTGCCAGTGGCGGTCCGTCCATTAGGGGTGCCAGAGCGCTGCCCCCCTCTATCCACGGCCGTTACCCCCATGCTCTATGCACGGCCACTATTCTGACAGGAGATCGGCACCCCCTATTTATGCGTCCGACCCCTTTCGGGACGCCAGTGTTTTTTAAGCACCTTCAAAATAGGGTGGGTATCATGGTGCAGAGCATTGCGCTACGAGGCCCACCCAGGTGTTACAACAGCTATCGAATATTCGCAAACACTGATCCTCATCCTGGCCAATCAAAAGCAAGTCTGAGGCCTGTTTTCCAATTGGCCAAAAAGAGAAGAGCCCCAATTGGCTGCTGAGTAGGAGGGAGGAAATGCCGCAATGCCCATGGAGAGCAGGGGAAGGGAAAGCTATCACCGTCGAGCAAGGGAAGCTGCCGGTGAAGCCCAGGAGAAGCGCTGCCCACCATAGATGGGGGTAAGTGAACCAGACCCGACCCGACCGACCCAAAGACGGGGGTGGGGGAGGTGTTACTGTTTGGCACCCCCCCATAAAAAAAAAAAAAAAAAAAGAACACCGGCCGCCACTGGTTGCAATGTTTTATGTCTCAGGATATTTGTGCAGCGATTTACTAAACACCAGTTTTCAGGAAAAAAATGCACTTTAATTTTAGTGCACACAGACCCCATATAATACCCAATTTGTGATCAAATATAAAAGATGAAGTTACGGCGAGTAAGAAGATCCGTAACATGTCACGCTTTCAAATTGTGCATGCATGTGGAATGGCAGCAAACTATGGTACATTTAAATTATTCATAGGCGATGCTTTCAAAGCCTTTACAGGCTCTACTAGTTTAGAGATAAACGTGAGCTCTGGTGCTAGAATTATTGCTCTCACTCTGACATTCATGGCGATACCTAAAATATATATATATATATATATATATATATATATATATATATATATATATATATATATATATATATATATTGCGATCATCAATTACATATGAGTGTAGGATCTACATGCACATGAGCGTTGGGAGACAGGCGCTTAACCACTTGCTGACCGGCTCATTCCGATATACATTGGCAAAGTGGCACCATCCTGCGAATCGCCATATATGAACGGCGGCTTCTTTCAAAGCCATAGCAGGCATGATTGTGGGCACGACAGCTAGAATGGGGATTTGTGTTTGTAAACAGGAGCGAAGAAACAGATTGTCTGTTCCTACTAAGTAGGAACAATGATCTGGCTCCTCCTCTAGTCAGTCCCATCCCCTCACAGTTAGAAACGCACACCTAGGGAACACATTTAACCCCTTGATCACCCCCTAGTGTTAACTCCTTCCCTGCCAGTGACATTTATACAGTAATCGGTGCATTTTTATAGCACTGATTGCTGTATAAATGTCACTGGTCCCAAAAAGGTGTCAAAAGTGTCCGATCTGTCCGCCGCAATGTCACAGTACCGCTAATGATCACAAATCACCGCTATTACTAGTAAAAAAAATGAAATACTAAAAATCCCATAAATCTATCCCCTGTTTTGTAGATGCTATAACTTTTGCGCAAACCAATAAATATACGCTTATTGGCGAATTATTTATTTATTTATTTTTTACCAGAAATATGTAGTAGAATACATATTGACTTAAACTGCCGTATCGCGAAAAATGGCCTGGTCATTAAGCAGGAAAATCTTCCAGGGCTGAAGTGGTTAAAGAACAACTCCGGGCAAAATGTATATTCTCCCATGCAGTGGGGCTGTGCTCGTTTTGGTCTATGGCAGGGGTGTCCAACTCAATTTAATTGCGGGCTGCATCAGAATTATGGTTGTATCTGTAAGACTAGATGTCCAGAACACCCCACTCCTCCTTATATCAGATGTCAAAAGCCTCCCCCGCCACCATTAGCAGTCAAGCGTCCCCCACCACCCTAGCTGCAGGAAAGGGCCACATGAAATAGCCTGGCAGGACGGATTCGGCCCACGGGCCTTGTGTTTGACACGTGGTCTAGGGGATTGCAGAGCGAAGATATACTTGCACTTCCGAGCGCAAGCCCGGTATCCGCCGCACCTGCCCATCTACATGCTAGCAATCTTGTGAATGGACTGTTCCTGACGTCATCACGCCCATAGACCGGCTCTGGACGTGAGGACGGCATGAACAGTCCACCGCTGGATGTGGGGGAGTGTGGTTTTCTGGAGGATTGGATAAGTATAGCGTTTCCTTTTGCCCCTGGACAAAATGAGCAGTTAACCCATTTGTTGATTATTTTTGACATTTGATTTTAATAAAATTATTTTTGACACACTTTTTTTTTTTTTTTTTTTATTCAACTTTATTTCTTTCACAAATGATAAACAAAATCCCCTGTGATAGCATGGGCAGTGACAGGTACTTTTACTGAGAGATCTGGGGTCCATTAGACCGCACATCTCTCATCTGCCCTCAAAGCATCTAATCGTACCAAGACCAGTTTGATCGAATGCTTTACAACCAGTAACGGCTTGTAAACAAACAAACCAAAAGTTACAACATCCTTGTCCCTTTTGGCTTCATTCATCACAGAGAAGGGGAAAAAAATGGCTGTTCCTTCTCCTTCTCTATCTACAGCCAGCCATACAATTTGCCGCAGTCTCCAGCGCCTCTCCAGCACAGAAGGGAGGGGGCCCCTTTTCTGCCACTGTTGTAATGCTGTGCAGCAAAAATTATCCCTCATTGCTTTGGTGGGCAAATGGGCGCTCTTCTTCCCATCTTGTTTCTGACCCGGAAGCGACTTGTATGATGTCATTTCCAGGTCCCCATTGACAGTTTCCCCAGCCAGCATGGCCAGGAAAGAATGTAATGCGGTGCGATCTGCACTGCACTACATTCACTGTAGTACAGGGGAGACATGCAGGGTCTCATTAAATAGAACCTGTCACCACAAAATCATCACTTTTTTTATTTGTAAAGTTACACCAAAGCACATCAAATCCCCGCTCCAAAAAAAAAAAAAAGAAAAACTTGAGGCCCCCACCCCTACATATACAGTTACAGTATCTCACGAAAGTGAATACACAGCTCACATTTTTGTAAATATTTTATTATATCTTTTCATGTGATAACACTGAAGAAATGACACTTTCCTACAAAGTAATTAGTGTACAGCTTGTATAACAGTGTAAATTTTGCTGTCCGCTCAAAAAAATTCAACACACAGCCATTAATGTCTAAACCGCTGGCAACAGAAGTTCGTACATCCCTAAGTGAAAATGTCAAAATTGGGCCCAATTAGCCATTTTCCCTCCTCGGTGTCATGTGACTCGTTGGCGTTACAAGGTCTCAGGTGTGAACGGGGAGCAGGTGTGTTAAATTTGCTTTAATTCTCTCTCATACTGGTCACTGGAAGTTAAACATGGGACCTCATGGCAAAGAACTCTCTGAGGATCCGAAAAAAAGAATTGTTGCTCTACATAAAGATGGCCTAGGCTATAAGAAGTTTGCCAAGACTATACAGCGGTTTAGCAGGACAGTTTTCACTCAGAACAGGCCTCGCCATGGTCGACCAAAGAAGCTGAGTGCACGTGCTCGGCGTCATATCCAGAGGTTGTCTTTGGGAAATAAACGTATGAGTGCTGCCAGCATGGTTGAAGGGGTGGGGGGGGTCAGCCTGTCAGTGCTCAGACCATACACCGCACACTGCATAAAATTGGTCTGCATGGCTGTCGTCCCAGAAGGAAGCCTCTTCTAAAGATGATGGACAAGAAAGCTCGCAAACAGTTTACTGAAGACAAGCAGACTAAGGACATGGGTTACTGGAACCATGTCCTGTGGTCTGATGAGACCAAGATAAACTTATTTGGTTCAGATGGTGTTAAGCGTGTGTGGCGGCAACCAGGGGAGTAGTACAAAGACAAGTGTGTCTTGCCTACAGTCAACCATGGTGGTGGGAGTGTCATGGTCTGGCGCTGCATGAGTGCTGCCCGCACTGGGGAGCTACAGTTCATGGAGGGAACCATGCATGCCAACATGTACTGTGACATACTGAAGCAGAGCATGATCCCCTCCCTTCGGAGACTGGGCCGCAGGGCAGTATTCCAACATAACGACCCCAAGCACACCTCCAAGATGACCACTGCCTTGCTAAAGATGCTGAGGGTAAAGGTGATGGACTGGCCAAGCATGTCACCAGACCTAAACCCTATTGAGCATCTGTGGGGCATCCTCAAATGGAAGGTGGAGGAGTACAAGGTCTCCAACATCCACCAGCTCCGTGATGTTGTCATGGAGGAGTGGAAGAGGACTCCAATGGCAACCTGTGAAGCTCTGGTGAACTCCATGCCCAAGAGGATTAGGGCGGTGCGGGAAAATAATGGTGGCCACACAAAATATTGACACTTTGGGCCCAATTTGGACATTTTCACTTAGGGGTGTACTCACTTTTGTTACCAGCGGTTTAGACATTAATGGCTGTGTGTTATTTTGAGGGGACAGTAAATTCACACTGTTATACAAGCTGTACATTAACTACTTAACGTCATAGAAAGTGTAATTTCTTCAGTGTTGAAAAGATATAACATATTTACAAAAATGTGAGGGGGTATACTCACTTTTGTGAGATATTGTAGGTCCATATATATTTGGACACAGGCACTGGTGAGCTCAGCAACATAAAAAGGCCTGGACGTCTACAGAAGACAACAGTGGTGGATGATCGCAGCATCCTCTCTATGGTAAAGAAAAACCCATTCTCAACATCCAGACAAGTGAAGGACGATCTCCAGGAGGTGGGCGTATCGTTGTCAAACTCTACAATCAAGAGAAGGCTTCACAAGAGCAAATACAGAGGGTCCACCACAAGGTGCAAACCATTCACAAGCCTGAAGAATAGAAAAGCCAGATTAGACTTTACCAAAAAACATTTTAAAAAAAAAACAAAAAACAG
Source organism: Aquarana catesbeiana (assembly GCF_042186555.1). Lineage (NCBI taxonomy): Eukaryota > Metazoa > Chordata > Amphibia > Anura > Ranidae > Aquarana > Aquarana catesbeiana. The sequence continues at coordinate 195,816,267 of NC_133328.1, read as the reverse complement.
ACCAGTTCTGGAAAAGCATACGTTGGACGGATAAAACTAAGATTAATCTGTACCAGAATGACGGGAAGAATAAAGTGTGGAGAAGGCTTGGGACAACACAACATCTGTAAAACATGGTGGAGGCAGTGTGATGGCATGGGCATCCATGACTTCCAGTGGCACTGGGTCATTGGTCTTTACTGATCATGTGACAGAAGCAGCCGGATGAATTCTGCAGTGTTTTGAGATATACTGTCAGCCCAGATTCAGCTAAATGTAGCAAAGTTGATTGGACAGCGCTTCACAGTACATATGGACAGTGTTCTAAAACACACTGCAAAGCAACCCAGAAGCTTTTGACGAAAAAGTGGAATATTCTGTAATGGCCAAGTCAACAGTGTTGCCAACCGCCCATAGATTTATAAGCAGCCTGTAAATTTAACACCTTTTTTGAGCTGCCTGTTAAAGTCCATTACGGGCACCAGTGCCCGTAAAAAAAGATGGCCGCGAGCTGACCATGCAACTACTCATGCGCCGTTCCGAAGCCGGCAGGGCTCAGGAAAGCTCGTACACGCTCGGCTGGGGGGCGTATGCGCAGTAACGTAATGGCGACTCCTCCTGCAGTGCATTCGTCGTAGGCGGAGGAGCCGAGCAGGGGTGAGGAGGAGGAGAGTGAAACTGTGGGGGGATATCATAGCAAAAAGGGGACAGAGTGAGAGGAGGACATTATTGGGAGGCTGAAGTTGTGCCATGCAGGGGTCAGAGACTAATGTGCACTGTCCACCATCATATTACTTCTCCACATCAGTGTGTTGTGTCCTCCTCCTGTGCCCCTTTCACCTCTCCACAGGTCAGGGCAGCACTGTGCCTATACACAGGCCTATACAGCGCCACCAGGCCAGTCTGAGGGGGGTCACTGATGTAAGGAGGGGAGTGAATACAATAATGTAAGGGGGCACTGATATAAAGGTTCCCCCCTATATTCGTAATCCCCCCCCCCCCCCCACCTGTATTCACTCTGCAGAAGGTGGTCTCTTGGTCACCATCCTGCAGACTCTCATTTAAGGGAGAACTCTGTGCTGGCTGGGTTATAGTATACTGACCTTTATGTAAATTTGAGAAATCTGTTTTTTGACTTTTGTTTAACTTAGCTAATGTGTTTATAGGTGGAATATTGATATTTGCACTGTTTAGCACTAAGTTTATTGCCAGCATAAACATAAAATCCTACTTACAAGCAGGGCACTTGGACCAAGTGCGGGCATATGAGCATGGCTGCATGTTTCAAACCAAAAATGAGCATCCCTCTCTCCTTAACCTAAAGGAACACTGCTGCAACACCTCAGTAGCTCATGTATAAAACTGCGCTTAGGGCAGGCCTATACGCCAAGAAAACACAGGTTGCTGCCCCCCTTACACAGAGTACCCACGTTAGGTGCTAACTGCTGCAACACCTAAAGACTGATCCAAACAGGCAGATAAAGCAAAAAAAATAGGAGATGGTGGTTGCGCTGTGATAAAACAAAAGGGGAACAGGGAAGGAAGTGGGAGGGACTACACTAAAGTACATAGAAGACAAAAGATGAATGCCAGATAACCTAAGTGCATGAGTCAGGTACATAAAAAGGACTCAAGAAAACAGAAGGACTGGCAACACCGGCTGGAGTTTAACACATCCACGAACGCTGAGTTCGTCACAATCAGCTGGTTTGTGGCAGCGTCCCGTGCTCCTGCATTATCTCACTCTATGGACTTGTCACTTACAGGTTCTGTAAGTTGCTACGTGCTGGCGTGATACTAGTACACACTTATTGGGACTATTTTTATTGCTTTCAATATTTTCATTTCCTTGTATGTTATCAGCTGTTTGCAGTGTTTTCCACTCATGTCAGTAATTTGATTCACTCAATAATGGTTATGTACCTTATGTCTGCTGGGCCTATGCACCCTCTATTTTGATATACATATTTAATTTGTATTGTTTGTTTGCATATTTATTGATGTCAGCATTGCTTGTATGCACTACTATACCATTTTTTTAGTATTTAGTGTCTTTATATGCTTTTACACGCATTCCTACACTTTTTATATATATTCCAGATTGCCAGTCCTTCTCTGTATCTATGAGTCCTTTTTATGTACCTGACTCATGCACTTAGGTTATCTGGCATTCATCTTTTTCTATGTACTTTAGTGTAGTCCCTCCCACTTCCTTCCCTGTTCCCCTTTTGTTTTATCACAGCGCAACCACCATCTCCTATTTTTTATGTATGGTTTATGTTGCGCTGCACTGATTCTGTTTTATAATTTTAATCAAGGCTTTTTTTAATTATCCTTGTAGTATTCATCTGGCAATTATATTGTTCATCTGCAGTGAATAATTGTAGTACTTTATTACCCCCTGCTCTAAGGGTAATTCTCACTAGCTGTTGGGAGGCAGTAAAACCCTGTGGTTGAACCATGCTTTTATCACCCCCAAAGGCTAACCACTTTAGCTGCAAAGGCAACAGCTGGGGATATACACATGCTGCGGCAGAAATTGCACCCCCCTGCTGTTGTTGAAGCACCCTACAACTGCATGCAATGCACATGGCTGCTGTGCGCCAGGGTGGGGTTCAAGGGGTTAAAGTAGGCAATGAAGAGACAATATATCGTATATACTCAAGTACAAGTCGAGTATATACGGTCTTTTTTTTTTTTTGGCTAAAAGTGCCCCCCTTCTACTCGAGTCACCGCAGTCTGCCTACATGATTCCACTGTTCAAAAGCCGCGCCTCCTCCTCGTCTGTGATAGGCAGAACACTCCATTTCCCAGCAGTCAGTGTACAGCCTATCACGGACATTCTCTCATCCTCGTCCGTGGTATGAGGATGAGAGAATGTCTGTGATAGGCTGACTGCTGGGAAATGGAGTGTTCTGCCTATCACAGATGAGGAGGAGGCGTGGCTTTTGAACAGTGGAATGGCTGCCGAATGTTATTATCACACGCTGATCAGTGGATACAGATCGCCACATGGAGGCTACAGATCGGCACACGGAGGCATGCACAGGACACATGCACAGGACACAGGTAGGCTGCACAGGACACATGCACAGGACACAGGTAGGCTGCACAGGACACATGCACAGGACACAGGTAGGCTGCACAGGACACATGCACAGGACACAGGTAGGCTGCACAGGACACATGCACAGGACACAGGGAGGTATACAGCTGCAGATGGGTATTGTTGTCCCTCTTTTCCACTTACAGTAGCTGCTGCATTTCTCACCCTCGTCTTATACTCAGGTCAATAAGGTTTTTCCCAGTTTTTTGTGGTAAATTAGGGGCCTCGGCTTATATTTGGAACGACCTATACTCGTATATGGTAACTCCTAATCTCTGCCTGTCAAATGCTCTCTAAAGAGTGATCCGAATGTGGATTAGTCGTCAAGGAGCCAAGCTTGTTTGAATGAGCTTTAACTGATGTCAGTCCACTTTGTCTGGACAGCTTGGTCTGTTAATGTTTAAACATAACAGACTTACTGGCTGGGTCACCAGGTAAAGATAAAGGGGAAAAAATCCTAAGAAAAGAAAACCAATGCAGGCATTGGTATTGGTAAGCGGCAAAAAAATACATTTTTGTTTTAATACCACTTTTCAACCCTCAGAAAAAAACTTTGTTTTTGCTAAAGCTTTATTAGCTAATGATCACCTTTTTATAATGAAAGGGTCTCTGTGTGCAGACTATGGACATTAATCTGTCTACGTAATACCAATCAGTTAAAAAGCTCTTACCCAGTGTTTTTTTTTTTTTTTTAAATAAAGCACAGGCACAAGGCAGCTTTTTATCTGACAGAGGGGATGATATAAAGATGAGATAGTGGCGTAACAACCACTTTAATGATTTGATTGCAAAATCTCCTTTAGATCTACCATCAACTATGTAGTGCAGGGGTCTTCAAACTGCGGCCCTCCAGGTGTTCAGGAACTACAATTCCCATCATACCTAGTCATGTCTGTGAATGTCAGAGTTTTACAATGCCTCATGGGATGTGTAGTTCTGCAACAGCTGGAGGGCCGTAGTTTGAGGATCCCTGATGTAGTGCAAAGGTCTGCCAGATTTTAAATTATTTGGATGGATTGTTTGGGTTTGACCTCCATATTACGTAAATCATTTCTCAATCTGAATGATATTGTACAGAGATTGTACCATCAGATTGTATAGTGAATGGCCAACTTTATTCATTTATAAAAATCACAACAAAGACTCCAAAGTCAGGTTTCAGTTGGTTTGTAACAACGTAGGGCCCATTCACAACATCCATTTGTGGTAAGGCACATTACAGACTCGTTCAGACCTTGCGGTTGGGGGGAGTGCTAAAAACATTTGGTTGATCTGCATTTTTAAATATAAGGGGGCAGAGAGCTGCAGTTACTCTGCAGAGCTCAGTAAGAAGTGCTCAGAGTTGATTGGACACAGCACACAGGAACAGAGCCCCCACCCATGTCACCTTTTTTTTTTTTTTTCCTCTTGGTGTCAGGAAAACTTGCCAGAAGTGATTCATGTTGATAGCAGAGGAACAAAGCGGCAGACAGAAATGACAGTTGAACGATTATAATTCATATATTAATAATAGGGGCAAGACTTAATATAATTAGCTTATGGAAATCCAATGACGCACCAAATCTATCAAATGTCATTGCTAGAGTAAACATCCAAGCACAATATGAACTGATGTTGGCCTATAAGAACTACTCCATCATCGCCTTTTTAATTTTTTTTTTTTTTTTTTTTTTTACCACTTAAGGACCGAGCTTCTTTTTTTAGATGTGGTGTTTACAAGTTAAAAACAGTTTTTTTTTTGCTAGAAAATTACTTAGAATCCCCAAACATTATACTTTTTTTTTTTTTTCTAGCACCCTAGAGAATAAAATGGCAGTCGTTGCAATACTTTCTGTCACACCGTATTTGCGCAGCGTTCTTACAAGCGCACTTTAAAAAAAAAAAAAAAAAAAACAAACACTTTTTTTCAAATTAAAAAATAAGACATCAGTAAAGTTAGCCCAATTTTTTTTTATATTGTGAAAGATAATGTTATGCCGAGTAAATTGATACCCAACATGTCATGCTTCAAAATTGTGCCCGCTCGTGGAATGGCGACAAACTTTTACCCTTAAATCTCCATAGGCGACATTAAAAAAAATTCTACAGGTTGCATGTTTTGCGTTACAGAGGAGGTCTAGGGCTAGAATTATTGCTCTCGCTCTACTGATTGTGGTGATACCTCACGTGTGGTTTGAACACCGTTTTCATATGCGGGCGCTACTCACGTATGCATTGGTTTCTGCACGCGAGCTCGGCAGGACGGGGCACGTTTTACATTTTTTTTTTTTAATTATTTATTTTACCTTTTTTATTTTTTATTTTTACACTGTTTTTTAAAAAAAAAAAAATATCACTTTTATTCCTTTTACAAGGAATGGAAACATCCCTTGTAATAGAAAAAAAGCATGACAGGACCTCTTAAATATGAGATCTGGGGTCAAAAAGACTCATATTTACACTAAAATGCAATAAAAGAAAAAAAAAAAAAAAATTGTCAATTAAAAAAAAAAAAAAAAATGGCCCTTTTAAGAGCTATGGGCGGAAGTGACGTTTTGACGTCGCTTCCGCCCTGCAGTGTCATGGAGATGGGTGGAGGCCATCTTCCCCTCACTGGTCTCCATGCACAGCCACAGGAAGGATCCGATTGCCTCTGCCGCTGCCGACAGCTCCAGTAAGTGGTGGAGGGCACCGGATCGCGGCAGGCACCGATAAAAGTGATCTTGCGGTGAAGCCACTGCAGAAACTACTGTGTAACAGCGTAGTACTGCGTACTACAGCTGCTGCCGTAACAACAAATAAAGTGAGGACGTACATCGGCGTGCAGCGGTCCGGAAGTGGTTTAATGGCAAGCTTGGCTATCTCACCCTAGAGCCTCTAAATACTTAAAAGAATTTAAAGCGGTTGTATGCCCAAAAAAAAACAAAAAAAAAACCCTATAAGGCAAAGGCATAATGAGCTAGTATGCATCGCATACTAGCTCATTATGAAATACTTACCTTAGAACGCAGCCCCCATATCGCTTCCCGGTCGGTCACCGCTGAGGGAGCTGACATGTTCCCTCAGCGTTTCTTCTGGGTTTGCGGCTCCGGTGCTGTGGAGTGGCCGGAGCTGTGTATAATTTTTTTTTTTTTTTTCCTTCAGCAGCATCCGCCGGACCTTCAGAGCGCATGCGCCGCTGACGTCAGCGGCCTGCATGCAAGGTGAATATCCTCCTAAACTGTACAGGTTTAGGAAATATTCATTTTACCTACAGGTAAGCCTTATTATAGGCTTACCTATAGGTGAAAATCACAAAGTGGGTATACAATTGCTTTAACCCTTAACAGCGCTCTTAAATTTTGACAATTTTGAAAAAAACATCTTTTACTTTTTGCTATAATAAATATCCCACATTTTTTATAAAAAAAAACAATTTTTTTTTCATCAGTTTAGACCAATATGTATTCTTCTACATATTTTTGTTTAAAAAAATCACAATAAGCGTATATTGATTGGTTTTGCGCAAAAGTAATAGCGTCTACAAAATAGGGGATAGATTTATGGCATTTTTATAATAATAATTATTATTATTTGTTTTACTAGTAATGGCAGTGATCTGCGATTTTTATCGGGACTGCGACATTATGGCTGACACAACGGACACTTTTGATACATTTTTGAAACCATTGACAATTATACAGCGATCAGTGCTATAAAAATGTACTGATTACTGTGTAAATGTCACTGGCAGGGAAGGGGATAACACTAGGGGTGATCAAGGGGTTAACCGTTTTCCCTGGGTGTGTTTCTAACTGTAGGGGGGATAGGACTGTCTAGGAGGAGAGAGAGATCGGTGTTCATACATAGTATGAACACACGATCTGTCTCCTCTCCCCTGAAAGAACCGGGATCTGTGTGTTTACACACACAGATCCCGGTTCTCGCTCTGTCGCGAGTGATTGCGGGAGCATCGGGGTCAGGCACGCTGTGGGCGCGCACCCCTAGTGGCCACAAGGCAAAGCGACATACGGTAACGTCATTTCGCCCAGCCGTGCCATTCTGCGGCATTAAAACTGCAGCGGCTGGTCGGCAAGCAGTTAAAATGTGAGTAATGGTGTTTATGAGCCCTTAGAGAAGAAAGCTAAAATTCAGATTCTTACGTTGTGAGCATAATTTTTTGGTAATGTAATTGAAAGGTCACTTAATGATGTACTGTGGCAGTTATTCATAACAAGCAGCCTGTGCAGCATGATGGGCCGGTACGACAGGTTTTTGTTACAGCTTCTGAGATACACAGGCAGAAAAACAGGCGGTTTCTCTGCTTCACATTTTTTTCTGGAGCGTCATTTGGGGGCAAGTTTTATAAGGTTTTATAATTGTCAACTGATGAGGAGGGAGGGGGAGTTGATTTGCAGTGAGTAGCACAAGGTGCACCTAATGCACATTTGAAAGTGATTGTAAACTCTGTTACTCCACTTGTACCTACCGTTAAGCCTATAATAAGGCTTACTTGTAGATAATAATAATAATAATATTATTACTGATGGAGAAAGTAAATATACAGTTGTTAGGTGGGGGCCAGATAGGCTTCTCTGAAGAGATAAGTTTTCAGGGATCGACTGAAAGTGGACAAAGTAGGAGAAAGTCGGACAGATTGGGGTAGAGCATTACAGAGGATGGGAGAGGCTCTGGAGAAGTCCTGAAGGTGAGCATGGGATGAGGTGACAAGGGCGTTAGAGAGCAGGAGGTCTTGGGAGGAACAAAGAGAATGATTAGGTTGATATATTGAGACTAGGTTAGTGATGTATAATAATAGTGCGCTGCAATCAACCCTCTATATGCACACAAAGTGAAAATAAATGAAAGTAAAAATTATTACTAATGGTGCTCTGTAAATCCTGTGCTCTGTGCAATAAAAATCCTGGTGAATCCTAGGACATATAGCACAACAGCACCAAATTAGGAGACCTAATGACACCCCCAAAAACTGTTCACAGATGCTAATGAGTCTGAGACGATAGCCTGTCCAGAGAATGACTTTTAAGTAGATATCGCAATGATTCACGGGCAGTTTAACCCAAACAGCTCCTCCTACTGACTTTCATTCTGTTAGGAGTAATCAGCTGTTTTCTCCTGCTATTCCTCTTGTTTATCCTCCATTAAATGTGGGTATTCACATGGAACAAGAGAAATGCATCATTGCGCATTAAACAGAACTGGTAAAGGTATATAGGAAAACGGCGTATCCACTCACATTTGCTGAGATCAACCAAGGCTTAAATGCAAACGCCTCACTTTTTTTGTGTGCATATAGAGGGTTGATTGCGGCGCACAATTATTATACATACTTTTTACCACAGTGTCAGAGCACTATAGAATGGTTGCAGCTTAATCATTTGGTCATCCTTTATATTATTTATTTAATTTTTCATATCAGCGCTTTAGTACTACTTTTACCACATAGGTTAGTGATGTAGCTGGGGGCCAGGTTGATGATGGCTTTGTAAGTTATCGTTAGTATCTTGAATGTAATTTGTTGGTTGAGTGTCAGCCAATGGAGAGACTTGCATAGTTTAGGAGATTCTCTGTATACACTGCTGCTGACGTCACATGCGCACTGAAGAAACGGCCCGCTGGTGCCCTTTTTTCAAGGCCCAGGCTGTGACCGTCGGCTTCCACACGCATGCGCGGGAGTGACATCATCGGGGCTCCGGCGCCGCGAACCTGGAAGTAACTCCGATGAAAGATGTCGGCCCTGGGAGCGGAGTGCGGGCGGCACTGCAGGACATCATTCTAAAGTAAGTATTCCATAATTAGCTAGTATGGCTCATTATGCCTTTTTTGTCTTGCAGGGTTTTTTTTTTTTTTGTTTTGTTTGGGGTGGGGGGTTTCCGGAGGTTTAGAACCTCTTTTAAGATTATACCATATTACATACCGTATTTTTCGCTCCATAAGACGCACCTAGGTTTTAGAGGAGGAAAAGAAGAAAAAAATATTCTGAGGAGGTTACTACACATTACCATTCACCTTTCGGTTGCTAGAGGTTCCTGCTCACTGGTTGCTAGAGGTTACTCCACATTGCCACTCACCATTCAGTTGCCAGAGGTTACTGCGCACTAATTGCCTGCAACCCGGTGTCCCCCTCTGCAAGCTGCTCAGTCCTGCCGCTGCTTTGTAAATCCCCAACCCCGCTGCAAACAGAAGGAAATGAGGAAATAGAATGCACACACAGCCCGCTCTGTGTGTCTTTGATCTCCTGCTCGACTCGTGCTGCTGCCCGGAGAAGGAGGGGGGAACAGAGAGGCCGCTCTGCCCGGAGAAGGATGGGGGAACAGAGAGGCCGCTCTGCCCGGAGAAGGAGGGGGGAACAGAGAGGCCGCTCTGCCCGGAGAAGGAGGGGGGAACAGAGAGGCCGCTCTGCCCGGAGAAGGATGGGGGAACAGAGAGGCCGCTCTGCCCGGAGAAGGATGGGGGAACAGAGAGGCCGCTCTGCCCGGAGAAGGATGGGGGAACAGAGAGGCCGCTCTGCCCGGAGAAGGATGGGGGAACAGAGAGGCCGCTCTGCCCGGAGAAGGATGGGGGAACAGAGAGGCCGCTCTGCCCGGAGAAGGATGGGGGAACAGAGAGGCCGCTCTGCCCGGAGAAGGATGGGGGAACAGAGAGGCCGCTCTGCCCGGAGAAGGATGGGGGAACAGAGAGGCCGCTCTGCCCGGAGAAGGATGGGGGAACAGAGAGGCCGCTCTGCCCGGAGAAGGATGGGGGAACAGAGAGGCCGCTCTGCCCGGAGAAGGATGGGGGAACAGAGAGGCCGCTCTGCCCGGAGAAGGATGGGGGAACAGAGAGGCCGCTCTGCCCGGAGAAGGATGGGGGAACAGAGAGGCCGCTCTGCCCGGAGAAGGATGGGGGAACAGAGAGGCCGCTCTGCCCGGAGAAGGATGGGGGAACAGAGAGGCCGCTCTGCCCGGAGAAGGATGGGGGAACAGAGAGGCCGCTCTGCCCGGAGAAGGATGGGGGAACAGAGAGGCCGCTCTGCCCGGAGAAGGATGGGGGAACAGAGAGGCCGCTCTGCCCGGAGAAGGATGGGGGAACAGAGAGGCCGCTCTGCCCGGAGAAGGATGGGGGAACAGAGAGGCCGCTCTGCCCGGAGAAGGATGGGGGAACAGAGAGGCCGCTCTGCCCGGAGAAGGAGGGGGGAACAGAGAGGCCGCTCTGCCCGGAGAAGGAGGGGGGAACAGAGAGGCCGCTCTGCCCGGAGAAGAAGGGGGAACACGTTCCCTGTCACATACACTCAGTGCCTGCTTCTCTCCTGACAGGGAAAAGCAGGCAAGCCACAGCTGATTAGCCCAGCGGTTGGCACAGTATACGGCGGCTGGGGGGGGGCTGGTCTATATTGGCTCCATAAGGCGCACAGGCATTTCCCCCCCATTTTTGTTGGGGGGGGGGGGGGGGGAGTGCGTCTTATGATGCTAAAAATATGATTACTTTTGTAAGTTAATTACACAAATTAATGAATTAAGTTTTTTTTGTTGCATAACTTGTAAGTTTTTCATAGTTATACATTTTCCATGATTTTGTTAGTTTTGTATAGATATGTCTGCATCTGCTTTGTGCTTGTGATTTTTGAAGATAGTTTTGGTTTTTTTTAAAGCCTTTCTCCAGGGAAAAAATTGCTTGGACAGTGTGGGAAAGGATTGGAACCTCTGTCATAGTTATTGTCTTCTCTGTTGGGAGATTTTTCCCTAATTTCCTGTCTGGACAAAAACTTAAGAGTACAGTACTTTACCAGTAAGAGGACAAGAAGAAATGTTCACATTGAGGTCACCGACAGATTCATTTTTTTTTTATTATTATAATAAATTCGATTTTCAAATGATAGCAAATTACAGTAACAGACGTACTTGTCTCCAGAGTAACCATGTCATTATTGACAGCAATAAATACCCGTCCAAGCAAATGTCCAGCAAATAGGCTGCACACATCCTGAGAGGTAAAAGACACAACCCAAGACAGAGTGAAACTCTTGGCCATTGCGGTACATGTCAATCTATAAAAGTGGGAAGAACAAACCTACGCAAATGGTTGGTGGATGTGAGCAAATGCTGATAATGAGAGCAGCTCGTTATAAATGAAAAACCATATGTGATCAAAAATAATTAATAAATTAATTTAAACTGCGCTCTCTGTGTTGTGTATCAATTAAATATTGGTTTCAGTATACTAAACCATATGAACACCACTATATCATACGGTAAAGTGCAAGTGTTTAATTATAAGTGCATATTCCAAAAAACATTTAACCAAGTGCATATTAAGTGTCCATAGTGGTGATGATTGAACAAAAATGGAATAGGAAAATAATGTCCAAATAACAATGTGTATATAATTCTTCTTAATCCTGGTGAACAATTAGAAGTGACTGTATCTTCCAACACCTGCCAAACATCCTACTCACCAGAACTCCATGACACCCATTACAGGTAGTCAAAAGCGCAGTGGGATCAGACCAATTAGGGGAATTCTCCTGATCTCGAATCGGACCTTCAGGCATCAGTGGATTAATGAAAGAGAGAGACTTCCATAGTGAAGTTCGTCACGATTTATTTGAAATGTAAAATGTGTCAATCGCAGCATGCAATACAAACTTGTGTTGGAGAATGCCGTATGTGCTCCAGCTGCGTTGCAAGGGACGGAAGTGACGTATCAAGCGTTAGGCACCCTACGCGTTTCGTCAGCATGCTCTGGCGTCATCAGGGGTCATGTGAGTGGATACGTCGCTTCCTATTTTATACAGATCCGCCATTGAAGGATATCCAATCCGATTCAATCCTTGCTTATTAACTACTAGAAACTTTAATTTTGATACACAATATATTAATACAATCAAAAAGATTTTAAAAAAAGGTTGAATGAAATAGAAATTAATTAAATTTAAAATTAAAATATATACCGCCATCTTGTGGTTGGATACCAAATGGCAAGGAACCATATACAAAAAAACTATATACGCCATCCAGTGGTGATTAATTAAACTGGATTTAAATGAAATTGGAACACCTTTTACATCAGTTATAGATTGTAATTGTAATCTACATCTCATACTTAAATATGAAAAAAATCTATGTCTAATAATTAGATAGGTAACAATTAAGATCTATAGCTATGTTAATTCCCGCAGGAGTGAGTGTATTTAATTTATAGATCCATTCGGTTTCATTTTTAGATATACTCTGGATCATATTACCTCCTCTCCAATAGGGATCTATTTTGTATATCCCCAAAAATCTGGCTAAACTGGGATCCTTGTTATGATGAGGCAGCATGCAGATATAACCTTTCGTGCTCTGGATTGAGACACATACAGTATCTCACAAACATGAATACACCCCTCACATTTTTGTAAATATTTTATTATATCTTTTCATGTGACAACACTGAAGAAATAAACAAACCAGATATTTGGGGGGCACACCCTAAAAGATGCATTAAAGATGGTGCAGTCATAAGACCATACAAAACAAAATATTACAGCGCACACATGCAAAATGACATTTACCTCCTGCAGAGCTTATTTAAAACACCTAGACCTTTACAAAAAGCATTATCAAAAAACACTGAAGAAATGGCACACAAAAAGTAGTGAGTGTACAGCTTGTATAACAGTGTAAATTTGCTGTCCCCTCAAAATAACTCCTCACACAGCCATTATTGTCTAAACTGCTGGCAACATAAGAAAGTACACCCCTAAGTGAAAATGTCCAAATTGGTCCAAAAATGTCAATATTTTGTATTATTTACCAGCACTGCCTTAACCCTCTTGGGCATGGAGTTCACCAGAGCTTCACAGGTTGCCACTGGAGTCCTCTTCCACACCTCAATGATGACATGAAGCTGGTGGATGTTGGAGACCTTGCGCTCCTCCACCTTCCATTTGAGGATGCCCCACAGATGCTCAATAGGGTTTAGGTCTGGAGACATGCTTGGCCAGTCCATCACCTTTACCCTCAGCGTCTTTAGCAAGGCAGTGGTTGTCTTGATGGTGTGACACTCCCACCAACATGTTTGACTGTAGGCAAGACACACTTGTCTTTGTACTCCTCACCTGGTTGCCGCCACACCTGCTTGACACCATCTGAACCAAATAAGTTTATCTTGGTCTCATCAGACCACAGGACATGGTCCCAGTAATCCATGTCCTTAGTCTGCTTGTCTTCAGCAAACTGCAGGCTTTCTTGTGCATCATTTTTAGAAGAGGCTTCCTTCTGGGACGACCGCCATGCAGACCATTGTGATGCAGTGTGCGGCGTATGGTCTGAGCACTGATAGGCTGACCCCTCACCCCTTCAACCTCTGCAGTAATGCTGGCAGCACTCATACGTCTATTTACCAAAGACAACCTCTGGATATGACGCTGAGCACGTGCACTCAACTTCTTTAGTCAACCATGGCGAGGCCTGTTCTGAGTGGAACCTGTCCTGGTAAACCGCTGTATAGTCTTGGCCACCATGCTGCAGCTCAGTTTCAGGGTCTTGGCAATCTTCTTATAGCCTAGACCATCTTTATGTAGAGCACCAATTCTTTTTTTTTTTTTTTTTTTTTTCAAATCTTCAGTTCTTGAGGTGCCATGTTGAACTTCAAGTGACCAGTATGAGAGAGTGAGAGCGATGACACAAAAATTAACACACCTGCTCCCCATTCACACCTAAGACTTTGTAACACTAACGAGTCAAATGACACTGGGGAGGGAAAATGGCTAATTGGGCTCAATGTGGACATTTTCACTTAGGGGTGTACTCGCTTTTGTTGCCAGCGGTTTAAACCTTTATGGCTGTGTGTTGAGTTATTTTGAGGGTACAGCAAATTTACACTGTTATACAAGCTGTACACTCACTACTTTACATTGTAGCAAAGTGTCATTTCTTCAGTGTTGTCACATGAAAAGATATAATAAAATATTTACAAAAATATGAGGGGAGTACTCATTTTTGTGAGATACTGTATGTACACACACTATAGAGCAGGGGTCTCAAACTGGCAGCCCTCCAGCTGTTGTGAAACTCAAGTCCCATCGTGCCTCTGCTTGTGGGAGTCGTGCTTGCAACTATCAGCCCTGCAATGCCTCATGGGACTTGTAGTTTCGCAACAGCTGGAGGGCCACCAGTTTGAGACCCCTGCTATAGAGGAATATGCATATGCTTTTGCTCATATTTCATGTCTGAGGGTTACAGCTTTCAGTGTAAGTTCTGTTCTAGTAGTAACTTTAATAAAAATAGAAAACAATTTCTATATTAATGACATGGTAATTGAGGTAGTTTATGGGTGCAAAGGTTGAAAAAGTTCTACCACAGAAATTAGACAACAAATCTATTAATGTTGTTTTTTTTTTTTTTTTTTTTTTTTTTTTTTCTGTAGAAGAAAGGAGTGATCTTTGTCCAGGGTCACCATCTATTTCCTGGACTGAGGTGTTGGCTCAGAGATCGCATAGTCATGTAAATCCCTGTACCTGTGCAGTTCTTGGCTGTGTTCATGATTGCCTCATACAGATCAACTCCCTCTTGGAGCCTCTCTCTTTGTGACTTGTTCCAATGTTGAAGTCTGGTCACTGCTGGAGAGAAGACTGAATAAAATGCTTCTGTCTGCCCGCAGCAGACTGATGACATAATTTCAGCCTAGGCAACGTCACTTAATCAAAATAACTTTTAGCCACGCTCAACTGGTCTGTTACCATATACAGTAGATTGCTGAGTGCCGGTGCTCATGGCTGGAGTGTGCTCCCAAGGTACCAATCCATAGAAGAAATTAGCCAGCAACCCGGTACTTTCCAAGTTCCATATACTTTTAGTAGGCTACATCAGGGTGGATTTGATTTTAAATCACTAGTAAAAAGGCTTGACTTAAATCAACTGGATTTAAATTATAATTTTTAAAGAGCCACTGTCATCCCTGCCCCGCAGCGGCTCATCCTCCGACCCGCTGTTGACTCATCGACGATCCCATTCACTTTAATGGGACGGCTGGTGATACGGCAGTGACACAACAAGGTGAGGGACGTGGCGGCAGCAAGTGAGCAGATGCCCGCTAACAGGCGCTGCCATGATGGATCTGAAATGACAGGTGCTCTTTAAATGTAAGGACTCATTCTTGCTGGTAGTTAGAATCTTTTTATATTTGCAAACAAAATGAAGGTTTACTATTTAGAATAATAAGCTGTCAGGTTAGTAAAACAGCGATATCAGAACCGATTCAATCATACAGTATGTACTGTACATAGATTTGCAAAACAATGGGATAAAGAAATATTCTTTAACCGGTTCCCGACCGGCTCCTGTAGATATATGTCGGCAGAATGGCACGGCTGCGCAAAGTAACGTACCTGTACGTTACCTTGAATTTGCCGGCGGTGCGCGCGCCTGCCGCGATCTCCGTGAGTCGGGTCGTGGGTCCCGCGGACTCGATCGCCGTGGGCATACCCACGATCGCCTCACGGAGAGGACGAACGGGGAGATGCCGTTGTAAACAGCATCTCCCCGTTCTGTCTAGTGACAGTGTCACCCGATCTCTGCTCCCTGTCATTGGAGCAGAGATCAGTGACGTAACACACACTGCCCATCCCCCTGACAGTTAGAATCACTCCCCTAGGACACACTTAACCCCTCCCTGCCCCCTAGTGGTTAACTCCTTCACTGCCAGTGTCATATACACAGGAATCGGTGCATTTTTATAGCACTGATTGCTGTATAAATGACAATGGTCCCAAAAATGTGTCACTGTCCGCCATAATGTCGCAGTCACAATAAAAATCGCTGATCGCCGCCAAAACTAGTAAAAAAAAATTTTTAATAAAAATGCCATAAAACTATCCCCTCGTTTGTAAACGCTATAACTTTTGCGCAAACCAATCAAATGCTTATTGCGATTTTTATTTATTTATTTTTTTAATATATTTTTTGGGGATATTTATTATAGCAAAAAGTAAAAAATAGTGCATTTTTTTCAAAATTGTCGCTCTTATTTTGTTTATAGCGCAAAAAATAAAAATTGCAGAGGTGATCAAATACCACCAAAAGAAAGCTATATTTGTGGGAAAAAAAGGACGTCAACTTTGTTTTGGAGCCACGTTGCATGACCGCGCAATTGTTAGTTAAAGCGACGCAGTGCCGAATCGCAAAAAATGCTCTGGTCAGGAAGGGGGTAACTTTGTTTTATCTCATAGTTACTGTGAAATTGTGTGATTGCATCAATGCAGTGCATGTTATCTCAGCTTGCAGAGCTTGGATTTATTGAAAGAGTTTACCAAAAATGTAAATATTGCAGAATATACAGCCTTATGCTAGATAACTAAGCTCCATTTCATGCTGAATAAACTATATATTATTAGTTTTCTTTTTAAGATACATTATCTTAAGAGATTTTTTACTCCAAAAGCATTTTATTAAAATAAATTTAAAAAATATCAAAAAAATCTGATTTAAATCAAAAAAATCTTAAAAGGCTTTGAAGAAGGCCGTCATGGCCTAAACATGTTAGGTATTTTATTTTGAACTTGGGACGTACCGGGTTGCTGGATAATTTCTTCTATGGAAAGTCACTTAATTGGAGTTCAAGGACTGCTTTTTAGTGATAAAGGGTACAGTGTTTTTGAAAAACTCTGCCGTTGCTGTATATTTTCCTGTCAGTAACAAATTCATTCAGAGTTGTACAGATACTAAAAGGTGCACTTTAACCCCTTCATGGATAGTCAAGAGATAATGTCTCATTTTACTCATGGACCGGAATCAGGCCATAGTAAGGCAATATATTTATCCAATTGATGTTCGATCAATGTGATATAGCTACCTAATTTAATTATAAGTTGTTTAATATCCAGCTGTTTTTTTACATAAGAATATGAGCTTAATATAGTGGTATTGGGCACATGGCAGGAGGTGACTTTAACGCAGACCTTCACTCTAAAAATCTCCTTCCTTCCTTCCTTCCTTCCTTCCTTCCTTCCTTCCTTCCTTCCTTCCTTCCTTCCTTCCTTCCTTCCTTCCTTCCTTCCTTCCTTCCTTCCTTCCTTCCTTCCTCCTTCTTCTTCATAGCAGGACTTTACTAGGCTTGAGTATGTAAATTGAAGATAACCCTGCAAAAAAAAAGAGGGATAGGATAAAAAAAATAACAGCACAGGGGTTGGTATTAACCAAATCTTTATCTCAAGTCCATAAAAAACTTGACCTGCAGGATCCAGGACTGTACAACAAGGTATAAATGAGGACAGAGAAAGATGTTTGTACTGTCCTCCATAGAAGGATCTGTGTGAGTTCTGAGACAGGTGGAAAGAATTTGAATCTGAACTACCTAAAGCTTAATTGCGGTTAGAAGCCAGCTAGCTGTAAGCGCCCTTTCACACTGAGGCGGTTTGCAGGCACTAAAAGTTACATTCGCTTTAAGTAAATTGCTGTCTTTGTGAAAGATTTGTTTTTAGTTGTTTTTGCAAAAGTATTAATTAAATGTAATGTGACACATTTCTTTAAGCGTTCTCTGATATATTGTTTAATTAGTAGTAGGCCCTAAGGTAAATACAGTAGCTGCATTACCTGTTTACTGGGTTCCTGTCACATTAGTTGTGTTATGTGTACCATCAATCATAGTTGTTGTGTTCCTTTATAGAAATGACTTGCATATCCATGGTGACAACATTACTACAAAAATACATGTGACCCATTACCTTTTAAACATACTCACATCAAAATCTAAATTCTGCACATAGAGATATATCTATCTATCTATCTATCTATCTATCTATCTATCTATCTATCTATCTATCTATCTATCTATCTATCTATCTATCTATCTATCTATCTATCTATCTATCTATCTATCTATCTATCTATCTATCTATCTATCTATCTATCTATCTATCTATCTATCTATTGTATGTATGTGAGAGAGAGGTGTATAGATATAGAGAGAGAGAGAGACACTGCCCAGGTTGCTTTGATAGCAGTCTTCAGCTTGTGTGCATTGTTGGGTCTGGTGTATCTCCTATTCCTCTGAACAATACCCCACAGATTCTCTATGGGGATTAGGTCAGGTGAGTTTGCTGGCCAGTCAAGCACAATGATACCATGATCACTTTTGAAGTAGTAGAAAAACTTTGAGATATATATATATATATATATATATATATATATATATATATATATATATATATATATATATATATATATATATATATATATATATATATATATATATATCTATATATCTATATAATTTCAAAGTTTTTCTACTACTTCAAATATTGAAGACTTTTACAAGCATGTATTGTGAGGAAAACTCGTTGGAACAATGACTGCTTTCTTTACAAAACAAGGAGATATTTACATGGTATTAGTGAATAAACAAAACAAAAAAAATAGGAGACAAGGTTATACAGGCTCTTCTCGCATAGAAATAACCTTGCCTGGCCTAAACCCATTGTGTTCAAGTTAGGGACTGTTTAAATAGCTAACACCTTGACTAACAAAACCCATTGTATGAATTTTTAGGAATGGTTTAGACAAACAAGTCATCTCTAAACATCCAGTGGGAATGGTCAACGTCCATCTCAACACGTTAGAAAGAGTTGAATCTATATAAGACTGTAACCTGTGCTTAGATAAACAAATATTCATTGGAGATACCAGAAGTTATACAGGTATCCAGATGGATAATCATTTTATGCAGTACTGATTAATATATATAACAACATGGGTCTTCATAGATAGACCAGTTTTTATAGAGATACATTTATAGAGATACATATATATAACCAGTTAGGTAAAAATGATTAATCAAGATTATACTGAATGTGTTTTATATTAGACTAATTACCAGAACATTTAAAGGTGTATACTATTCTTACCATTATACACATTATGAAAATAGAACGTATTAACTTAAAAGGATAGACTCAAAACACATGTGAGACACCTGGTGGTTGAAGATGGTATTATGCGGACTCCCTAAATTTCCAGAGAAGGTTAATAATTAAGTCTCTTTAAACCAATGGAAAGTGAGCCAAACCTTCTGGGCTGAACTGGTGATATTTTTATGAGCTTATTATCCCAATTGGGGATAAAAGGCTGGGAGGGCCAAGAGGAATTGGATCACAGACCCTACACCGGATGCACCCCTGACATC
This sequence comes from Aquarana catesbeiana, assembly GCF_042186555.1. Taxonomy (NCBI): domain Eukaryota; kingdom Metazoa; phylum Chordata; class Amphibia; order Anura; family Ranidae; genus Aquarana; species Aquarana catesbeiana. The sequence continues at coordinate 195,797,060 of NC_133328.1, read as the reverse complement.
AAGAAGTCTGTTGATATTGAACCATTCCTGATCCTACTGGACTTTATGACGAAAGCCATTTGACGTGCTTAAACTTTGTCGGAATTTCATTATTCAGCTGATTGGTAAGATACAGACACCCCAAGTTTATTTAACTTCTGTCCTTAAAATGACAGGGATTAGATGGTAGAGGTTATGTATTGATGCTTATGGACCGTTTGATAGTGATCATATTTTAGAGGTTAAATATTGATGTTTATTGATTGTCTAGGGGTGTAGTACTACCACCGTGTTTTAGGTAATTTAAGCCAATATTTACATCGCTTTTAATATCTGTGACCCCAGGGAAGCTTTATTACCCCATTTAAATTTTAGCTCTGTTGGTTTAATAAGTAATTCAAATGGGCAGTATGGTTCCGTTGACTCGGTGAGATAAAACTTTGAATTTCTTCCGGCCGGAGAGATTTGAAGAAGCTCCCCCCTGAGCAACAAGGGATACTGCATTCTTGAAGACAAAGGGTAAAATTGTACCCATATTTTTCCAACAGACCATTGTGACTCCCCTGGGTGATTATAATAATTTTCCTCACTACCAATACTGATGTTTGATAATGTATGTGTGAAGTCTCAATCACCAGAAAATTTATGTTCTGTATAAAATTGTATGAATGTATCCGCTAATGAATAAAGGGCAAATTAGTTACCTTTTAAGTTTGTTGGGACATATTTGATACTTTGGTATGAAAACCCCATAAATCAATCAACTCAGGAAAGAATTGTGGTGTGCACCGAAAGAGGAACCAAATTTAGAAAAATACCGTAAGGTTGGAGGCACTGAAATAAAATCTTCATTAAGATTCCATACCACACTCACAACAATATATATATATATATATATATATATATATATATATATATATATATATATATATATATATATATATATATATATATATATATATATATATATATATATATATATATATATATATATATATATAATCTCAAATATGTCTTATATTTTGAAGAAATGCGTAAATATTTTATATATGACATGGTAATAGGATTACAAATTGCCATGTAAATGTGCCCTATATGGGGGCACAGACAGTGGGACAGGGAAGCATTAACAGTTTTCTTTTGCAGCTACTTTTTGTTTAAAGTGTACATGGAGCCAAAACTTTTGTTTTCTAGTTTTAGAGTGGGGAAAGCCTGGAATGCATGTCATATTTCATCGCTGTCTGTGAATCCATTAGAAAGATCTCCCCTGATTTAAGCCGGCTGGTTTGAATCTCAGGCAGTTCAGCAGGGACCGGCCTAGATTGCATCCGTCTATGGGGAGGCTAATTGTACCCAAGTTGATCCAAAAAATTAAAGACCTATGAAGGGATAAAACCTCTCATAGTGTAGTAAAGCCAGTGATCAGGTTTATTAAAACCGGTTAAAATAAACGCACATAGCAAAGTGGCCACACTGGCAACATCTCATGTAATATGGTATAAGCATCCAATCCTCCGCTATCTCCCGGCAAGACCCACTTCTGGATTCGGCTTGCGTGATGGTGTCACTTCCGTTGACCCCGGCTGATGCATTTCATCATAGCAGACATCATCATGGGGATTGGCATGTTAACATGCCATGGTCTTGATGCTCTGTGTTGTGGTCTCAAAAAATCAAGACATCAGCCATTCAAGTAAATGGGGTTGTGCCGCAACTGCGAACCAGGTGCTTGCCTCACAGTTGTGATACATTCGCCTCAGTCTAAAAATCTAAAAGTAGGTATTCAGGAAGTGGAAGAGACATTCATTTTTTTTGAGAACCAAAATAGATACTTTAAACTGACAAAGGTTAAGCTAAAAATAAAAACATTTTTATATAGCTGACACATAGAACTACTTTGGATTCATCTACTTAATTATGTAACAATGAAAAATAGTCTAATCATTCCTCAGCAAGTCTGCATGACTCAGTTCCTTTCAACATATACCGTATCTTTCTCATCTTCAGATGATGAATAAGTGTTGAGGTTGATTGGTTTATAGGTAACCTGTCAATTTTATAATCCCCTTCCTTTTAAATAGAAGAAAATTGTTACACACATGGTGTGCTGTAAGAACATTGGTATGAGAAAATTCATAAAGGCTGCACTGGAATAACTAGTCTGATGTGGAAGTTCTCATAAGTTGCTTGCATAAGATTAGATGGATCTATAAAACACACAGAATATAACACTTTGATTTGTAACATCTGCAGCCACCACTGAGGTAAGACTTAACAGATGCACACTGTATATATACTGACATTTATCCGGTCAGGGTTGTAGGTAAATTGACATTTTATTATTGAGGTACAATAAATATAATATTCTGTGATATAAAGAGATGCAGTATGATGACCATGTGCTAGGTTTCACATTTACAAGAAATGAATTGGCTATTGTTTTTCTTCATTAGGGAAAGACTACTTGAAAACCAAATATAAAATCAGTGAGGTTATGATGGGCTAAAAGGAACCAAAAAGCTCTATGTGGAAACCGTACAAAGCACAGTAGAGCGTACTTCAAACAAAAGATGTTGGGGTGCTTCATCTTCCATCACAAATCCATGGAGGTTAGCGGTTCAAGTTAAAATATACCTTTCATATACCTGGGGAAATCAGACTGAACATATGAATAAAAGAAATACATATGTAGGTCTGCATGCCCTGTGCGTGCAAGATTTTCCTCCAGGTACTCCAGTTTCCTCCCACACTCCCAAAGACATGGCTGGTTAATTTGCATCTGTTAAACTGGCCCTAGCATATGTATCTATATATGTGAGATAGAGACCTTAGATTATAAGGTCCTGGAGTGCAGGGACTAATACTTGTAATAAATAGAGATAGCCTTAATTAAAACCATGCAACAAAAAATGGTAAACCTAGAGATCTAGGCGCCTGAAGTAATATGCAAATCTTGACTTTTCTTAGGCAAATGAAGCTTGGTATTGCTACCCTCAAGCCTACTTGTTTTACAGTGGTTCTGTCCATTATTTTTTGAAAAGCAGAGTTTTCGAAATGCTTGATTTGGCAGGAAAAGTCGAAAATTCCTAAAAATTTCAACTTCATGCCATGATCTACTGATTGTTTTGATATGAGGTTTTTAATTGTTTTTAGCCTCTTGTTATGCTTTTAGTTGCTGTTGTTTTTGTATACTTCAGTTGCGCAGGTTTCATTTTAAGGGTTAAGGTTGGGTTTCTTGTTTGGGACACCCATTTTTTTTTTTATACAGTACACATTTTTTCAGTTCAGGGGTTGTTGTGCAAAGTTAGTAATTGACAGCTTTTTATTTTAGATTTTACAGTTGACTCATGAGGTACGGGGGTGAATTGGTTTACTGGCTTTTTCCATGTAACCATGAGAAACCTAACAAATAACTTTAATAACTTAACTCATATTAAAAACATATATACACCTGATTTTATTTCATTCATGAAATTGGTTGAACTTTGTTATATGGTACATGCTAAAACCATATTAAGTGTTTCAAATTTACTCAATGTATAGGTTTTTCTAAGGCCCCTTTCACACGATCGGACCGTTTAGGTCCGCCTGTCAGTTTTGACGGCGGACCTGAACGGGCAATCCATGTTAGCCTATGGAGCGTCGGATGTCAGCGGAGACATGTCCGCTGACATCCGACCCCGTCCGATCCGCTAAAAGCAGACGTATGGCTCTACGTCCAGATCCGTCGCTATCAGATCGGGTGAGATCTGACGAAAACGGACACGCTGTCCGTTTTCGTCCGATCCCTCCATAGGCGGCAGCGGCGCCTGACAAGCCCCTCCCCGCTCAGTGAGCAGAGAGGGACCTGTCATCCGCCGGCTCAGCGGAGATCAACGGACTGATCTCCCGCTGAGCCGGCGGACCGAGGCGGGCTCCGTAGAAACGGAGCCCGCCTCGTGTGAAAGGGGCCTAAATGTCTTGGTCGTACAGACACAGGCACATTCTAATGCCGGCCATACACGGTTCGAATTTCGTAAGAATTTTCTTTCGAAAATCTATGAAAGAATCTTCGTATGAATTTCGCACCATTAGTGGGCTGCAACAACGGCCGATTTTCGCACGGCAATCAAATTTGAGGAATCGGACATGTTGGAAATTTTTTGAAAAAACGAACGATTTTCGATTTCGAAAATCAATGGTGGCATCATCGGATCACAAAAATAACGAACATTCTGATTTTGAAAAGAAAATTTGTTCGAAATTCAACCGTGTATGGCCAGCTTTAGATAACTGAAGGTAGCAATATATGACCCAGTCATCCTAAGAAGTCAAAATCCTTTTATTTTTATGTACAAATTACAAGTAATAAACCAAAAAAGGCTTAGAATTGTACCACTCCCTAAAATGTAAAAATGACATTTTATATACAGTATCATTGATTAAATTTACCCAGAAACAGTATTCTATTATAACACTCTGCAAACTGATGACATAAAGCATCCTGAAAGAGTGTATATATAACAAAACGCCTTCCTAGCCAGGCCTGCTTTTATAATACACATACAGTATATCGGTCACCCATATGCAATCCATTAAAATATCCCACTTCATTCAACGTGGTTATTAGCCTCTTACCAATAAATTACTGCTCTTGTTTTTAATCAACACTATAATCAAAGTTCTAATGAGCTTAATCCCAATAGGGAGAAGCACTGCGCTTGGGCAGTGACTTGCACATGGGTAGTACTGGGATTGCTCTGGATAGCATCTATGTTCATCAGTTAGACATTTCCATGTAGTTTTTGATCACAAACATCCATTGGGTTCACATGTCAGAACACCTCATTAAATGCAGAATTATGAATAATAGTTTCTTGTTTGTGATTGGATCTAAGAGTTAAGACATTCATCTACTAAATATTCACTGAGAACAAAAAGGTGTGCAATAAACCCTTATCCTGGATATAACTGTGTCATATCCAATAACGTCATATGTTTAAAGCTGGATGACATCACCAGGCAATATAGTTTAGACAACATTTGTCGAGATGTGAACTATTATAATATTATGATTATCATCCTGATCCAGGATTTATATAGTGCCAATAGTTTGCACAGGACTTTAAATTAAAGGAAGACCGTACAGTTACAATAAAGTTCAATACAAAAAGATTAGGAGGGCCCTGCTCATAGAGTTTACAATCTAAAAGGAGGTGGTACAAAAGTTAATAGCTTTGGGGGATGCGCTGATGGAGGTGGTCACCATACAGTTTATAGGTGAAGGCTGGGTAGGGTTTTCTAAATAAATGAGTTTTCAGGGATAGCCTAAAGGCAGACAGGGTAGGAGATAACCAGACAGATTGGGGTAGGGAGTTCCAGAGAATCTGGAGAATTCCTGAAAGTGTACAGTCTTTGGAGAAATGGAGAACTGTCTTAGATACAGCTGTGAACAATATGTACAAAGGAATGTCTCTAAATTAAATAAATATATTGGGCAGATGGTTGAATCTCCAGCCAACCAGTTTTGGTTTCTATCAGGATAAAGCTTATTGCTTTTTAATTATAATGTTTATTACAGACAAGAGCTGAAATGTATTTGTAAGAGACTAATAACCATGTTGGATATTTAAATAGATTGCATATGGATGTGCAATACATGTTCATTATGAAAGCTGGTCCTCTAACATTTTTCGTCCACCCACGGGCTTAATCGAAGATCTCTATGATTAAGCATCTGGGGGTGAAATGCGTTAGAGTTATGGCTTCGGAGGATACAAGCTGAAGCCAATCATATACTGGGACTGAGCTGATTGCTGGTGTGCGGCTTCCCATAGTTTCTGACAGTCAGATCTAAGATGCCATTTATTACAATTGTATTCACATATGGGCGCTCTGTTGCTGTAGCTCAAAGTCCAAAGCTACACACGCTACTTTTGAGTTATATCTGGGCATTTTTGGTCTCATAGACTTCAATGGGAACAACTAAAAACACCCAAATTTAATATTTTGACGTGTTTTTTCAGGTGTATTTCAGGCATATTTGAGCCTGTAAAAACTGATCTTCTCCCTTTAGTGCTTTCCATTGGTAAAAACAGCGAAAGCCTCAATAGACTTGTAAACACATGTGTGCAGCTCCCCATACTTTGACTGTCAATTCCAGTGGGCCAGGCGAGCCCCATTGGATGCTGGCAGCATTGGAGTCGTTGGGTTATTATATATTGGTGCTTGGAGCAGTTCTTCTTCTTTCTTCTTCTTTCTTCTTCTTTCTTCTCCCTTCTTTCTTCTCCCTTCTCCCTTCTCCCTTCTTTCTTCTCCCTTCTCCCTTCTCCCTTCTTTCTTCTTCCTTCTCCCTTCTCCCTTCTTTCTTCTCCCTTCTCCCTTCTTTCTTCTCCCTTCTCCCTTCTCCCTTCTTTCTTCTCCCTTCTCCCTTCTTTCTTCTCCCTTCTCCCTTCTCCCTTCTTTCTTCTCCCTTCTCCCTTCTCCCTTCTTTCTTCTCCCTTCTCCCTTCTCCCTTCTTTCTTCTCCCTTCTCCCTTCTTTCCCTCTCATATGTGAACCGACTCTCAGTGTTTTTGAAGCTGGCACAGCAGAATAACATTGGTTAATAATATTACACATTTGTTTACAATCTGGAATTTCCTCCAGTGTTAACTTGCATGCCTTTTGGTTACATGAGTAGTCATCCTATATTTTCCATAGACATGTAAACTGTTAATGCTATGTATAGTCTACCAGAGTGTCTACTGTGACATCCTCCAGCCACTTGACTTTGAAAAGTAACAAGCATCCAGCACCTGTTACCAGCCTGTACATCAGACCCATCCAGCTCCTGTAGTTTAAAACATGTAGACATATCCTTTTAACATTTTTCCTTTTATGTGCTCTCTCTCTATGGAATGGTAAACATTATTTTAAAATCAAATGATTTTCTCAGAAGAAAAATCATATACAAAAACCTGGGCATTTGTCGTACCAGAATTTTCATACCTTTTTTCTTCCACTTTTCCAACTTGCTGTGAAACATGGAAGAAAACTGGACGATCATTTCCCATCCCCAATTTTCTTATAGCGTGAACCAGCCTTTTCGGGAACATGCTTAATTTGGTTATTTGGTTTATAACCGGTGCTGACACTTTTTTAAACCTCTATTTACAACATTGTTTCTTTGATGCTGTGCTATATGTGCATGCCCATCCTTTTTTTTTTTTTTTTTTTTTTTTATTCCTTCATCCTACAGGCCAATGCAGTTACCATGCAGCAGTTTTTTCCCACCTGACCTTTATGCAAGCTGTTGCATGTGTTGCGACATTACCAAACTGTTTAAAGTGGTATTAAACCCAAACCCAAAAATGTATTCTATTGCAGCTTACTAATCATTAGATGTGGTAGCTGCATCAGTTTGCTTTTTCTTAGTGTTTTTTTTTTATCTTTTTGCCCTGTTTTCACCTGGTGATCTGGACAGTAACATACCTCATGTATTAGTGGGAGACAACTCAGGAGGAATGAGAACAGGAGGAACGAGAGGCAGCAGCATTGTGAGTCTGGGGGGGTAGTAATGTTAACTGTATTAGCAGATTTAATTAACAAATTGAAGCCAAATTCCAGCACACTTTATAATCAGGTATAGCAAACAGATTCCTTCCTTTTGGGATAAAAGTTTTGCATGAATAAACAAGATGCTTATTGTAAGCACCCCTGCCAGTGTTAAGTGGTTTGTCTCATCCATATAGACTGATACATTCTACTGTAGAGCTTGAGCTCCTGAGAAAGAAAGCTTAAATAAGAACACAAATGCAGCCATCACATCTAAGAATTGGAAGCTGCAATATAATAAATTTAGTTTTTTCGGGGTTTAATACTGGCCATAGATGGATCTTCTATATCTTTTTTTTTTTTTTTTTGCTGAAGGAAATAAAACAAAACACATTTATTCCTACATCCACACAAGTTAAATGGATAAGAGAATCCTCCCCACTGAGTTGTTCTGACAGTGAGACTCTCCACTGTCAGAATACACAGATCTGTAGCTGCAGCCCATTGGCTGCAGTCTAATTTTGATCCATTTATGGTCAGCTTAACCATCTCAATACAGGGCACTTTCACTCCCTTCCTGCCCAGGCCATTTTTCAGCTTTCAGCGCTGTCACACTTTGAATGACAATTGCGCGGTCATGCAACACTGTACCCAAAAAAATTTTCTTATTTTTTCACAACAAATAGAGCTTTCTTTTAGTGGTATTTGATCACCTCTGCGGTTTTTATTTTTTGCGCTATAAACAAAAGAAGAGTGACAAGTTTGAAAAAAAACACAATATTTTTTACTTTTTGCTATAATAAATATCCAATTTTTTTTTTTTTTTTTTGTAAACAAATTTTATCCTCAGTTTAGGCCGATATGTGTTCTTCTACATATTTTTGGTAAAAAAATTGCAATAAGCGTATATAGATTGGTTTGCGCAAAAGTTATAGCGTCTACAAAATAGGGGATAGATTTATAGCATTTTAATTTTTTTTCTAATAGTAATGGCGGCGATCTGCGATTTTTATCATGATTGCGATATTGTGGCGGACATATCGGACAGTTCTTACACATTTTTGGGACCATTCACATTTATACAGCGATCTGTGCTATAAAAATGCACTGATTATTGTATAAATGTGACTGGCAGGGAAGGGGTTAACACTAGGGGGTGATCGAGGGGTTAACTGTGTTCCTAGGGAGTGTTTCTAACTGAAGGGAGAAGGGACTCACAAGGGGAGGAGACCGAACGGTGTTGCTCTATACTGAGAACACACCATCGGTCTCCTTTTCTCTCTGACAGGACGTGGATCTGTGTGTTTACATACACAGATCCATGGTCCTGCCGTGTTACCGGCAGTCGCGGGGGCCCAGCGGACATCGTGGCCGCCGGGCGCGCGCATCGGGTACCCAGTGACACGGCGGGCGTGCGCGCGCCCCTGGTGGGCAGGGAAGGCGAGGGCGTCATAAGACACCCTCCCAGAAACGAGAGCCGCGCCGCCTGGCCGTCATATGAGAGCCGGCGGGCGGCAAGCGGTTAAAGTAGTTGTGGACATCTAACATGAAAAATGTACAAAGCATATCCCTGATGACGACCCCCCCCCCTTCCTCCAGTGCACAGCAGATGACTTGTAGTCTAACCTAGCCCTTGCTAGCTCTAAGACCGAGAGCTAAAAGATCATATGAATGCAGAACAGTCAGCTCTCAGTCTGTTTGTAGCAGAGAACAGAGACTGTCAATCACTGCACCACTCTGCTCCTCCAGTGCTCACTGGAATGACAGGCTGGGGAAGGAGCTGGCATGGCTGACTCTGGTTCTCAGCTGCAACCAGAAAGGTGAAGTCAGCTGTCAATTGGGCAGCTGTGTGGATCCCCACTATTGGGATCTATTCCACTATTCAGAGAGCAACACAAATGTAAACAAGCCCTTGTAAAATTTAACCACTGAACATTCAGTGGTTAGATGAACATTTAAAAAAAAACAAAAACAAAACCTTCCTTAAAGGGGTTGTAAAGGTAAAAATTTTTTCACCTTAATGCATTTATAGCAGAAGGGAGTCTCTTACGCTGCGTCCTTCCCAAGCTCTCCTGTTCTACGGGGGAGCCTGGGAATGAAGCTGGCGGTTCTGCCGGCTGACCATAGAGGTGACCGAGAACCAGAACCTTTCTGATCATCTTTATGGTCTAAGAAACCAGAAGCGATGAGTATTTCCTCACTTCTGGTTTTGGCAGGATGTAAACAAAAAATCCTGGCTTGGGAAAGCTTTGGATCAAACTGATACCGGTTTGATCTGATGCTTTTAAGGGCAAAGGAGAGATCTGGGGTCTGATAGACCCCTTTGCCTTCAAAACAGCATCAATTATTCTAGGTACACTTGCACACAGTTTTTGAAGGCACTTGGCAGGTAGGTTGTTCCAAACATCTTAGAGAACAAACCACAGAGCTTCTGTGGGTGTAGGCTGCCTTAAATCTCTTCCTGTAATCACAGACAGTTTCAATGTTGAAACTGGGGCTCTGTGGGGGGGCCAAACTACTTCCAGGACTCCCTGTTTTTCTTTACACTGAAGATAGTTTTTAATGACATTGTATGGTTGGGGTATTGTCCTGCTGCAGAATACACTTGGGGCCAATCACATGCTTCCCTAATGGTATGTCATGATAGATAAGTATCTGCCTATATTTCTCTGCATTGAGGACACCATTGATCCTGACCAAATCCCCAACTCCATTTGCAGAATTGCAGTCCCAAACTTGCAAGGAACCTCCACCATGCTTCACTGTTGCCTGCAGACACTCATTGCATTGCTCTCAATCCCTTCGGCAAACAGACTGCCTCCTGCTGGGGCCAAATATTTTAAATTTTGACTCCTCAGTCTAGAGCACCTGCTGCCATTTTTCTGTACCCCAGTTCCTATGTTTTTGAGCAAAGAGTCACTTAGCTTTGTTTCCACGTTGGCGGTATGACTTTTCGGCTGCAATTCTCCCATGAAGACAACTTCTGGCCAGACTTCTCTAGACAGTAGATGAGTGTACCTGGGTCCCACTGGTTTCTACCAGTTCTGTGCTGATGGCACTGCTGGGCATCTTCTGATGTCAAAAGGGAAGTATGCATGATGTGTCTTTCATCTACTGCATTACGTTTCCTAGGCTGGCCATTGTGTCTACAGTCCTCAACGTTGCTCATTTCTTTGTGCTTCTTCAAAAGACCTAAAAAGATGATTTGTGTCAGTGGTTACCTATCTGAGAGGCAGAAATCGCTCCTTGCTCAAGGAAACTGGAGCAACCTCTTGAGGACCCCAGATTGGGAAAGGCTGAACTATACCATCAAAATTCAGGTAGCTCACAAAAAAACATATATAGGATTAGAAAAATGAAATGCATAACCTATGTGCAAAGGTAAACCAAAAAGTCTCTGTTAAAGTGATTACCCTTGTTTACCAAATACTCCCGCTGAAATGTTTTGGCTTGGCTAAAAATAGAAATGATATGTACAGCCAAGGTGATAACCTCTGAAGGATGTCACACAGTGAGAATTATACTTAGGAACAGACTGACATTATGTTAGAAGGGGGCTTTTGAAATCATTACAGTTACTGTGCTGTAACCCTAGTACAGTTTTTACTACATGCCATCCGTGTGTGTTTGTCATCAAGGCATATACAAATAGTAGTCACTTTACTAGGTACATCTACTCATTAAGATAAATAGCCAAACGGCAAATCGTATGGCTGTAAATCAGTACAAAGTATGCAGACCCAATCAACAGATTCCTTTGTAATTCATCTGAACCTGAGAATGTCAGGTGCCGGTTTTAGCAGTTTTGGCTATGGATCACTATGCACTGTAAACACATTGATAGATTATATAATCCACATTAGCTGTTTCCAGCACAGTCCCTTCCTCGAAAAAGGGCAGCCAAAGCTAACTAAACAGAACTGTTACTGGTGGGCAAATTGTGACTTTTGTCAAAAGTCAACTGCAAAACCCTAATTTCCACATATAGCCAATTCCCCTGGCTACAAAAAAACAGTGACACATTGGGGTTGATTTACTAAAACTGGAGAGTGCAAAATCCAGTGCAGCTCTGCATAGAAACCAATCAGCTTCTGGGTTTGTTTTGTTCTTGTTTTTTGCCAAAGCTTAATTGAACAATGCACAGCTGCACCAGATTTTGCTATTTCCAGTTTTAGTAAATCAACCGCATACTGTATCTGTCACAGAAGGGCTGGGATGTCTTCAGTGTCTATGCTGTGATTGACAGCCTGGCTTTACCTGTAATTGACAGCCTGGCTTTACCTTCTCTATGCTGTGTAAGAGAATACATGACAGTAACATGATGTGACAATCAGTGGGAGATAACTAGTCTTTCAGGACAAACTTGCGTTTTTGTTCACCGAAGGCAAGTTTATTATTAAGCTCATATTTGGCAGTGGCATTGGTAAAGAAAAGGGTTGCTTTAAAGCAGTATTTTACCCAAAAATAAAAATGTAATATATTGCAGTTTACCATTCCATAATGTTTACAATGTGGCTCAGCAAAAGTCTTTTTTTTTTTTTTTTTTTTTTTTTTCCTTTTGGCATAAAGGTTTTACATACAGGTGCATCTAAAAAAAAAAAAAAATTGAATATCATTAAAGTTAATTTATTTCAGTAATTCAATTCAAAAATTTAAACTAGTATATTATATAAACTCATTACACAAAGAGTGATCTATTTCAAGGATTTTTTTTCTTTTAATTTTGATGATTACAGCTAGTAAAAACCCAAAATTCAGTATCTCAGAAAATTAGAATATAACATAAGACCAATAAAAAAAAATGATTTTTAATACAGAAATGTTGGCTTACTGAAAAGCATGTCCATGTACAGTATAGTATGCATTTAATACTATGTCGGGGCTCCTTTTGATTAGCCTGTGGCACTGCCCAGGTTGCTTTGATAGCAGTCTTCAGCTTGTGTGCATTGTTGGGTCTGGTGTATCTCCTATTCCTCTGAACAATACCCCACAGATTCTCTATGGGGATTAGGTCAGGTGAGTTTGCTGGCCAGTCAAGCACAATGATACCATGATCACTAAAGCGTTTGTTAACTTAAAAAAAACATAAAAAAATAAAATGGATCCTGTTCCTTTAAAGCATGTTGTAATTTGGCCCCCTGTATCACCTGAAATACCTGGCTGTTCTTGCCATTTTCTACCCTCCCCCCTGTAAACTGACCACGGTTCATCAAGGCTGCTGAACCCTGACACCATGGTCAGTTTACGTGCCTCCGTCACCGGCAGCCCTGCACTGCCCTTCTCTCCCCCATCCTCTCCCCCTCACCTCCCTGCCTTTTAGCTCTGTCCACTCCATGATGATTCCCTTCTGCCGCTCTCATTATAAAACAAGCTTGCATCAACCCCCTCTGCTATATTAAACAAAGTCCCCAGTGCATTTGTTTTAGTTTTTTTAAATACCGCTGTGTACCTGATTTCATAGCGCTGATCGGCACTCACATGACCGGCCACCTCTCTCCTCCTTGCTGATGTCAGTGGGGGTTTCCCAGCCCCGCCCGCTGGAGCTGTCAGTTTAAAAGAGGAGAGAGGTGGCTGGTCATGCGAGTGTCGATCGGCGCTATGAAATCGGGTGCACAGCGGTATTTATAAAAAAAAAAAAAAAAAAAAAACGAATGCACTGGGGACATTATTAACCACTTGACCACTGGGCACTTAAACCCCCTTCCTAACCAGACCAATTTTCAGCTTTCGGTGCTCACACTTTGAATGACAATTACTCAGTCATGCAACACTACCTATATTAAATTTATGTCCCTTTTTTTTCACACAAATAGAGCTTTCTTTTGGTGGTATTTAATCACTGCTGGGTTTTTTATTTTTTGCGCTATAAATCAAAAAAGACTGAAAATTCGATAAAAAAAATTTTTTTGTTTCTGTTAAAATTTATTGGCAGAGTATTGGCACAGTGATGCAGAGTATAGCACAGTGATGCAGAGTATTGCAGATTATTGCCATTATGTATATTGAGCAGCGCTGTGGGCACTAAACATCCAGCCCACAGCGCTGCCATCTCTCCCCCTCTCCCTCCGCACTGTACCGATCGGTACAGAGAGGGGAGGGAGGAACCGGCGTCATGATGGTTTGTTTATATGTGATCACTCCGTCATTTGACGGAACGATCATGTGGTAAACGGGCGCGATCAGCGGCTATTTTCCGTGATGCGCCCGGTCCGGTCACGGATGTTCCCGAGTGCGCGCCACATTCTGGAATGACATCCATGGACGTCCATCCAGAACTAGCCGACCGCGCTGTTGCCGTCTTTCGGCAATGGCCCGGTCGGCAAGTGGTTAAATACGGCCCCAGTCTTTGGTTTAAACACGCTGCCTGCCGTGATGGGTGAAGTTTGGATCTGTCTGTTTACAGTAGTATCCTGCAGCGAGGAAAAGGTAAGAGGAAAGCATAGGAACTGCAAAGTCCACCTATGACTTTTTCCTTTCAATTATATTGTAAAATGCCTTAAACTCCTCTAGAGGGAGTAATGGTGTATAGACCCTGTTTAAATCTGTGCTAATACAAAGTGTGTCTCAGCAGCTGGAGGGGGGGTCTCCTCTCCCCCTAAATGGTGAAACTGAGTGGATAGGGATACATGTTATGTTTAAACAAGCATAAATCTGAAAAGCAGATAAAAAGGCTGTGTATATCCCCTCCCCTCTGAGGTGACTCTTGCTAAAGCACAGGAAAGGGCGTGGCGCATAGACAATCAGGCTCACACCTAAAAAAGCTTAAAGCTGATACTCTGGGAAACAGACAGTGTCTATCAGAGCAGCTGAAGCAAGGCTGCCACAGGACACAGAAGCGCTGGTGCATGTGAGGGGTTTACACAGACATTTGCAGTACAGGAAAAAACGTATTGTTTAGCATTAGATCATTCATGCTATCACTGTTTTTCCTACTATTGTTCAAATAAATAGAACAGTTCTTAGAGTACCTTTTGCTTTTTGTGCTTTGCACTAAGGCTTACTACTAAGGCACCAAAACCACCCCCAGCCAGTAGGGGCAGGATGAGTTATTACCCTCAAACGATCTGGAAAAACAAACCGATTACTCCTCTGCTGAGAAAACAACAGTTGAAGTTTCAGCTTCACAATCTGAGGTACAAATCCTTATGGGACATGGTTCGCTCCACTTTCATGCTACCCCTAACAGAGTCAGCTGAAAGTCTGGTTTCTTCTTTGGGTTCCTTGAAACCTTCACAACCAGTGCATGCGTTTCCAGTCCACACATTAGTAGAGAAGCTTATTTTTACCGAATGGAATCATCCGGATAAGCATTTTCTCCCTCCAAAGAGATTCTCAGTTCTCTATCCTTGGGGAAGAAAAAAAAATCACCAAAAAAAGGAAAGTTCCAGCAGTAGATGCAGCGATTTCCAGTGTGAATAAAAGTTTAACTTGTCCAGTGGACAATGCACAAATGCTAAAGGATCCAACAGATAAAAAGTTGAAATTCCTGTTAAAAATCCTTTTTTTTTCTTTAGCAGGTACTGTTGCTCAGCCTGCAATTGCAGCTATAGGCATCTGTCGGTCCTTAAAAGACCAGTTCACAGAGGCCCTTAACGAGCTCCCTGCACAACAGGCCAGTGAGTTGGCCGATTTACCAAAAGCATTATGTTTTGCCATAGATGCTATAAAGGATTCTATTCACCAGGCGTCTCGCCTTGCACTTGTGCTAGTACACGTGTAGGACCCTTTGGCTAAAGGGTTGGTCTGCTGGAGCACCCTGCAAAAACCTACAGTCTAGTTTCCCATTTCATGGGGAGTGACTATTTGGTGATGATTTGGATAAATACATCAAGACAATTTCCAGTGGAAAAAGTACTCTTTTGCCAGTCAAAAGAAAGTATAAACGTCCTTCATTTAAACAGACTTTTTCTCCTGCGCCAAGCGCATCCGCCTCTAGGCAGTGGCGACGGCTTCCACCGTCAGATTCGAGAGGAAAGTCGCAGGGTCAGGCCCAGGCTCAAAGGAAGACCTGGAGCTGCAAGACTACAAAGCAGAATACTAAGACCTCTTCATGAAGAGGCGTCTCCCCTCACCAAGGTGGCGGGAAAGACTTCTGCATTTCGCAGAAGTCTGGCAGAGGGAAACTCAGGACAGATGGGCTCTCTCCACAGTGACTCTAGGATACAAACTAGAGTTTTGGGAGTTTCCACCATCTCACTTTCTGAGATCAAACGTTCCCAAGGATCCAGGGAAAAGACAATCCCTGTTTCAAGCATTAGACCGATTATTGACTCAAGGGGTAATCGTACAGATCCCCACAGAAGAACAAGGTTTAGGTTTCTATTCAAACCGGTACCAAAGCCGAATGGAGATGTCGGACCCATTCTGGATCTAAAAAATCTAAATCGGTTCCTAAAAATTTGTTCAAAATATTTCCCACTCACCAAAGGTTTCTGCGATTCGAAGTGGAACAACGGCACTTTCAGTTCGTGGCCTTACCCTTCGGGCTAGCCACAGCACCACGGGTATTCACAAAAATACTGGCCCCACCTCTAGCCAGGTTGAGGGCACAGGGCATAACAATGTTGGCGTACCTAGACGATCTATTGTTAATAGACCAGTCAGTGACTCGCTTAAGGCAAAAGCGTACGCATTACAACCAGTTACCTGGAAAATTCTTCCTTAAAACCAGTAAGAGTAAGAAGGCTGGATTACTTAGGCCTGATCATAGATACAGCCCAGAAAAGGGCTTGCCTCCAGCAAAGATCAGCTCCATACAAGAGCTGGTACGGATGGTCAGGTCAAAAGCAAATCCTTCAATTCGCCTTTGCATGAGGTTGTTAGGAAAGATGGTAGCTTCATTCGAAGAAGTCCCCTATGCCTAGTTCCATTTAATGCAAAACAGAATCCTCTCTGCTTGGAACAAGATGATCCAAGCTTTGGACTTGACAATGCGGCTGTCCCCAAGAGTGTTTCAAAGCCTCAGTTGGTGGTTACGAAGCCAGAAATTGCTGAAGGGGAAATCCTTCAGACCAATTATCTGGAAAGTAGTAACGACAGATGCCAGCCTCTCACGCTGGGGAGCAGTACTAGACGACTGTCCAGGGACAGTGGTCAAAACTCTAAAGAGCCCTGCCCATCAACATGCTAGAGCAGGGATATGCAATTAGCGGACCTCCAGCTGTTGCAAAACTACAAGTCCCATCATGCCTCTGTCTCTGGGTGTCATGCTTGTGGCTGTCAGTCTTGCTATGCCTCATGGGACTTGTAGTTCTGCAACAGCTGGAGGTCCGCTAATTGCATATCCCTGTCCTAGAGATTTGGGCAGTGTATCTGCTTCTGAAAACCTGGACCTCCCGGTTAAAGAATTGTCCAGTCCGGATTCAATCCGACAATGCCACGGCTGTGGCCTATATCAATCACCAAGGGGGCACCTAGAGTCTCTCAGCTCAGAGAGAGGTGAACCATGTCCTAACTTGGGCAGAAAGGAGTTTCCCATCCCTATCGGCAGTTTTCATTCCGGGAGTAGAAAATTGGCAGGCGGACTATCTAAGTCGCCAGCAGTTATTTCCAGGGGAATGGTCTCTTCACCCCGAAGTGTTTCGGGCTGTTTGCCAAAGATGGGGGACTCCGGACATAGATCTTCTAGCATCCAGATTCAACATTAAGTTAGTCAACTTTGTGTCCAGAACAAGGGATCCACTCGCATATGGAACAGATGCGCTGGTAACTCAGTGGGATCAGTTTTCACTGATCTATGCTTTTTCCCCGATTCAGTTGCTGCCTCAACTTCTTTGCAGGATCAAGCTGGAAAAAAAGCCGGTAATTCTGGTAGCACCAGCATGGCCCAGAAAGTCATGGTACGCAGAGATCGTAAAGATGGCAGTGGAGGGTCCTTGGCCTCTTCCACTAAGGCCAGACCTGCTATCTCAGGGGCCGATATATCATCCTACTTGACGAACGCTAAATTTAACGACTTGGCTATTTAAATCCACATTCTGAGGAAGCGTGGGCTTTCCAGGTCTGTTATCTCAACTTTAATCAATGCAAGGAAACCAGTTTCCAGAGCTGTATATTATAGCGTTTGGAAAGCTTACGTTTCCTGGTGTGAATCCAAGGGTTGGCAACCTCGGAGATATATTATAGGCAGAATCCTTGCCTTTCTACAATTGGGCGTAGAAATGAAGTTGGCCCTAAGTACTATTAAGGGCCAAGTCATAGCCTTATCGGTTTTATTTCAAAGACCACTTGCTACGCATTCTTTAGCCGGGGTTTTATGCAAGGGGTGATGCGGATTAATCCGCCAGTTAAATCACCCTTTTAACCTCTTGGGACTTGAATTTAGTTTTGTCAGTGTTACAAAAACCACCATTTGAACTATTACAGCATGTTCCCTTAGTCCTTCTGACTAGGAAGCTGATATTTTTGGTTGCTCTATCCACAGCAAGGAGGGTTTCAGAATTGGTTGCTCTTGTAAAGAGCCATATTTGATTATACATGAGGACAGAGTGGGGTTATGCCCTCGTCCAGGCTTTTTGCCAAAAGTGGTTTCAGGCTTTCATCTAAATGAAGATATTGTCATGCCATCGTTTTTCCCAAAACCATGTTCCAGGGATGAAAAGTCACTACATTGTCTTGATGTAGTGAGAGCAGTGAAAATCTATTTAAAGGAAACTGCTCAGATTCGTAAGACTGGTGTCTTATTTATTCTGCCAGAGGGTCCTAAAAAGGACATGCAGCGTTGAAATCCACTGTTGCTAAGTGGATTCGGCAAGTTATAATTCAAACTTATGATTTAAGGGGTAAGATTCCCCCTATTCAAGTTAAGGCGCACTCTACCAGAGCGGTTAGTGTTTCTTGGGCAGTGCGTCACCAGGCCTCCTTTGCTTAGATCTGCAAGGCCGCAACTTGGTCTTCGGTCCATACATTCACAAATTTTTACCAAGTAGATGTAAGAAGGAATGAGGATATTGCCTTTGAGTGCAGTGTGCTGCAGGCAGCAGTATAAGTCCTCAAGGTCTGGGGGTGCCCTACAGGTTGTGTCTCCCTCCCCTCAAGTAGCATTGCTATGGGACGTCCCACTAAGTAAATACTTAAGGCTCTGTGTCCTATGATGTACGATAAAGAAAATAGGATTTTTAAAACAGCTTACCTGTAAAATCCTTTTCTTGGAGTACATCATAGGACACAGAGGTCCCGCCCCTCTTTTTATGGGATGTAAGTATATTGCTTATATTGCTTGGTTACAAAAACTGAGGACTCCTGGAAGGAGGAGGGGTTATATAGGGGAGTCAACTTTCTGTATTGGGTGTGCCATTGTTAACACCTGAAGGTAGCTATAACCCACTAAGTAAATGCTTAAGGCTCTGTATCCTATGATGTACTCCAAGAAAAGGATTTTACAGGTAAGCCGTTTTAAAAATCCTATTTTTTATCTCCTTTTTTGACACTGATCTTTCCTTTTGGTAGTATTTAGTCACCACTGGGTTTTTAATGTTTTGCTAAATAAACAAAAAAATGCAGACATTAAAAAAAAAAAATCTTGCCTTTTTGATATAAAATTTTGCAAATAAAAAATCTTTCTTCATAAATTTAGGCCAAAATGTATTCTGCTACATTTCTATGGTGAAAATATTAATCCAAATTAGTGTTTATTATTTAGTTTGTGTGAATATTAGAGTCGAATTACATAATATTACAAGCTATGGTGTGTGTGTATGTATATGTGTGTGTGTGTGTATATATATATATATATATATATATATATATATATATATATATATATATATATATATATATATATATATATATATATATATATTTATATTTTGAAAAATGATCAATCCTGATGTAATCACTACCTATCATTTTTTTTGAGGCCTTAAAATGCCACACCATATTACCCTTTTTTGAAAAGTAGACAGCCCAAGGTATTTCGTGAGAGTTATGGTGAGTTTTTTGAAGTTGTAATTTTGTCCTACAATTCTTTGGAGAAAGTACATTTTATTTTTATTTTTTCACAAAATTGTCATTTTAACAAGTTATTACACACACACACACACACACACACACACACACACACTATAGACATACCTACAATTACACTTCAAAACACATTCTGCTACTACTCCCAAGTATGGGGATACTACACGTGAGACTTTTTTACACCCTAGCCACATAGATGGGCTCAGCATCCAAAGAACACCTTCAGCCGTTCTAGGGACATAAATTACTCATCTAATTTTCTGACTACCTTTTGCATTTTTGGAGGCCCTTGGGCACTTCTTCTACTCCTCCCGACTATGGCAATACCACATGTATGAGACCTTTGCAATGTTTTCACTGATTATATATACCCAGCATTGCAACCTGTGTATAAAAAAAAAAACAACCAACACTTTATAGAAAACTATGTTCTGTGATAGTCGCCTCTTTACACGTGGTCAGTAAGTATAGCCTACTGTAGCTTCACCTACAGCAGTCCCTGTTCCTAAATGCCTAGCAGGCCTAGCCTAATACTATGTGGGTGCACCCATAGCACAGTGCTATGTTCACTGGCCAGGAAGTACAGGAGGCTGACAGATGTTGATGGTGTACTGGTGGCACTATGAGAGATGTTGACGGCGCCCTGGGGACCACTGATGTTGGTGTACTGGGGACGCTGACAGATGTTGATGGTGTGCTGGGGACATTGACAGATGTTGCTCCTTTGGTGTATGGTTACATTGGTGTGGAATGCAATCGGCTCAATAAATGTCTGTCTATAGGTGGCACTGAAAAGACTGTAAATCACTGTAAACTCACAGCTCTTCACAGATTGTCACAGATTGGCTTTCCTTCTCTTGACATGGGCTCTCTGTGTAAGAAGGAGAGCCGGTACATCATGTGCCTTTTTTGTTTTACATTTGTGATCTGCTATGGTTGGACACACTGATCACATGGTATAGGGGATAATCACAGAGCCCCTATACCGAATGGGTGATGTGTTGTGTCCAAAGGACACAGCCATCACAGATTGCGCCACTGCATGCCACAGGACGCGCAAATGTGAGAAGACACAAAAGTGCAACTTTCCAGAACATCGCTTGTCTCACCTGGCTGCATCTGTGCATTGGCTGGACTGGAAGTGGTTAAAGGAAGATGAAAAAAAAAAACAGACTTACTGGCTAGATCACCAGGTGAAAATAAAGAGAAAAGGCCTTACAAAGAAAACTAATGCAGCCATCACATCAAAGAATTGGTAAGCAGCAATATAGTAAAATTTTGTTTTGGTGTTTGATAGCATTAACATTTTTAATGCAGATACTTGGCAGTGGCACGCAGTGCTGGTAATAGTGAAACCAGCGGAGATAAAAATAAAAAGTTTTTGTTTCGATTTTTTTTTCCCACTGGAATTCTGAGTAAACAAAAGTAAAATTGTGAACATTAATGCTTATCTTCTGTTTTATTCTTGTACACATAGTAAGAATGCCACGTCATGTCAGCAGTGCAATCAATTATCAAACAGAAGAAACGTGTTTGCACTGGATTGACGCAGAAACGAAAGCGATTTGAGGAGAATAAATCCTCACAGCTGATTACATGATCTTGCACAGCAACTTCAATGTTTCTGCCTCATCAAACACAACCTGTTCCTTAGCACTAGAGATTGTAACCTTTGACCTCCTGTGAGGATTCCAGGCCTGGCACAGGGCCCAGTTATGCCTGCGTACGTCACAGGGCTACAGCCTGCAGGGGTGGATTAGCTGCTCTATTTATGGAGACGCCCTCATCTACACCTTGAGCTATATAAGCTCTTTGCAGACAAGCAGAATTTTCTTTTCTCTGATCAGCTGCTACAGCAAGTCCCGTGGTAAGGTCCTTCTGCCCATGTAAACAAGCAAGCTGATTCTCCACACAAATCAATAACAATAGTGGTTGTGCTGTACTAGTAAAACAAACTAACAGGCTTGGCTGTATTTTACAATGCAAGCTAGACTGCTCCCAAAAAGCCCAGACCTTGTTTATGAAAGTTTAAATACTGACTATATCATTATTTGCACCTTTTTTGTGCATGAGATTTCTGTAGAACTATATGTTACATTGGAAAGGAGTGTGACACACAATTTTATGTATTCGTACATGACTTATTTTCTGCAGCGCATGTACTATTATTAAGTTAATGTATTCAAATGAATGTATTAGTTCAAATCTATTGCTTCTTTAAAATTCACAAATTGTGTTTTGGATGTTGTTTTAACAAGGATGTATACTGTGTATAGTTTTTATATGATGCTTTGAACTGTTCAAGCATTTTAGTAAACCTAAAAATAGTATACACCCTTTTGTAATTTGTTACCGTATTTGCTGCTAATTATGCTTAAATGTGTTGTGGTGCTTAGATGCTTGGGTTAGGGATATTTTGTATATGTGTGTGTGTGTGTGTGTGTGTGTGTGTGTGTGTGTGTGTGTGTGTGTGTGTATATTATGTATGTTTATTGAAAACTGCATAGTGGTTGCTAGGCAAATTTTCTTTTTAAAGTGTAAAGTCATGGTGTCTGTGATGTAGCCTCTTCTGCGTTATCAAATTTTACAGACATCTCAATCTTTAGACATCCCCTACTTCTGGAAAAGGAAAGTCTTGTAAATCTTTAAACAGGCAAGCCAGACAGTATTGCAGAGAGATAAGAAGTTATGTGAAGTTTACCTTTTAAAATTGAAAAGGGGAAAAACTTTCTGCTTACAAATAGAGGACAAATTCATCACAGTTTATTTTGAATGCTGTTTCTTCTTCTTTTTTTTAATTTATTTATTTTGCAGTTAGCAGTGTTTGTCCACATTCAAACTTTTGGGCTCTTCTTTTTTTTTTTTTTTTTGCTTTGTGTTTTTTGGGCAGTTTGTAGTGGGGGGGGCACCAATAGTATTTGACTGTTGAGCCATGTTGCTGAGCTGGACATGACAATTTAGTCTTCCCCTATGACAAAACATTGATCTTCAGAGTAGTTGTAAAAAAAGTTATTTTTTACAGGACATGTTAAGTATAATTTAGTTTATTTTTGTGTTTTGCCTACACTACCCTTACAGATTAATACGTGGTCAGAAATGTCCTGACTAGTAGTGACTAGTCAGTTGCTGAGACATTAGAGCTGAAACAAGAAAAGCCCCAGGGCTCTTATCACACGATCTCATCATAAGTACATCAATAATCACTCATGTTAAGATGTGTCGTTTTTTTGTTTTTTTAAGCTAACTTACTGCCGCAATTGTGTCTCATGTGTTGGATTTAAATATCTTTTAAAAGTTTTTTATTTTTATTTTTTTGGACTACTGCCTTCCTGAAGAGGGATACAGAAAACCCAAAAGGGAGACACCAGCAGTAACTTTTTTGGTGCACCAGCTTGACAAGGTTGCATATTTAAATATGTTCTGCCTAAAAATGTAATAGTGTCATTTTAATTCAATTTCCATCCATTAGACAGCCTGGTTTTACGTTATGTGTACAGATAAGATTGTATCCATTTTATTTTATATGTCTTCCACTTTGTGGAGATGCATTGTCAGATATGTTTGTTGGGTAGACTTCTGTTTCAATACGTTTTTATTGAAAAGGCAACAGTGATACCTGTACAGTAAACACAAAAATATTTGGAGGTATAAAGTTCTGTGTGACATACAAAGAAGATCCAAACTTCGGACAGAGACAATACAGTATAATTACAATTTGAGACCACCAATAATTCAGGTCTGGCGGTTTTCAGTTATTCATATACTGTAGCTATATCTGTATCATCTTTGCTCCTCTTTTTGTACAGCTTAGCTGCTTTACATAGCTTGCTTATATTACCCCGTGTCCAAAAATAGCTTAACATGTAATTATTGTGTTGAGTTGATGTGGAAGATCAGTAGTACTTGATATGGATGATAACTATAGACAATAGAAGGTTTTAATTTTTTTTGCAAAACCCCTTTATGTTTATTATAATTTCATAGATATATGATACACTTTCCATGGAAAAAAAGTGTTTTGGGGGTGTTTGGAGAAGGTCTGTTTGCTCAGGTTAAAGTGGTTGTAAAGGCAAAAGGTTTTTTATCTTTAATGCATTCTATGCATTAACCGCTTCTGGACCGCCCACTGTACATATACTGTGGCAGGGTGGCCTGGCTGCGCAAAATCACATACCTGTACGTCATTTTGTGCACGCGCTTTCGGGGGAGTGCTTGCGCACCGCTCCCGCTGTCATATGTTAAAGCAGGGAGCCAATCGG
This sequence comes from Aquarana catesbeiana, assembly GCF_042186555.1. Taxonomy (NCBI): domain Eukaryota; kingdom Metazoa; phylum Chordata; class Amphibia; order Anura; family Ranidae; genus Aquarana; species Aquarana catesbeiana. The sequence continues at coordinate 195,773,344 of NC_133328.1, read as the reverse complement.
CAGGTCCGGTGGTTGTGACCTGCCGATTGTTCAGTGGAGACACGGATCAATGGTGTGCCGATGTAAACAAGGCACACTGCTGATCTGTCAGTGAGGAAAAGTGAAATCTAGTGTTTCAGCTAAGCTGAAACGCGATCTCCGCTTTCCTGCAGTGCATCTGTTCCCCATTCAATTAGAAAACGCCTCCCTAGGATACACTTAAAGCGGGGTTCCACCCAAATTTTGAACATTATCTCTATGCATTCTCTTCCTTGCCTAGATGCTGACATTTTGTGTAAAAAATTTAAATCGCCGTAATTACCTTTTTTTTTTTCTAATCTTCTTAGCACTTCCTGGTTTTCCTCCCATGGGAGTAGGCGTGTTTCTAGCCTCTTCCAGACCTCCCACAGTCCCCTGGGAGCTAGTCTCAGGCTTCCCAGCATGCATTGTGCAACAGCGTCATCACAACATCTCGGTGAATGCTGGGAGCACAGCATTCACCGCATCCAGGAAATACATGCTTGTGGGCTTCAAATGCCCACAATGAAGAAACCGCCTTCAGTGAATTTTATAAGTTATTCTTTACAACGAAATCGGACACAGGTGGACTTATTACACAGAACATGTGAGTAGACAATCATGAGAAGAAAAGTTTGTGAATGAACTCCAAAAAAAAAAACGATAGATAGGTGGACCCCCGCTTTAACCCCTTGATCGCCACTAGTGTTAGCCCCTTCGCTGCCAGTGTCATTTATACAGGGATCAGTGCATTTTTTTGACACTGATCCCTGTATTAGTGTCACTGGTCCCCAAAAAGTGTCACTTGTCAATCTATCCCCTATTTTGTAGACACGATAACTTTTGCGCAAACCAATCAATATATGCGTATTGCGATATTATTTTTTTTTTTTAACAAAAATATGTAGAATACATATTGGCCTAAATTTATGACTACATTCGTTGTTTTATATATACATTTTTTTGGATATGTATTATAGCAGAAAGTAAAAAATATATTGTGTTTTGCGATTTTTATTTTTTGAAAAAAAAAAAAAGAGGTGATCAAATACCACCAAAAGAAAGCTCTGTTTGTGGGAAAAAAAAGGACATAAATTTTTTATGGGTACAGCGTTGCATGCAGTGCCGTATAGCAAAAAATGGCCTGTTCAGGAAGAGCTTAAAACCTTCCTGGGCTAAAGTGGTTAATATAAAAAGCCTTCTGTGTGCAGCAGCCCCCTAATACTTACCTGAGCCCCATCTCTATCCAGCGATGTGCCTGGGCTGCCCGAGACTCTCCCTCCTGCTTGGCTGAGACACAGCAGTGGCGCCATTTGGCTCCCGCTGCTGTCAATCAAAGTCAGTTAGCCAACCGTGGCTCTATGTCTGAAGGGAAACCTGGAGCTGCGGCTCGGGTGCCCCCATAGCACTCTGCTTGCTGTGGGGGCATTAGACAGGAGGGAGGGGCTGAGAGCGCCGGAGAGGGACCCGAGAAGAGGAGGATTGGGGCTGCTCTGTGCAAAACCATTTCATAGAGCAGGTAAGTATAACAGGTTTGTTATTTTTAAAGAAAAAAAGGAGACTTTAGTATTGCTTTAAGACCAGTCATCAGGATTTTGTTCTACTTGGCTTAAAGTTGAATTCCATGAACTCAGCCACTTTGTAAAAAGTGAAGGCACACTATGAGTTGAGTCAAAGGAGTTGCATGACATCTCCTGAGCTTCTCTTTTATTTACATCTGACAGGCTTATGGCTCTGCCAGAGCATACACTGACACTCTGGGCTGTGAGAGGAGAGAAGCGCACAGAGCAGCTATGCACATCCCTCCCATCTGCTTCCCCTTCAGAGAAGCCTTTGTATTTAGTGAATGAGATGTCATAATACAAAGACTTCTGTGCTTGGGCAGGAGAATTGGGGGGGGGGGGGGGTGGACAGGCCATAGCAGCTGCTTTGACTCTAATGTTGAAGATGCCTAGACCTGAAGGATCAACATGGGATCCCAGAAATACAGCGATAGTTTTATTGCTCTGCCAGAAGATGGCTATCAGATGTAAATAATAGATAAGCCCAACAGCATTTCACCATAAGAGCTCACTCACATCAGACAGCTGCAGTGATCGCACGACTGCTGTTGTGCTCTGACGGTAACGGTGCCAATGTACTGATCTTGGCGCACTGTGTGCTTTTATTTTTTGTCTTAACTTTATTGAAACATTAGAATGACATTACAGAAAGTTCTTTTTAATATAGCACCATTATGATGTGGTAGTTTGCGTGTGAACGAGACCTAGCAGATGCTATACAGTGACTGCTTCTAGCTCTTAAATCTGAGCTCCGGAACCCTTGTTTCCAAGCCTTTGTACGATGTGGTAAGTGTCTTTACCCATTATTGACATGTACCGGGGGGAGCAGAAATACCAGGTATTGTTAACCTGTAACATTGGCTTACACTTTTTTCTAAAAGGTACTGCTGCCAAATTTAATGTTAAGCTTTGAGTTAGAGGAATTTTAGTGACGTTAAGCATCGCATTTAGAGGTAACATTGAGGTTTAAGTAGAGCTTGCATAAATGGGTTCTCTTATCTGGAAGCCCCAAATTAAATTATCACTAATTTTAAAAGCTAAATTAAATAGAAAATAAAATCTATCCATGGGAACTGTGACGGACTGCCTGGCACCCAGCCTGGTTGCCTCCGCCAAGATACAGCTTCCTTCACTCTGGAACCAGGTATTATACCTGGGAATTGCACCCAAGAACTAGACAACACTAGCTTAGGTGCAAACTGTAACTGACCCTTTATTCACACAAAATCAGATAAGAGCTTGATTACATTATCCTAAACAATGCAAACTTGTAGGCCTCATGCACACTGGGCATTTTTACAGGTGCTGTTTTTGGCTTCAGTTTTTTTTTTTTTTTTTTTTTCTGCAGCCAGTAAAGTCCCCAGCATGTTATCCTCTGTGTCCATGCACATATCAGTGTTTTTTGGCTGAAAGAAACCCAAAGAACTAGTGGGTTTAAAGAGGAGTTTTTCAGCTGTAAAAATACCGTAACTCTGAAAAACGCGGCTATTCTGAGTTTGAGCGTTTTTGAGCCATAAGCTTTTGTGGGAGTATAGTTTTGCTAAAAAACGCTAATGCAAATCATGGCAAATTTGCATTTTTAATACGGCATTCTACAGCTAAAGCTACTGGCGTTTTTATAACGTCCAGCGTGCATGAGGCCTTAACAGTAATATCATCAGTACATCTAATGAACAGCTAACAGTGATTGAATTAGCAGTAAGCTAATCAACCGCTAGCACCTTACCAAGCCTCGATTACTCAGGGAGCCCACTCCCCAGACAGTCCGGCACCAGTATTCAAGAAGACCCAGGGCTGTCCAAATCTCATTAACCAGCTTTCTTTTTACATCCATCTTCTCACTGAGTTTCAGTTTGGCAGAGACCATCATGGCTTCCTTGACTGTTATATAATACAAGATGACATAGTCATTAGGCAAGAGGCTACCCTGCAGTCCCCTCCAAAAGCTGCTGTCCCGGTTGGATCTGTTACAGGGACTTCTTAGATAAGCAGAGCTTGCTATTTTTTGCAAGGTTCACTTTGAGCCAGCCTGGAGGTGATTGCTGCTGTTTGAGGAGGCACAACAAATGCAATAAGTTATTTTTACGGATCTTCTGTGTGTCAGCATTTCTGCAGAGGAAGCTCCCATGCCAAAAAAAAACATAATTATACTGCATTTAAAAGCTAAAAACAAACTTGCTGTTACACACACACACAGTGGGGAAGGTTGATGATTCTCTTCTCCTTAGGAAAGATTTTCTCTGTTAGATTAATTTTACCTGTTCCCTTACCTGCTAGACGTTGGTGGAACTCACTGGTTCTCTAATGGATTCACCATAGGAACAAATACCTGCCAAAGGTATTAGCTGGAGATCCGCTTTTACTTTTGTACTGAAGCATCTTGCTTCATCACTTCATTATGAAAATAGTTTGTGATTAATCAATTTTGACCCTAATAGTCTAGAGTTTTTGAGATAACAAATGTCGCACATAGAAATCAATCACATTCTTCCAATGCAGAAGAAAGTTGAAAGGGGGATATATGGTTTCAATAGGACATGCTGTATCTTACATAAAGCACTTTTTAGCAAAATATTTTTTCATATTTAGTAGTTACTGTGTAGCTGCGGCCACGACTCACAGCAGGGGGTCTGGCGCGTGTCTGTTCACCATTTCAGGTGTGAATTAGGTCTGACTTTTTGGCTGAATTCGCACCTGAAACGGATCAGAAGACGCACAGGACCCTTCTGCAATTCGACCGCGCAGCTGCCCTGGAGGTGTGTGAACCCCCCATTGAGAGCCGGTCACACTCTCTTGTCATGCGAATTGGATGCGGGGAAACCCGCATCCAATTCATATGTGTGAACCCAGCCTTATACAGCATTTATTGATAGTTTTTTTTATAATGGTTTTTTTTTTTTTTTTTTTTTGTTCTAGTTTTGTGGAAGGATTAGAACTCCTATTATATTTTGTCTGCTATCCAGGGCTCCGTTAGAGCGACTTTCTGTCCTGCTGATAAAGGTTCAACTAGAGGGGAAGTGAGGGAAAATCTGCAACGGGGGCACCATCCAAAAGAATAACCTCTTCTTTTAGCCAGACTTATTCTTAAAGTGGAGTTCCACCCAAAAGTGGAACTTCCGCTCATTTGTCTCCTCTCCCCCTCCGGTGCCACAATTGGCACCTTTTCGGGGAGGAGGGGGGACAGAATACCTGTCTTTGACAGGTATCTCGTTCCCACTTCCGGGAGTCCGGGCCGCGGCCTATGACATCACTGCAGGGCTCCCTCCTCCCCTGTCGCCGGGTCAGTAGGAGAGAGGAGCGGGGCCTCGTGCATGTGCAGTAGGGTTCCTGGCGTGAAGCCGTAAGGCTACACTGCTGGGTAACCTTGCCCGCAATGGCGGCGGCGGCAGCACCGACAGCTGATGGAAACATCAGCTGCGGTGCCGACATCGCTGGACTCCAGGACAGGTAAGTGTCCTATTGTTAAAAGCCAGCAGCTGCAGTATGTGTAGCTGCTGGCTTTTAATTTATTTATTTTTTGGCCAGAACACCGCTTTAAAGGCAAGTTGATGCATAAAAGGATTTCTCTGTATTGGAGTTCTAAAGAAAACCCCTATGTTTTGTACTTGGTTGCAGCACCAAATTAGAATGTTCACCTTTTAACAGGCCTGCTAAATTGCAGGAGGTATATTTGTTCAACACATTTGCCAGTATCAATAAACACCTTTACCATGTCATTGCATTTTTTGCAGTCATCTGTAGTATTACTATAAGAATCAAGGATTTTCACAATACAGTTTGCTGGAGTACAGCCCAGTATTTCATAATATGTTACAGAAGGTCTTTCAAGGACATTGGTTTGTTGGGGGAATGGAGGCACATTCCACTTTGTGCTCAGCTCCTAGTTCCTCTAATTATTCAAGCATGTGAAAACTATTATGAAAAATAATTACTTGACATGACTTTTAATTCTGTTTTTACAAAGGAAAGTCATGAAAAAAGCTACACTATTAAACTCTGATTGGATGAACTGCCAAGGATGTAGGAGAGAACAGGGGGTTCGATGAAATTAAATAATAGTGTCATTGCTCTGAGCGGATATATATATATATATATATATATATATATATATATATATATATATATATATATATATATATATATATATATATATATATATATATATATATATATATTATACTAGGGAAAGTAGATACATCATTTTATAAAAGAAAGACTTGAAGCAAATCAGCTAAAGATAACTTCTCCTGATAGGTCTACTTGTAATTTATCTGATCCTAACTTAGGCCAGCATAGTACATAGTCCCTTCTCTCTAATCAGCTCTCGGAACTTTTCTCACTGAGCTCTGCAGAGTGTAATTTCAGCTCTCCATCCCCTGTTTTCTGACAGCTCAGGCAAGCTTCATAAATTATGGACTTTGAACAGATGTAGAGAAGAGTAGACTGCAGATAAATAGGTACAGCTTATGTAGAAGGATTTGTTACATCACTGTGTATCACCTCTGTGTTACAAAAAAAGAGTTCCCCTTTTTTTGGCAATTGTAGAAAATAGTGGCTGTTAATTGAAATACAAAAGTCAGTTTCATACCAATAACCAAATAGTTTCTGTGCCTTTTTCCTATATACACTGTGGGGGAGATTTACTAAAACTGGAGCCCAGAAAATCTGGCACAACTGTGCATAGTAATCAGCTACTAGGTGTTATTGTCAAAACGTCATTGAACAAACTGATTACTATAAGCAGATTTTCTGGGCTAGAATTTTAGTAAATTTCCCTGTGTGTATCAATTTTTATTAATCCTATATTTACAGTTTTTTGTAAAAAAACGAAATAGAAAAAACTAAATAGAGATCAGCCTAACCGTCCTGTAGTGGAATTGATCCAAGAGACAAGTCTGTTTCTAAAAGATGTCTATAACGGGGACAAGAGGCCTACGGTGAACAAGCGCACATTATTCACTCCCAAGAGGAGAGGAGGGTTGGGGACTCCAGACTTACAAAAATATTTTTATGCGGCACAGTTGGCCCAGCTAGCCAAATTTCATTCCAATCAGCCCCACCTATCTGGATGCAGGTGGAGGCTTATGCATGTCTGGACCGGCCGATCTCTCATATCCTCTGGTTGCCACCTATGGAACAACCCCCAATAACTATTGAGCTGGATGAATGGTATATTATAGCCCAAGAGGCCTCAAGGTCTCTCATAAATACCTTTTTATTATCAAAAAGCGAATTATAATGTGCTTCTGAGATGGTACATGGTTCCAGCTATGCTGGCAATCTATATACCAGGAGCGTTGTGTTTTCCGTGGAAGGTGGACAAGAGGAGACCATGTACCACATATGGTGGCAATGCCCCAAGGTAAGGCAGTACTGGATAAAGGTGTATAATTTCATTTACACTCTCACCCAAGTAAACCTTGTCAAATACCCGATACAGGCTCTGCTGGGTCGCAAGGTGGAGACAGCGTTGAAATCCCAGAGATGTCTCATAGCATTTATATTCATATCAGCAATTAAGGCAGCTTCAGGATGGTGGGATTTGGTGCGCAAGGTCGTACCCTACTTTCCCCTCAACCTTTCTCTTCTTCTCTAACCCTCTTCTCAGTCTTTGCTATTGTCCCAAGTGGGTCTTCTTGCCTATTCCCTATAAACCCGGAACATTGGCTACTTCCTTAGTGAGAAATCCCAGTTTCTGAGTGACGAGGGATGCGGCTTCCTTTTTCAGAAAGTTTTGATCCCCTTTCATGAATATATACAGCCTATATCCACTGCATCTCCAATCCACTAAGGTTTATGAGCTGATCCTTAATTTAAATTTAAATTGAAATATGTAGATGCTCTGTCCCTTCTTGTATTATGGGATTGAGATGTGCCTTGTTAATGTAACATTCAGAGTTTTGAGCGTGTTCTGGGGCTACCCCACATTGACAATCTATATTTACAGTGAAGATTCTTACTTGGAAGAACACATTCTTTATATGTACTTTCATGCTTTAAAAATGTTTGGTCTCTGAATCAGTATGAATGTTATATTCCGTGAGATACGCATTCTTTTGTTATAACTTTTGTATTCCTTTTTGTGAAATACTTTAACCCCTTCCCGCTGACCGTACGCAGATGTGCGTACTCGGCTTTCCGGGGTTATACCGGGATGATGCCCGCAGCTGCAGGCATCATCCCGGTACCGTTGTTTCGAGCCGGCGATCGCCTATCCGTGTATAACAACCGATGCAGCTAAAAGCCTCTCGGCTGTTATAACGGAGGAGCGGGAGGGGACGTCCACCCCTCCCGCCGCTCTTATCTTGTCCAATCGGATGCCTCCGGCAACTGGGGGCGGGCTGGAACGAAGCCATGAATGGCTTCGTTCCAGCCTTCTAATTGTAAACGCGGAAGCGACGTCATGACGTCACTTCCCGTTTACTCGGCTGCCAATGGTGCCGAATGTAAAAAAAATACACAGTATTCAGAATCGCCGTTTTCGGCGATCTGAATACTTAGAAGTGCAAAGGAGGGATCGGGGGTCTTTTAGACCTCCGATCCCTCCATAAAGAGTACCTGTCACCACCTATTACTGTCACAAGGGATGTTTACATTCCTTGTGACAGCAATAAAAGTTAAAAAAAAAAAAAACATTTTTTTTTAAACACAATTTATAAGTATAAAAATAAATGTTAAAAAATATATATTTTTTAAAGCGCCCCCGTCCCCGCGAGCTCGCGCAGCGAAGAAAGCGCTTACGGAAGTCGTGCCCTCATATGTAAACGGTGTTCAAATCACACATGTGAGGTATCGCCGGGATCGTCAGAGCGAGAGCAATAATTCTAGCACTAGACCTCCTCTGTAACTTTAACCTGGTAACCGTAAAAAAAATTTAAAGCGTCGCCTATGGAAATTCATAGATACCGTAGTTTGTCGCCATTCCACAAGTGCATGCAATTATAAAGCGTGACATGTTTGGTATCTATTTACTCGGCGTAACATCATCTTTCACATTATACAAAAAAATTGGGGTAATTTTACTGTTTGGATTTTTTAAAATTCATGAAAGTGTTCCTTTTCCAAAAATTTGCATTTAAAACACCGCTGCACAAATACCGTGTGATATAAAATATTGCAACAATCTCCATTTTATTCTCTAGATTCTCTGCTAAAAAAATATATATAATGTTTGGGGGTTCTAAGTAATTTTCTAGCAAAAAATACGGATTTTAACTTGTAAACACCAAATTTCAAAAATAGGCTTAGTAATGAAAGGGTTAATAAAAACATTGAAACAGAAGATGCCCATAACGTCAGGGTCACTGGAAAGTCAAAAATATTTTATATATTTTATTGAGTCTGTATAGTGAGGGACAATGTGACAGCACACAACATAATGTAACACACACGCATAAAGGTTCATAAGTATGGGTATCCATACTCCTTGGAACCAAATGATAGAGTATGGGATCAAACTAGTAATTTCTGCCTTGCTGAATGTGAAATCAAGTGTAAAAGTAATTTTGATGTGTAAATACCTGTACCACGATTCTATGTTTTGACTGCACAAATACAGCTACAAAAATCTCACCAGTTGTATCTAGCCGTATTTGTGAGTTACCTATGTTATATGATTAAATATAATAACATTCTTGTAAGCTTAAAGCCAAGCTTTTGGCATATTCTGAAATCATAATGGTACCTAATAGGGCTGATGATTATGACAATCTGGAAAAGAGGATATGAGCACATATTGGGCTTGGGCAATTTTTGGAGGTAAGTAATTATAAAACAACTAAGATCCCCTGGGTTATAGTTTATTACTAGATAAAAATTATCTTTAAAACTACTTGGTGATGTTTCCCATTCTCCCTTTTCCTGATAAAAATATAATGTATTCCAAAATAAACCGCACAATCATGAAGGAAGAACGCCACCATCCGTATTTGCCATTCCAAAAGGTTATTTGAAAATATGCAGTGTACCAAGCTAAAGCACACTTGGGCACAAATGCGTTTTTTTATGCTTTTAGCATGTTGCAGAAATGCAGGGAATTTTTTTAACATGGGTTCCTATGGAACACGTTCACATCAATGCATTTTTGTGCCTGTGCGTTTTTGGAAAGGGTCTGACTTTTTTTCCTGCAAAATGCAGTGTTTTGCATATAATAGACTTCAATGGACCCCGCATTCAGAAAAGCAAATACTATGTTTTTATCGTGATTTTGCTGCGATTTGCGTTTTTGAGGTTTTTTTATATTCACTCTATACAGCTGGTTGCTAAGGAGCGGACTGGGAAGCCGGCCGCCGCGTCCTTAACAACCGATGAGTCATCAGCTGTCAGCGAGCTTCTGAAAGCTGGATGTAAAAAAAAATTGCCGGCTAAAAAAAAAAATCACGAAAAAAACTGCGTGGGGTACACCCCCCAAAAGTCCATACCAGACCCTTCGGTCTGGTATGGATTAGGAGGGGGCACCCCCACGGCAAATTCTTTTTAAAAATGGCGTGGGGTCCCCCCAAAATCCATACCAGACCCTTATCCAAGCATGCAGCCCGGTAGGTCAGGAATGGGAGGGGATAAGCGAGCACCCCCCAACCATACCGGCAGCATGCCCTCAATATGGGGAGGGGTGCTTTGGGGCAAGGGTGGGGGGCTCTGCGCTGTTTTTTTACAAGTCCTTTATTTAAAAAAAAAAGCTCCGAGCCATCTTCTCCCGCCGTCTTCTCCAGCTGCCGTCTTCTCCCATGCCGCTGTCGTCGTCCTCCTCACCACTGTCGCAACAGAGGAAGACAGCCTCAGGACAAGAGCAGCATTTTTTGTTCTTAGCAGGTAACCGGCGGTGCAGGAGAAGACAGCGGCAGGAGAAGACGGCTCGGAGCTATTTCACTGCTTTTTTTGGTGAATGGGTAGGGGTACGATGCACCCTAAACCCATTCACATGAGGGGGTTAGCTTGTAAAAGGAGGCTTCCAGATTCTGATAAGCCCCCCGCCTGCAGACCCCGACAACCGCCAGCCAGGGTTGTTGGAAAGAGACCCTTGTCCCCATCAACATGGGGGCAAGGTGCTTTGGGGTGGGGGGGTGTAGAGCAACCCCACTATGTTGAGGGCATGCGGTCTGGTATGGTTCAGGGGGGGGCTCACTTGTCCCCTCCTTTTCCTGACCTGCTGAGCTGCATGCTCGGATAAGGGTCTGGTATGGTCGTTTTTTTTTTTTTGTTTTTTTTTTTTTTTTTTTAGCCTGCAATTTTTAATTTTTTTTTTACATTTAGCTGTCAGCGGGGAAGCCCGCTGACAGCTGATAAATCATCGGTTGCTAAGGACGCGGCGGCTGGCTTTCCGACCCTCTCCTTAGCAACCAGCTATATACAGTGAATCGCAAAAAACGCGGTTACAAAACCGCAGAAAGCACTGCAGAAATTCTCAAAAGCAACATACATAGATGTGAATCGAGCCCTAACAGAGACTAACACCACAGAGAGGTATTTGGTACCATTGGTGACAGCACACATTGCCACATCTATTGTTGCAGCATGCCTTCATATTGTTTGCTGTATGCCCTATTAGCATGTTAAGCTCCATAGAACAGTTTGTTCCTAGCTAGGCTTGGCAATGTTTAAAGCTTTACAATACATTTCATTATCTGTGTACTTAGTCTTGTGTGTTCCCTCTACTAACCATAAGTTTAATATTGTGTGGTGAAAACAGATTAAAGCCATGGTAAGCGTACACTAAAATTGGTCCCTGATTTATTAATGCTTTTGGCCATGTTGTGTCTTGAATATGTTACTCATTCTATTACAAATACAGTTAAAGTCACAATTAAGGTGCTTGAGGCAAAGCTGTTTTTTTTTTTTTTTTCTTCTCCACTAAAAAGAAAAAATTGTGCCTGGAGTTCCACTTTAAGGGGGGTTCTGTGTTCTTGCCTATAGTAGAGCACACATATTGAAAGAGACAAAATAAATGTAGTACATGAAGCACAGTCCCCGTGGCAACACTTATATCCTGTGAGATTTAAAGCATATTATGTATGATTAAGATTTAAGAATGGCTTATACCTCCTGAAGGTATGCTGTGGTATGTGGAACCAAGCCATCAGTAGCAGATTCTTTTTAGTGTTGAAAGTTGGGAGGTGGGGTCTCCATAGATTGGACTTGGTTTTTCCAGAACATCCTACTGATGCTCAATTGGATTGAGATCTGGTGAATTTGGAGGCCAAGTCAATGCCTCAAACTCGTATTCCTCAAACTATCCCTGAATTCAACAGACCAGGCCACCTTTATCCATTGCTTCGTGGTCTAGTTCTGATGCTCAGGTGACCATTGCAGGTGCTTTTGGCTGTGGACACAGGTCAACATGGGCACCTTGGCCGGTTCTGAAACTTTTCTGTTTGAACCAACATTAACTCTTCAGCAAATTGATTCACAGTAGCTCCTTCTATTTGATCAGACTACACGGACTAGCCCTTGCTGCCCACGTGTATTGATGAGCCTTGGGCGCCCATGATCCTGTTGCCAGTTTTCCTTTCTTGGACCACTTTTGGTAGGTCCTGACCACTGCAGACAAGGAACATCCCACAAGAGCTGCAGTTTTGGAGATGCTCTGACTCCTTCATCTAGCCATTACAATTTGGCCCTTGTCCGTGTCGTTCAAATCCTTGCACTACCCCATTTTGTCTGCTTTCAACACAGCAACTTCAAGGACAACATGTTCACTTGCTGCCTAAAAAATCACTCCCACTTTCAGATGCAATTGTAACAATATAATCCGTGTTATTCACTTTACCTGTCAGTGGTCATAATGTTATGGCTGATCAGTGTGTATAATAATTTCCAGATTCAATTTCAATTATTATTAGCCTACTCGTATTTCGTATTTCTGAATGTGCTTGAAGTTGGTAAGCTTACTCTGTGAAGAATCCCAATGAAATACAGATACTGTTCAGGTATTTTGACAGTCGGTGAGCTGGCTGTCAAAATTGAATACTCCCAGTGGGAGATTTGTTCATCCGCACTATAAAGCATGAATGGAGAAATCTGTTTTGTTTGCAGACTAAACAAAAAAAATATTTTCAGTGTATGGCAAACTTAAAGTGATACTAACACACTCTGTTTATTTACATTGTCCCTTCTATTTCTGTATGTGGATAATGGCACTGCTCTTTTCCAGCCTGTCTGCAGGGAAACATAAGCAGAAGAGCTAAAAATAAATAATATCAATAAACTGTTTTAAATTATCATACAAATATATGCCAGTCACAGGCTGTCTCATACCCCTCCATCTGTGTCTTAGAGTGAGGTGAAGCCCCCATCAATCTACATGTAATATCCTGCCCCCATTGTGTTTAGCTGGCTAGTGGGGATGGAGGAGGAGGGAGAGAGTGGTCTGTCATTTACCACTATGTATACGCCCGCATGTGTGACTCTATAGTCACATGGGGTGCTCAGATGTGATAGGGAGGAAATGTTCAGATAGAAATTTACTAAAAACTGAGCATGTGCAAAGCTGCCAACACTGCTATGCAAAATCCTCAACTGCTTTGGGGACATGGACAGAAGGTGTAGATGGAGAGCAGCAGGATCAACCAAGTTTTTTTGCAGAATGCAGAAAACAAATCTCATGGTGACTGAGTATGAACAGCATATAATACAGCATTTATTGATAGTTTTTTTTATTATGTGGGTTTAGTGACATTTTACGTTTGGGACAGCCATAATCTGGAGCAGCAGTGCATGGAACCAATCAGCTGCCGTCTTTCATTTCCAAAGCTTAAAGTGGATCTAAACCCAATTCATAAAATTTGACCTGTATATCTGTAGTGTTTACTCATCTATTCCCAAAGCCCTAAGTCCCGTGTCTTTCTGCTGCTTTGTTCTTCTGTTATTAGCATGATAACTTCTGATAAGTTCTCAGACACTGGAGATAAAAGCAGCTGAAAATTTGTGTTGGGGTGGGTGCTATAAATAGATTAGCAGAGAACTGGTCTATTCACAGCACCGCTCTGCAGGTATCTTTGTTCCTCTGCCTACGTGGGGGGGGGGTGCCTTACCTTCAATCAGCTGTCGCACAGTGTATGCCAAGACTCCCCTCCCCCTGCTGGAACAGGAAGAAAAAAATTCTATCAGGATGTGCACTTTCTAAAGAATTTATCAAGCTGAAGACAGCAGATATACATGTAATACTCATGTAGGGAGATTTGTTTCATCTCTGTGTATTATCTGAGGCGGTTCACTTGGGTATAGGAGAGGGGCTACATTTGCAGGGACAACTAGCCATGGTGCAAACTGCTGCTGTGTTTGTCACCTGAGCCTGTACACTTTTGAGGCAGATTAGTGGCTGCCCACAGCTATCCATGGCTGATTGTACACTCAGCGATTACCTGCATTGATCGCTGCTGGATGAACAACTGTCTAAAGCGTACAGGCTCGGTGGCTGCAGCTAATTGCTCACAGTTGGCAAAAACAGCACAGTGACTAGTCACCCATGCAAATGTAACTGAACAGGCTGGAGTTAAAAGTTGATTACTTACTATGTATAGCTGCTCCAGTTTTAGTTACATTCCCCCTAGTATATGTTATCATTTTAACCTGCATCCTCTACACTTTTTTATTTTGCAGGTTTGAAATGAGGACAGCACTCTGTCTATTTTTTAATTAAGCTATGTCCTTATCTTTTTATTAACAGATGCCAGAATTTCAGAAGAAAACCGTCCATATAAAGGACCCAGCAAAAGTGGAAGAAATAATATGTGGACTAATAAAAGGAGGTGCTGCTAGGCTTCAGGTATGTGTTGCTACAACTTCCGCTGACTGAATTTTTTTATTGCTGTTTATTTAAATTACCCTAAAGCACTAACATAAAAAATAAGTTTTGGTAGAATCACAAGATCACTTAGAGCAGGGGTCTCCAAACTCTCCAAGGAAAGGGCCAGTTTACAGTCCTTCAGACTTTAGGGGGGCCAGACTTTGGCCAGTTGGAGGTAAATTTGTCCTGGAGCCAGTGGGAGTAAACCTTGCATCTTTAGCATTAGGGGGAGGAATAGTGAACCATCGTTGGTGTCAGTGAAAGGAATAGTGTCTTGTTGATGTCAGTAACAGGAATTATGCCCCGTTGTTGGTGTCAGTGGGAGGAATAGTGTTGCATCAGTGGGGGGGGAAAGTAACCCAAGGGCCTGGTAAAGACAAGCAAAGGGCCACATCTGGCCCCCGGGCTGAAGTTTGGAGACCACTAACCTAGATTTATGACAGATCTGCTAGGGCCTTTTATGAAATCATGACAATAAAGCAAGTAATGTGGTTTCTTTTTGTGTTTCAGATCATAACAGATTTTGATATGACCTTAAGCCGATTTTCCCATAATGGAAAGAGGTGTCCCACATGCCATAGTAAGTAGTCCATATTTCACCTCTCATATGCAGTGACTAAACATTACAGTATACAATGTAAATATTTGTAACACAATATACATTTCAAGATCATATTGCACTTGGAAAAGGTTGTCTTAAAAAGGACCTCAAATGAAAGCACACTATTCTCAGAAGAACCAGTGAACAGACAAATGCTGAGCTCAGCTGGTCTCAGGGGAATCTGCTCAGTACACTTGTTGCTCCAAAAAATTCTGGTATGTGCTAGCTGCTGAGACCTATCCATTATGGGGTTATCTAATTGCTCTTAAAGGATAAGTTCACTTTTTAGAAAAAAAACCTAAATGCACATTTTTTACAGGTAAAAAAATTTACATATTTTTTTTTTTTTGGAGCCTGGAAAGCATTGCACCAGCTGGTGCTATGCAGGTCTCCAGCAGATCTGCCAGTCTATCTGTGCGGCCATACATTTTGTACGAGCAAGCAGATACAATCTGAGAGGAAGAGAGATTGAAACTACCACTGCGCTCCACAGCCCTGTGGAAGTTCATTGAAAACTACAAGCCGACAGCCGCAAAGGCTGCCAGACCTTGTCGTTTTCCATTCACAGGAGACTGAGTGATGCAGCCAGATGGGCAGAGCTCCACTCAGTCGTTTTTTTGTTTTTTTTTTTAAATGTGACAGCAAGTGGGGGGGTGGAATTATCCCCGCTAGCTGTTGGATCGGGGAGGTGCGGGGGTGGTCCATTCGTGACATGTTATATGGGTTAAACATGTAACATATTAGAATAGGTGAACTTATACTTTTAATGCTACTACCCAATTGTACTGTGTTAAAGTAAGCTGTTTAGTAACACAGGGGAGGCCCCTCTTACGCCTTTTTTGTATATAAAAGCAAAATTTTTGCCCTGGATTTTACAGTTACTAAAGCCGACCACAGATGGTTTGAATCCCTGCTGAACCGGCCGAGATTCTAACCACGTATCGGCAGACTGATTGTACCCAATTTGATTGATCAATCATCTTGGGTACAGCAAACCTATCAGATTTTTTTTTTTTGTTCCAAACAGAGCCTGTCAGATTTTTGCATGCGATTTATTGGCAGCTGCTATAACTGATAGCAATAATCACTCTGTGTTCTCTAGGCCAAGATGGCTCCCCCGCCGGGATTCTGCAGGCATTAAAATTCTTGTATAAAATCAAAAGAGTCCAACAGTAAACATCCACCCACACTGTAGATCCCACCACTGCGCCAGAGTATTATAAATATACTATAATTTGACACAATGAAGCTGACACTTTAAAATAAACAAATGATAATAAGGCGTCTACCGTAATAACTAATGCAGTAAATAGTGGCGCTAAATGAACATAATAAAAATATCACCCAGTGATAAGTGATAGATTTATAACATGAAAATAAATGAATATAACAAAGTCCACAGACTGAATCAGTCCTAAAATTTAAAAGGTGAGAGTCAATGTAAAATTCAAGAAGTGTTGTAAGGAGGCTCTATTCATCAAGCTCATCCCCCACACTGCGTGCAAATGGTGACACCACTCCCCTCTAGGTGTCCACTTACCAGATGACGTTGCCTTGCACTCTAATGCTTGGCAAATAAGCATCAACCCACTCAGAGTTAAATGTTCACATCAATCTCCAATCCTTAATGATGATCCCACAGAAATCCACATATAAAAAAACAAAGTGCTCCAATAGTTCAGTAACGTTTGATCAAATTTATTAAAGTTAAAAGACTTCAAACATTGCACTCACATTATGTCAGATAAATGCACGCATGTAATAAATCCACTGCAGCAGGAGACTGGCATAATATGGTGTACAAGGAAAAGGCGCAAAAAAACTGGAAAATATCATGCAACATCACAGTAAACAGCAAACAATTTAAGAAACTACAATTTTAAAAGATACATGTGCAATGTAAAAGGAAAAAACAACATGAATAGTCCATTAAAGGTCCATGTAACAAGTCAATGTAAAAGGGGATAAATGTATAGTCCACAAGCAGGGCTGCCTTCCAGGGAACTGAAACCAAGCTCCAGAATCTATAGAAAAAACACAAGGAAGGGAGGCGCCTCTGGGTGTAGTATAAAAGACCGTTTTTAATTTTTAAAAGCAATATGCAAGCAACTCACATTTTAGATAGATCATTCCTCTGGCTTTTTAGATGCTTTGTTTACACTACTAAAATGTGAGTTGCTTGCATATTGCTTTTAAAAATTAAAAACGGTCTTTTATACTACACCCAGAGGCGCCTCCCTTCCTTGTGTTTTGGCATAATATGGTCACAGCGGACCCAGCATGTGTGTGTATAACGCTATCTCACCCACACTGAAATTGTCACTGCTAAAATGTCATTTCTGGTGTTGCGTCTAATGTCACTCTTGCTGTACAGCGACTTACCGACGAGTTTCGTCATCACAATTTCCTCCTGGGATTAAAATTCTTGTGCTAAATGTCAGCACTCCTCTGGTGTTTTTATATGCTGAAGTCATGTGGTTACTTTCCTGTGTTTCACTGGATGCTAGAGATCATAGCAGAAGTTCAGTGTAAGGAATACACAGGAGAAAAATGCATATTGACAAGGGGAGTGTAGAGGTGGGCGGGGAGTCTACTGACATCACGACTCCACCCACCGAGCTCCAGACAACAGACCCATTCACAGAATCTGCAGTTTTTCGGGTCTAATAACAGACAGAGGGGAGACATTTGACAGGTAAAGATACATGCAGGAGGCATGTATATCCTTATAGATAACCCCTATGGCAGTAGTTAAGAAAGGATGACATTGGGTTTACATCCACTTTAAGTTCCTTTTTATTTCTGCTGATAATAGAAAAAAATTGTGTGGTTGGTAGTTATACAAGAAAAAGTTAACCATTTGTCCCTACTGCCTATAGGCACAGGCATATTGTGGCTAATACTATATCTGGTCTTGGAAATAGATTAGAGGTCAAATACAGTTTACTGTTGCTTGTTTTCAGTGCTAAAAGCTCTGCACAAACAAAACCCTATGGTGCTCACCCTTCCCAAGATTTTTCTTTTTTTTTTTTTTTTTTTAAGTTTTGTCATTGTACACGTGCCTGTTAGAAAGATTCTGCTCACTTCTTGTTTCTGTGACTACAAGAACCTGATGGGTCTTTTCATTTTTATTTTTTACTATAAAAGGGGAAAAAGACCAAATATTTTGAAACTAAAATCTGTTTACTTTACTTTTTCTGTTAAAGATGTCAGAGTAGTCTGAAAACACCACAAATTATCCTTTTTTTGAAATCTGAAGGTGATCCAATTTTTTGCCACAGTTTTTTTTTTTTGGCAATAAAGAAACATACCAGTACTAAGGGGGTTAAACACTGAGCTGAAGAATGGTGGACTAGATATAATAATGTACAGATCATACACAGAGGAAGGAGTTAGTAAAAGGGTTCACGTACTGGTCACATACAGTGGCGAGATGAAGAGGTTATTATACAGATGGTCAGGGTAAAAGAGGTTTAGTTTACAGGTCACATGTAGACAGCATGGGAGATAGTATGTGTAGGAGAGGAGGGAGGCGTAAAAAAAAATCAAATTTACCAATCACAATGATCACATGGTACTCAGCCCCTCAGATTTGCTGGGTTCAGTGTCTCTGTGTACCCAACCGACTAAAGACATCGGGGTACACTGCGATCAGCCACCAGGTGACTAATTTGTTTCTTGGAGAAAGCAATGATTATTATTTTTTTTTTTTCAATCCACAGATGTTATTGATAACTGCAAATATGTATCGGACGAATGTCGAAAAAAGGTATGTACACCTGTTACTGACAAACATGAGGCCTTTTGTCTCATATTACTGACATGCAATTTAGTAACCAGCATCAACGCTTACTCTAATTCTCAGTCACTTTCCAGTGTAGATTTATATCTGATTGGTTGGTATGAGTTGTTTGAGACTGTTCTACCTCCAAGCAGTGTTACGTATATTGCAACTTGAAGGTACAGAGAGCCAACAACAGTAGCTTTGTTGGTAACATTTGAGCTGTGCTGAGTAAACACTGCTTTTGTTTCTACTTTCAATAATTTTGATTAAAGATTTCTACAGAATACAAAACCAACAGTAGAGGAAAAACAGACATTTGCATAAAAAAAATATTAGATAATATAAAGTTGTACAAGGATACATATTCCAGTCTAGGTGAGCTAAAAACAGCATCAGGTAACACAGGGGGAGAAATAATACCTATAACCGTAACATCCAATAAAACGCCCCCTAAGACACAGCATAGAACAAACCAGAAAAAATGAACAGTCATAGGAAAACACAATCTCTACCATGGGCTTTGCAGAGCATTCCAATTCTCCTAAAAAAAACAGCCCCAGCACAAGGGAAGAAAAAAAAGATAGAAAGAAAAAGACAGATGTGGACAAGAACAGGGGAGACGCTCGTCCCACCTCACACACAGCTTTTGTTTTTATAAATATGTTTTCTTAGGTTCACACCACTATCCACCACTATTTTTTTTTTTTTTGTCAAACAATAGTTTACAATAGGACTAACCTGCTGTAAGTGTAAGCAAAGTGTTTGCCTTGCGGTTGCAGTGTGGCCCTATTGTGAATGGTGCAGTTTGATAGCCTGTCAACTCTACATACTCTACATACCATGTTAAATTTGCTGCAGCATGTTAAGAGTCCCTCTGGCTGTATTGTGGACAAGCTGAACCCCCCCCCCCCCCCCCCCCGTGTGAAAGAGGCCTTACTGACAGAGTAAAGATCGGTCAGCTCTATTACATATGAGGTTTTTGGAACCTAATTCTAAAACAGTAAGGATAATTAGGAATACTGAATTTAGAGACTGAGGTTGAGATTAGGAAGAATCCTTAAAACGCATGAAGTGGCCACAATTTTGAAAGGGTTAAGTGATTGTGTTTTCCTGTGTGATAGTCCACACAGATTTTCAACTTTAAGCTTTCATCCATCTTGGTTGAGAACCTTTACTGCAGACAATGACGTTCTTAGTATAAATCGGCCTTCCTAACCTTTTTAACACAGAGGAACCCTTGAAATACTGTTCGCGTTTCAGGGAACCCCTGCAAGAAATGAGCAATTATGATACATTGGTGTAATGGACATTGGGAAGAATGCTCCTTACACTTATGGTCATTGGGAAGGATTACCCCGACAGATAGCTAAAAAAAAAATCTATGATATTAGTAGGAACTTATCTGAGAGGCAAAAATTGCTCATTGCTAAAGGAACCCTTAGTAACCTCTGATTCTCAGGGTTCCACGAAACCCTGGTATAAATGACTGAGGCGTGTGGCAGTTGTTTTTCATTGCATATTTTGCTGGAGAGGGTGTATGGCAGTGTGTAGAAGGTCCATCCAGAATTTGTAGTTGTTTTTGTCAGTCTCCCTACTGATATGTAAGACAAAATAACAAAGTTATCGATATCTGTTGCTGTTAAATAAATGTGTACTACCCCATGTTCTTTTTTCAGCTTTATGAACTTAAAGACAAGTACTATGCAATTGAAATTGATCCAGACCTTACAATTAAAGAAAAATATCCATACATGATTGAATGGTAAGTCTTTTACAACAGTTTTATTGGTTTGCATGAGCACAATTCAGGTACAGAGCAATTAACATTATGCGGCATATAGCAAAACAAAAGTACATTAAAGTGGTTGTAAACCCTTACATATACCCAGTGAAGTGGCTGAAGATGAAACAAATATTCTTTTATATAAGTTGTACCTATTTATCTGCAGTCTTCTTTTCTGTACATCCATTAAAAGTCCAGAATTTATAAAGCTTGTCTGAGCTGTCAGGAAAAAAGGGGGCGGAGAACTGAAGTTACACTCTGCAGAGCTCAGTGAGGTGAGCTCTAAGAGCTAATTGGAGGGAAGGGACACACCCACCTTTACACAGCAAATAGGAAACCGTGCTAAGGCTTTCAATCAGCTTGAGGTCCCTCCCTTGTCACCATTTTTCTCTTGGTGTCAGAAAAACTTGTCAGAAATTATTAATGCTGATAGCAGAGGAACGCAGCAGACAGACAGACAGACATGACACTTAGTGCTTTTAATTGAGACAAGTACACGCTAGATAGAGGGATATGCTTTAGGTTTACAATTACAGCCACTGTAAGTTTACGAATAAGACAAAAGAACATTCATATATAGTCAACATAACATTGAATGGGTCTGGATGTACTTTAGAACCCTACAAGTTTAGCAGGTCATTGATCTAATTGAAGGGGATGCTACAGTATAACACGGTCTATGCAAAGGTGACCTAGTAAGACCTAGTAAGTGACCTAGTAAATGCGCCCTAAATGGCGGAGCCCATGAAAAGGGATGTTGCACCCAAGTGTCTAAGAGGTGTGTAGATTTACAAAGAGGTGAAAAAGTAGAGGGATCAGGAAAATTGGAAAGAGAAAGGAAAATGAATGTTGATGAGTAAAAACTAGTAGAAATTAAAGTGAGATTTGAGGAAAGGTCAGGGATAAGGTAGGGAAAAGGAGAGGGGGGGGCCCCATCAGGGACCTGACCAGAAAATTCCCATTCACTCAGCCCAAAAGCCTCTTATGCCCCGTACACACGGTCGGATTTTCCAATGGGAAATATGGATGTGAGCTTGTTGTCGGAAAGTCTGACCGTGTGTATGCTCCATCGAACATTTGCTGTCGGACTTCCTGCCAACAAATGTTTGAGAGTATGTTCTCAAATTTTCCGCCAACAAAACTTGTCGGAAAGTCTGATCGCGTGTACACAAGTCCGTCGCACAAAAGTTCACACATGCTCTGAATCAAGCAGAAGGAGCCGCACTGGCTATTGAACTTCCTTTTTCTTGGCTGGTCGTACGCCTTGTACGTCACCGCGTTCTCATGTTCGGAATTGTTGGCCAACATTTGTGTGATCGTGTGTATGCAAGACAAGTTTGAGCCAACAACCTTTGAACAAAAATCCACGGTTTTGTTGGCGGAAAATCCGATCGTGTGTACGGGGCATTGGAGTGAAAGTAAAGAGGGGTCGAGAGTGTAGTCCAGCCTCGGGGACCATATTTTTAATTATTTGGAGTGTGAATAAAGAAACTGAAGAAATGTAAAAAAAAATACGAAAATAAAATACACCTTTCTAACTATTTTTACTAATACCAGCAGCATAAGTATTAAAAATAGTTAAAGTGACACTAAAGGTTTGTTTTTTTTTTTGTTTTTGTTTTTTTTAAATAACAAACATGTTATACTTTTCCCACTGTGCAGCTCGTTTTGCACAGGGTGGCCCCGAACCTCGTCTTCTGGGGTCCCTCGGCATCCCTCGCGGCTCCTCCCCACATCAGATAACCCCCTTGGAGAAGCGCTCTCCCGGGGGGTTACCTTGTGGGCGCGCTCATGAATCCAGCATTCGGCGCCCATAGAAGCCGAATGCAGGACTTGGTCCCGCCCCCAGCGCCCGCATTATTGGATTTGATTGATGGCAGCGCAGCCAATGGCTCCCACTGCTGTCAATCTATCCAATCAAGAGCTGAGAACCACGGACAGAGAGAGCGTGTGTCCCTGTGGGACAAGTTTGAGGGTTCAGCTAAGTAAAACAGGGGGGATGGGAGGCCGGTCACTGACAGGTGTTTTTTTCACCTTAATGCATACGATGCATTAAGGTGAAAAAACACAAAGCTTTACAACCCCTTTAATGTTGATTGCGAGAATGAAGTTCTGCTTTACCTAAATGTAACTACATTTAGGTTTGTCTATATGAGCAAGTCATACAATTTATCATGAGCAACCACTGAGGCTCTGCACACACCTAGGCGTTTTGTTTTCATGCAGAAAGTCGCATGATTTTTGCCGCGATTTAGTACAGGTCAAAAGGTCACCAATGTAAAAAAGCAGAAAAACGCCTGTAATCTGCCAAAAAAGAAGCTCTTGTACTTTTTTGAGCTTCAGGCGTTTTGCTTCAGATGACAAAATGCTCAGATGTGATCAGGGGCTAATGAAATGAATGGGATTTGTCTTGTTGGACGTTTATAGAGCTGAGGCTTACAGCAGAAAAAAAGCCTTGATGTGAACAGAGCCTTAATACCTGTGCGAATGGCTACATTTCTTCTTCCCATCCTTCGAGAAAGAAAATGACTGCACACATTTATTTTGATACAAAAAATTCCAAATATCATTCACAAGACGCCTTACATAGTTTTTTTTTTTTATTTAGCGTACAAGGTGTGACAATTTAATTCCTGGAATGGAGTGTAAAAAAAAAAAAAATGTTTTGCTTACCTATACACCAGCGACTGTTGTCACCTTCATAGTTGTCCCCTTGTGAAGCGCCGCACTTTTGTACGACTGTGCCACTGCCAGCAACATTCCTGAAATGTATTTTCCAGAACGCTGTGCAGTATCTTTGTCGCAGCGCACTGTATGTCTGCAATGTCATCAAATCTGTGTCCTTTTTATGGCATTTTTTTACATTTTGGAAACTGCCAAAAGTCAGTGTGCTAAGTCAGGGTGGTTGGTCAAGTGTCGGAATGGATTTCTGGGCCAGGACCTCGCAAACACTTAACATATCATGTGCAGGTGTGTTGTTGTTGTAAAGAATCCACTTATCAGGCTAGAGTTCTGGTTTTCTTACTTTTCCGAATTTTCAAGTAACAGTGTTGGTTGACGTTTTTGTGGCATCATAGACATCTTCCTGCCCCTCAAACTGCTCATGCCATTCAAAAACACTTGATTTCTTCATGGAATGTTCACCATAAGCCTGTTCTAACAGATCTAAAGTTTCACTCGCAATTTTGCCAATTTTCACACAAAACTTGATGTTAATCTGCTGCGCCAGATTCCTGTCGCTCATTTTCTGCCAACAGCACAATGGACACACATGTTATTTCTTCTACTATTCGGTAAAGTCTTATGCTGGCCATACACTATACAAAAAATCGGCCAAAATTCTGTCATTTAGATAGTTCATTCATTTTTCGGCCAATTAATGGGCACAAAATCGATAATCGTTGGGACGTTTTTGAGACGGAAAAACTAAGGACAAGTTTGGAAATTTTCTCCCGAACGAACGATAATTGAAAGGTTAATGTGTTTTCCGTCTGAACTGTTTGCACTAGGTGCCGTATTTATCGGCGTATAACACGCAACCCAAGTTTAGGAGGGAATTTTAAGGAAAAAAACTTTTAGGAGGGAATTTTAAGGAAAAAAACTTACATTTAAATGTCCATCAATGCAGCCTTATCAGTGTCCATCTGCAGCCTTGCCCATCATTGCAGAATGATCAGTGTCCATCTGCAGCCTTGCCCAGTGTCCATCTGCAGCCTTGCCCAGTGTCATTTGCAGCCTTGCCCAGTGTCATTTGCAGCCTTGCTCGTTTAAATTTACTGCCGCCGAGATACACAGAGCCGGATGTCCTGTGTACTTGGCTCATTCTTGCAGTCCTGCCCAGTCCCGCCCAGTCCTGCCCCTTGGCGCGGCTCCTATAATGGACATAACACAGGTCCAATGGCGGGACTGGGCGTGTCTGCGAGCCAAGCGGAGCGGAGTACACAGTACACCCTGCAATGTGTATATCGGTGGTGCTCGGTCCCTCCTTCCCCTCACAGACAGCGGGGATCGGCGTATAACGCGCACCCGCGATTTTCCCCTGATTCTAAGAGGAAAAAAGTGCATGTTATTGATTTCATTTATGTCCACTGAAGGATTTATCGGTCATTACATGATGGCACTATCGTTTGCTCTCACGGCCAAATGTTCATTTTTTGAAAATAGGTTCGGCTGATTATTCATATGGTGTATGGCCAGCATTAGTTAACTGATCTGTGACCCAGGCGAGTGCAAGTTAGAACATTTCAGAACCCGCTTGAGTGTGAATGGCTGTGTACGTCACTACCATAGTGTTCTACCGTGGGCATTCCAGGAATTAAATTGTCACACCTCACATAACACAGCAATTTTAGGCCTTTTAGATAACTCTTTTAGTTATCTGTCCAACCGACTAGCATAAGTGATTCTTTATGAAGCTATAATGTTGCCGTTCCTATAGTTAATTTTATGAACCAAGAAACCATCTGACATTTTAGTTTTGTTTTTACTATGGCTGCATATCATAAATGGAATATTTACTTTTTTCAGTTGTTAAGTAGATACATATTTATTTTATTAAACCTATAAGGCCTGGAACTTTCTGATGAATTATTCATATTTCAAAGGACAAATATTTTGCAGTTGATAGAAAATGCTTGGTTGAGATATTACCATACCTAAATGATGTATGATGTTTTTAATGATGGCTAGTCTGAAATTTGTTATTTGATAACATAGGATTCAGAGCTTCTTGTTTTATAAGACATTATCTCACAATCTTTGAGCTGTTTCCACAATTTGAGATTGAATGATTGCAAGTCACATTTTAATATCCATGTTTTTGCGTTTTATTCATACACCCCAGTGTTGCCACTCTTATGGGATCATATGAGCAGAGGCTTGTAGGCTTTTTACAATTACAGCCCCCAACGTCTTGCCCGGTATGTCTCTATACTCCTTTTGCCTGACTGTTGAAAAAATTATCATCACCAGTCCTGTTAGGTGCCAGTATGACTTAATGTCAAGCGCTTGGTTTTACTTTACATATCGATAGGAATGGAACAAAAAATTAAATCACACAGAGTTTATCACGATTATGAGCATAATCCGTTCCAGGAGAATGCTTGTAATCCAAAGCACTCGCACATCAAATCGAGTTTCCCAATAGAAGTCAATGGAAAGGAAGATAATTAGTTCCGCATTGACTTCGATTGCATGCAATACCGCCCGTGACCAGAGGTGGGAGAGAGCCTCAGAAATACTCGGGGACAGCTCGGCTGAACTCGGAAAAGGCTCGGGAACGGAGTATTTCCGAGTGATTCTGAGTATTTCCGTCACCCCCGCACCTCTGGTCAAATGCAGTACTGCACACCCCATTGGTGTTTTGCGAGACAACACTCGCAAACCAAGTCAGGATTTTGAAAAAAAAGTGGCTAGCCTTTCAAAACACTTGTTAACGCTTTACTCGTAAACCAAGGTTCCACTGTACTTGTATAGCCTCATCAATTTTACGTGGCGCTTTACATATATTGTACATTTGCATAAGTGCCTGTCCCCAAGGAGCTTACAATCTAAGGTCCCTAGCTCACAATCATACATACACATACTAGGACCAATGTAGACAGGAGCCAGTTACCTACCAGCATGTTTTTGGAGTAAACCTGAGAACCCGGGGAAACCCACACAGGCTCAGGGAGAACATGCAGACTCCAGGCAGGTAGTGCTGTGGTTGGGATTTGAACCGAAGACCCCAGCGATGCCAGGCAGAAGTGCTAACCACGTAGCCACCATGCTGCCCCCTATCTGACACTGTTTGTTTTCTCCACTGTAATTTTAGGTACATTAATGCAGCGAACCTAACTGCAGTTTATTTTAAACATTCAGAGATACCCCATACCCTCATACAGCCAAGAGGAGTAGGAATCTTGCTTTACATAGACTCTTGCCATGGTGTGCGGCTTCACATATATTTGTAAATGAATGCTGCTGAGATCTCCGTTTTTTTATTAAACATTAAAAACAGAATAATTATATTGCTAGCTTGCAAGGGTAAATGCTGAGAAGTTATTCTTTTGTAGTGTTAACGTTTAGGGAATTACCCTCTCACTGTGAATTTCCCTAACTAGTTGTAGATTGAGCATTTTCTTGTTTTACTCATTTATGACTTTTTATTTTATTTTTTACAGGTATACAAAATCACACACATTATTAATTGAACAGGCTATCCAGAAGGACAAATTGACAGAAGTTGTAAGGGAATCTGACATTATGCTCAAGTAAGCAGGATTTTTATTTTAATTGTATGTAGAGTTAAGAGGTGGGAAACCATAACATGACTGTATCTAGGTTTTTATGTAATCGAATTAACCACGGACCATTTGGCTGGTCAAAGACCAGAGTACTTTGCGATTCGGCACTGCGTCGCTTTAACTGACAATTGTGTGGTCGTACGACGTGGCTCCCAAACAAAATTGACGTCCTTTTTTCCCCACAAATAGAGCTTTTTTTTGGTGGTATTTGATCACCTCTGCGGTTTTTATTTATTTGCGCTATAAACAAAAAAAAGCGATAATATTGAAAAAAACACATTATGTTTTACTTTTTCCTATAATAAATATCCCCAAAAAATATATAATTTTTTTTTTTCTCAGTTTAGGTCGATACGTATTCTGCATATTTTTGGTAAAAAAAAATCACAGTAAGCGTTTGATTGGTTTGCGCAAAAGTTATAGCGTCTACAAAATAGGGGATAGTTTTATGGCATATTTTTTTTACTAGTAATGGCGGCGATCTTTCTTTTTTTTTTTTTTTTTTTTTTTAATACAGCGATCAGTGCGATTAAAAATGCATTGATTACTGTGTAAATGTGACTGGCAGTGAAGGGGTTAATCAGGAGGTGATGCTGCAGGGGTTAAGTGTGTCCTAGGGAGTGAGTCTAACTGTAGGGGTTACAGGGAGCTGTGATCAGTGTCACTAGGAAGAATTGGGAAATGCTTGTTTACATCAGCATTTCTCCATTCTTCCTCTCCGTGAGACGATCGCAGGTATCCCCGTGAACATCGAGTCCGTGGGACCCACGATCACACTCGTGGAGCTCGCGGCAGGGTCTGTACACCAATTTGCCTGACCTTCAGTCATTTTTTTCAACTTTCCATCTATTAAATCTTCTGCCCTTGTTGGTTTAGCTTTGCATAGTAAAACATTTTCTTTCTGCCAGTAAACCGTTTGCGTTCAGGGTCCTGCACCCGCATGGATGCCAAATTGAAAATGGCAGCAGTGAGCTTCATGGGACTGCCTTCATGAGGATGCATGGAACACCTGTGCATCTTCATAAACACGGCCCTCACAAGAGAGCTGTAGTAGAGCCCGTGTGAACAAGGCCTAAGTGACTATTCCCGTGGGGACAGTCCCATTAATGTAAATTGAGACACAGCGAATGCTTGGTCACAGCCGCTGTTCCCAATCTGATATTCATGCGGGTGCACAGCCCCAAACGCTGTGTGTGTGATCGGGGTCGTGCATCCGCACAGATGTTGATTTGGGAACAGCAACTGTGTCCCTAATTAACATTAACCACTTGCTTACTAGGCACTTAAACCCCCCTCCTGCCCAGACCAATTTTCAGCTTTCAGCGCTGTTGCACTTTGAATGACAATTGCGCGGTCATACAACGCTGTACCCAAATGAAATTTTTATCATTTTTTTCCCACAAATAGAGCTTTCTTTTGGTGGTATTTAATCACAGCTGGGATTTTTATTTTTTGCTAAACAAACAAAAAAAGATGGAAAATTTTGAAAAAAAAAATCATGTTTCATAGTTTGTTAAAAAATTTGCAAACAGGTAATTTTTCTCCTTCATTGATATGCGCTGATGAGGCGGCACTCGTGGGCACTGATAGGCTGCACTGATGGGCACGGATAGGCACAGTTAAGGCGGCACTGATAGGCACAGTTAAGGCGGCACTGATGGGGACAGATAAGGCGGCACTGATGGCCACGGATGGGTGGCACGGATGGGCACTGATGGGTGGCATGGGTGGCACTGATGGGCACTGATAGGTACCACTGATGGGGGGCACTTATGGGCACTGGTAGGTGGCACTGATGGGCACTGGTAGGTGGCACTGATGGGCACTGGTAGGTGGCACTGTGGGCACTGATGGGTGGCACTGTGGGCACTGATGGGTGACGCTGGTGGGCACTGGTAGGTGGCACTGCTGCCTATTGCTGTGGGGACAGATGATCGCCGTGATCGGGACTTGTGTCCCTCTCACGGCCGCCGGTGATCGGGTTTTTTTTTTTCCTCCTTGCGCTGAAAATAGCCGATTACCGGCTCTGTTTACATCACATGATCAGCTGTCATTGGCTGACAGCTGATCATGTGGTAAGGGGTCGAGGTCAAGATCTCATAGAGTCGCTGAACACCGAGCGTGCCGCGGGTGCCCTGCAGGGGCGCACAGGCCGCTCATGCATGGGACGACATCAATAGACATCGTCCCGGCAATGTAGATCCGCGCTGTTGCTGTCATTTGGCAATAGCGCGGATCTGAAGAGGTTAAAGCATACCTTCAGTCATTTTTTCATCTATTAAATCTATTAAATCTCTGTTGTTTTAACTTTGGATAGTAAAACATTTTTTTTCTGCAAGTAAATACCTTATTATACAGTCCACTTCCTGTTTCTTGTCTGGTAAAAAGCCTAGGCTTATGACATCATGCACAGCTCTCTCTCTCTATCTCTGTCTCTCAGTTTATCTTTATCTCTATTTCTAGCTCTCTATCTCTCTTTTTCTATAGATATAGATATTAGAGGGAGAGATTGTCAGAAGGGGGGGGGGGGGGGTAAGACATAAAAGGGCCAGTGAATGCTGTAGGTGTGCCTCCTGTATAAATCCAGGAAAGGAACAGGCAGCAGCTTCAGCTGCCCACAGTTAAAATGGCTGCAGCCAGACTCAGTGGAGGGGGATTTCTGAAGCATATTTGGCAAGTACAGAATCACAGTATATATAAAATAATATGCAAAGTGGTTGGAGGAAAGCTTCAGAATGGCAAAGATGTTTTTATTACAAATTATGTGAGCAGACTGCTTCTATGGGGATGCACAGAAAATGTACATCCTCATGCATGTAAACACAGCTCTCGCACCTTGCTTTACAGAGACTTGCCATGGTGTGCGGCTTCACATATATTTGTAAATGAATGCTGCTGAGATCTCCGTTTTTATCAAACATTAAAAACAGAATAATTATAGTACACCTGTGTGAATAAGGTCTAAATGTGACAACATAAATTAAAATATGATAGTAAGGTGTCCTTTAAATTTACACACACTGTGTTAAAACTCAATGAAACTAATCCGTTGTTTGTACCTATTTTATGATTTACGCTTAATATGGCTGGATGATCTAGTTGATGTTAACAGTATCTACACTGTTGTGTTTTTTTTTTTTTTTTTCTCATATTTAATATTTTATGACTTGCTAATTCAATGATTACTTTATACAGAGGATATAGTGCCATTTATTTATTGACAGCCTATGTAGTATCATTTTAAAGCCATGTCCACACAATAAATAACATTCATTCTCTTTTATCTTGCAGGGAAGGTTATGAAACCTTCTTTGATAAGCTACATGAACACAGCATTCCAGTGTTCATTTTTTCAGCAGGACTTGGGGATGTATTGGAAGAAGCAATACGTCAATCTGGAGTCTACTTCCCAAACATCAAAGTCATTTCCAACTTCATGGACTTTGATGAAAATGTACGTTCAACTCTTCCTCTGTGAAATGTGCATTTATTTCTTTTTTAACTGTCAGAAAAGACCTGAACCAATATATCTGCAGATTATTTTAAATTGTGTTTAAACCAGCCTTTTTAGTTGAACATTTTCCATAAACTCAGAAAGGAACTTTGTATGTGGGGGCTAAAAATGCACTTATTGGATTTCTTGTTGGATTCAGCACTTACTAGATTTTTTAGTGGTCTGAAGGAAGAGTAGTAAAGCGATCCAATTCCAGGAAATGTTCATCTTTATCATGCAATGTTCAGGTTGCAGAAGCTTTTCTCATCCAGTAGATATACAGTTTGATATTGAACAGATGGCCAATACAACTATGTAAAATCTGCTTTTGACATTGTATGTAGTCTGTGCACATCTTTTCCATGTGAATGTGTTCGCTGGAGCGGTACGCTGTTGTTGTGGTGAAAAAATCGTGCTTGCAGCATTTGGGGAGCCATAAAAAAGCGCACCAAAAATGCACCTTCCTATTGAAAGCAATGAAAAACGCAGTAAAAACGTGGCAAAACGGCACTCGTGATACTTTTTTTTTTTTGGTGCAGTTTTTGAGTCACATGCCCTTTAAAAAAACCACACCGCAAACACGGTATATGCGTTTTTGCCACGGATCACTGTGAAAGTTGCCTTAGTGTTGTCAGTTATGGAGAGGATCTCCAAGTAAGAAACTTTACAACAGTTTTACAAAATAAAATTTGCTTAAAAAAATTATAATAAAAACCGTTTGTAAACAAAAAAAAAAAAAGAAAATTGTATACAGAGAGCTATGATGCCAAAATACTGAAAAATATATATTGTGGGTTCACATAACTATAGAGAATTGCTTATATATTTTTACCTGTGTATGTGATTACCATCACTGCTGATATACGCTTAGTTAGCCTTATGTAGAGTCTATTGTTTTTGTTTTTCTAGATAGATTTAACCTAGGGGTTAACCCTAAGACTGGTGATTGTCAACTTATGAGGTCTAAGGTTCCTCAGCTGTGGCCCCTGACATCACCAAAGGACATTATATTCAGTGCATGTATTGATAGAGAAGAAATGTCAGAGACTGTGGAAATACTAAATGAAATGATGGTCAGAGACTTTGGACCTGCTCCCGATGTGGTTGGAGGCTGGTGACACGCTGTAGAGAGAATATAGACATGTTCTATGAGGTTTGCAAAGATCGCTGCTTTTACCCCTTTAGAAAGTAATGTTTCAAATCCCACAACAGCTTGCTGGAGTCCAAAGGCCACGGAACAAATGCCAAAGGCTGCATGTGGCCCTGTCATAGGACACCCGGAAACTGGAGCAGTGATGCACAGTCATTGTGCAGAACTACTAAACAGGAAGCACAACTTTCCTATACAAGCAACTCTGGCTTCCCTCGTGTATGTATCTTTGTACATACTATACAAAGAGACCGGTTCTTTCAAGATATTTACACTTGTTGACAAGATTGGTCAAAGTCATTTAAATCTTTAAAGTGTTCGTTCACCTTTCCAGAAAATTTGTAAACCACCTCACCCCCGATCCAATGTACTAACCTCCTGCGATCCTAAGCTGTCAGGGCTCCTGCAAGCCACTTCACTGGTCTGGGGAATTGAAATCCCTGCTGCTGTCTCTCCTCTCTGTCCAGTGTTGCTAGGATGGACCAGACGGATTCTGATTGGTCAGCACTGTCACATGGACAGAATCTGTTTGGTCCGGCCTTGTGGACAGAGAGGAGAAGAGGAAGTGGCAGAGATTTCAAATCCCCGGACTGGTGGAGCTACTTGAGGGAGGTAAGTACAGTGGGGACCAGGGGGATGGGGAGGGGTCCGGTTGTTAGGTCACCATTACAGATTTTCTGTAAAGGTGAAATAACACTTTAATTCAATTGCACAAAAAGAAACTGTAGTTTTCCTTTAAC
This sequence comes from Aquarana catesbeiana, assembly GCF_042186555.1. Lineage (NCBI taxonomy): Eukaryota > Metazoa > Chordata > Amphibia > Anura > Ranidae > Aquarana > Aquarana catesbeiana. The sequence continues at coordinate 195,741,163 of NC_133328.1, read as the reverse complement.
ACTTGGACAGTCCAGATTTGGGCAGCACCGTTGTTGGATTTATTTTTTGAGTATCTTTTTGAATTCAGTGGCTATTATTTTCCAGCCCAGGGGTGGGAAGGTGACCAAGCTGTATTGCTGAGCTATTTAAATGGAAGGCAAACCACCAAATAAACAGGAAAATATATGGGTTTCCTGTTTTACTGCACGACCTCCTGCCCTGAAATGGATTTTGACCAATAATTCAGCCATTCTTGTGATCCCTACACTCCTAATAGTCAGTAAGGACATTTAGGCTGTTTGCTGGTTTCTAGGTGCACAGCCCCCCTGCTTTGTTTCTCAAAAGATTACTTGTTTTGTTAGGACAACATTGCAGTGTGGAAAATGTGTGGAAATCACAAGTTTCAGGTCTTTTGGCAGGTAAAACTGTAAACCTTCAGTATTTGTTTTTCAACAGTTTGCCCGGAGGTTCACTTTAAGCTGTGGATCTAGGTGTTGGCCTTGAATTTCAGCTTTTCTATTCTTTCAATCTTTATTCATGTTGATGTATTACCGGAAATATTATCTTTTTATAGATGTAAACAGACTGTCTCTCTTGGTTCTAGATAGTATGGTTGCACCGATACTGTTTTTTTTATCGGCGAGTAACGATACTTTTGGTCAAGTACTCGCCAATACCGAGTACCAATACTTTGCAGTGCAATTTGCGTCAATACAAACAAATTGGTGAAAATTGCACTGCAAAGAATCGCATGTGATTTGAACAGGAATCTTGTGCTATTCCTGTCCGAATCACATGCGATTTCCCCAACTGCTCCTGTGCGCGTGTGTGTGCGCATAGAAAGGCAAAAGCGCCATCTAGTGGGCAGTTTATAAAAAAATTTTAGAACTCACAGTACATATGTGGCCAAATGCAAAATCTTCATAGGTGACCCCGATCCCACTGATGATAGCAAATCACGGCTGCTGGAGGAGAAGTTTCAGGACCCCTGTAGGTATAGGACAGAAGTGATGTTCAGTTGCGGGTGGACCGTCTCTACATCTCCAACCCTGTGAGCACCTCCAGCGGGCGTGATTTGCTATCATCGGTGGGATCGGGGTCACCTATGAAGATTTTGCATTTGGCCAGATATGTACTGTGAGTTCTAAAATTTTTAATAAACTGCCCACTAGATGGCGCTTTTTCCTTTCTACATACATGAGCAGTGGGGGAAATTGCATGCGAAATCACATGCGATTCTTTGCAGTGCGATTTGCGCCAATTCATTTTGTATTGACGCAAATCGCACCGCAAGGTATCGGTCTCGGTGTTGGGAGCATTTGCGTGAGTACCGATGCTAGCGCAAATGCTTGGTATCGGTGCATTCCTAATACTTAGTATAGTATTTGTCTGTACAATAATCTTTGTGGTTTAATTTTGTGTAGATAAACATGCCTCCTCTATAGATGATTGAGATAAAAAGCAAATGTTAAAGGAGAAGCATGGCCATACTTCACAGGAATGCAATTCATTCTAATGTTAAAGCCCGCTATTGGCTGACATCACTCAGCCAGTCCAGGCTTGGGAAAGATCAGAGTCTAGATCCACCCAGTTTCGGCTCTCTGCTTAGAGGGGAGAACTGAGCAATCGGCAGTGTTTGATCACTCAGTTCTCACTGTAGAGGTGGCGGGGACATTTTTTTTTTTTTTTATAGATCTTGACATTCTCTTTTAAGTTAGACCTGAAAATTAATTGTGCCCTTTTTAATTGCAGGGAGTTATAAAGGGATTCAAAGGTGAATTAATACATGTTTACAACAAACATGACGGTGCCTTGAAGAGAACAGAATACTTCAATCAGCTGAAAGATAGCAGTAACATCATTCTCCTGGGAGACTCACTAGGTGATTTAACTATGGCTGATGGTGTATCAAATGTGGAACATATCCTCAAAATAGGATACCTTAATGATAAGGTAAGCAAATCGCCTCTGCATTAGTTTGTGCCTTGGCATTGTGCAAGTGACAATTAGATGTCTATAGGATTCATGTTATGTTGTATACTGCGTTCTTACGTTGAAGTAATTAGTCTATGGGTCGAAAAAAAGAAACCCTCTAGGTCGGACTTTGGAAGCAGATTGGTACAGCAATATATTGTCTTAAAAAATTAAATTTTATTAAACATAAATAGGCAGACATAAGCAATATAAAATTATAAAAAGGTATCGTCCAGAGATTATGTTTCAACAGTATGGCATCAAAACATGCGTGAGCCTCTGCGCGTCAACGCATTTCGCTGGATCGCTTCCTCAGGACACACATTGGGGGGGTGTAGAAACAGGTCTCACTGATCCGGACATACGCTACTGTCTACACAGGACTTTCCCTGGATGGGCACCACAACAGGGGTGGTACTTTAAGGGGAATGTATACAGGCACAAGTTGCAGGTGTTGCCCCCCACCCCCCACCCCCTGTGGATTTAAGCAGTTATAGTTTTCAGGGGAAGATACACAGGCACACGTTACGAGTGCTGCCCCCTGTGGATTTATGCGGTTATAGCTGTGAAATAGATAATCTTCATGCAACTGTAAAGTTTTTAAATGGGCTGTAATCACTACCCGATGTGAATGTGACTACTGACTTCAGTACAGCTAATACTTATGTCTGATAAGTGTACCATACAAGCTCTCATTTGATGTCATACTGTTGAAACATCATCTCATACTTTGGATATATGTAACGTCCGTCTTTTCTGGCCATTGCGTGGCCGTCAATGGATGATGCCTTTTTATAACTACATATTGCTTATGTCTTACATATTTATGTTTAACCACTTGCCGACTGCTGGGCATCCATGGACGTCCTGGGTTTTAGGGTGGTATAACTGAATGATGCCTGAAGCTACAGGCATCATTCAGATATTGGCGTTTTCAGCCGGCGATTTCCTACACCATAAGAACGATCATAGCGGCTAGTCAGCCGCTAGATCGTTCTTACGGGTGGCAAGAGGGGATGACCCCCCCCTCCTGCCACCCTCCGGTGCTTCTACCGAGTCACCTCTGCGATCGGTGAGTCGGAGAACAGATCCACCGGCCCCGGATGTCCACCATAGAGATTTCCGGCGGACCAGATGGTCGCCGGAGTCTCTATGATCGTTGGAGGCCGGGCGCAATGTTATGATGTCACGCCCGGCCTCTGCATTCAAAAAAACGCCGACACCGCGGCTGGGAAGCGGTGATCTTTTTTTTTTTTTTTTAATTATTATTTTAGGCTTCCCAGCCTAGAGGTGAGATATGGAGTCTTATTGACCCCATGTCTCACTGTAAGGAGGTCCTGTTATGCCATATTCCTATTACAAGGGATGTTTACATTCCTTGTAATAGGAATAAAAGTGATCAAAACATTTTTTTTGAAAGTGTCAAATTAGAAAATTTTAAGTAAAATTAACAATAAAAAAAAAAATGTTTTAAAGTGCCCATGTCCCCGTGTGCTCGCACGCAGTAAGTCCCGCCCACATATGAAAATGGTGTTGAAAGTACACATGTGAGGTGTCGCCGCGAACATTAGAGCGAGAGCAATAATTCTAGCCCTGGACCTCCTCTGTAACTCAAAACATGTAACCAGTAAAAAATTTTAAAGCGTCGCCTATGGGGATATTTAAGTACCGAAGTTTGGCGCCATTCCACGAGCGTGTGCAATTTTGAAGCGTGACATATTAGGTATCTATTTATGCGGCGTAATTTCATCTTTCACATTATGCAAAAAAATTGGGCTAACTTTACTATTTTGTTTTTTTTTTTAAAGCATGACACAGTTTTTTTTTCCCAAAAAGTGTTTGAAAAATTGCTGCGCAAATACCGTGCGAGATAAAATGTTGCAATGACCGCCATTGTATTCTCTAGTGTCTCTCTGCTAAAAAAACATATATAATGTTTGGGGGTTCTTTGTAATTTTCTAGCAAAAAAATGCAGGAGAGAAATCTCAGAATTGGCCTGGTGGCAAGTGGTTAATAAAATAAATTTTTTAAGACAATATATTGTTCCAAACTGCTTCCAAAGTCCGACCTAGAGGGTTTCTTTTTTTCTTATCCAATTAATTTTACGGATGTGGCACATGAGTGATTCACTTTAAATTTATTAGGCTATGGGTTTGCTTACGTTTTCCCCCAACACTGTGAATGTTTAATGGGTGTGTAAGTAAAAGTACCATTTTAAGAAAAAAAATAATGTAATTTTGAAATTAATGGCAGCAAAACGTCTAAAAAATGTTGGGACAGGGCCATGTTTACCACGGTGTAGCTATCACCTCTTCTTTTAACAACACTTTACAACAAAATCCTTTAGCAGGTAAGTGTTCACAGAGATGTATTTAAAGCCCAGTTAAAACCTTCCGTTTATCCACTACATACATTCCAGGTGACTTAAAACAGAAGGTGTTCATTGTCTTACAGTTCATTTTATTTCTGAAGCAGCCACAACCTGAAAAGAAAAGCCTGCCCCTTGCCAATATGCTGCTCTTTGTGGAGAAGGAGTGGTCTTATTGCAGAGGTCTGGCATGTCCCCCACTGACTGACTCTATAGCTCTGCAGTAAGTAATGGCTGGTGCACACGGGAAGTTTTTTTTTTCCCACAACCCAGGGGGCCGAGCAAAACATTTTTTACAGACCTAATAACACATCCTATATTAGTGTGGCGATCTCCCTGCTGAGCTATTGTGTTCTGATAGGAGGGCATCCCCCCCCCCCCCCCCCCCCCCCCCCCCGACAGAATACAATGATCATATAGGAGGTGTACACACAGGCCAAAAATTGGCTGGTAACTGCCTAACCGACCGTTTCAGTTTCAGTGTGTACCTAGCTTAAAGCTGCTGATTGGAGAACTCTGACTCAGCAGGAGGCATGTCAGACTTCTTCAAATAGATCACTGCTTCCCCACACAGAGCAAGCGTCTCACTCTGCAGTATGCTGGCAGGGAATAGGTCTTTATACTCTGGTTTTGGCTGATTTTACACTTGTGGTTTGTGGTGCAGTAGAAACAAGCAGTTGAGTCACGTTTTTTCTTACCCCCTTATGACTGGGTTGTACACATGCCACAGCAAAAATTATGCCCCACTCACGTTTAGTGGGCAGTACCACAGCAAAACATTACCTAATCAAGTGAAAGCTTGCGCATACAGTGCACCTGGTTGCAGCACCGTGGTTCAGCATTTACAGGGCTAAAACGGGTAGCGAAGAGGCACAAGCAGTTAGTGTGGAGGACTCTTCACCACCTGTCACATACCTCTGAAATGTGATCCACCACACATTGCTTTTCAGAGGCACGATAAGGGCTGCCACAAGTGTCAGCTTAGCCTAAAGGCCCGTACACACGATACGAAAATCGGATGGAAAAATTCCTACGACGAGCTGTCTGCCGATTTTCGGATCGTTAGTACGCTGCTTTCGACAGCCAATTTCGCTTTTTCATCAGACAAAAGTTGGATGTGCAGATTATAAAATTTTTGTCGGATGTGAACTCGTCTGATTTTCAGATTACCATGTCCAGAAACAAAAGAATACATACAAAACTATTCAACACATTACTTCACTTCTGACGTTGTATTCTGTCTTATGAAAAATTTCATATTGCGAGTAACCTCTTCACTTTCGAAATGAGACCAGCATGCCACAAAAAATGAATGTTCGGTCGTCCGAAAATCTAAGCGTGTGTACCGGGCTTAAGACTTTGCACACCTTTTTGTTTTGGTGTGCCTGGATTGTATCTATCAAATATAAATTACCATTATAAAGTTCCGATGGGCTTTTAACTGTGTATGTAACTGCTTGCAGTTTAGTACAGAATGGTAGAGAGCTTGGCGTGGGTGATGGCCACGGATAGTCCAATGGAACAGGCTTTTTGTGAGACATTGACTTGGGGTCCACAGAACTGCAGACTTTACAGTGTTGTGGGTTTACCCTGGATTCACACTAGATGTGGTGCGATTTCACAGCAAATTCACTGTGGATTCCGCACCGCAGCAAAAATTTCAACCTGTTCATGCGAACCGATTGTGTAGTGTATGTTAAGTTGACAACACCCCGAAATCGGTTTGCAGTGCGATTTGCAGAATCGGATCACATGGGTGTGAAAACCCATGTGATCTGATTCTGGTGCGGACAAAAAAAAAGAGTCCTGCATGAGTTTGCTGCAAATGCAATGCAATTTGAGCCACACAAATCCATGGCTCAAATCGCACCACAGAGACAACGCATGTAATTCACACCCGAATGTGCTGCAATTCCTGTGCGAATTACACGCGGTGACCTGCATCGCATCAGTGCGAACCCAGGCTCAAGGAGATGAGCATTATAAAAATTAATACTGTGAGCAAATATTTTTTAACAGATTGCGCTGTAGAAGGTTTTCTAACTTTTTTTTTTTTCTTCTTTGCCTCCAGGTAGAGGAGTTATTAGAGAAATACATGAACTCCTATGACATTGTTTTAGTGAAGGACGAATCTCTCGATGTGGCCAACTCCATCCTGCAGAAGATCCTGTAAACTTAACTGGATCTCCAACCCTCACTACCGACCAGCTGTGCTCTCGGAGCAGAGGGAGATTTACTTTATTTTTGTTAATTTAAAAATATTTAATAGAAACATTTTAGAATTTCAAAGCACCTTACTTTTCAGCATTGTGCTGCTTTCCTCCACAATTTGATTATTTTTCTACTCCACAATGCCCATCGCTTTCAACCGAGATGGGAAGCCTGTGTGCAAGCGAGGTTCACCACAGATCTAGAATGGCATTCATTCTGTCTGTGAAAAGACTAGATGGTAACTGTTTTATTTTCATATTCAATTTTAGCTGTTGTATTTTGTACAAACATATTTTCCAAAGGCCAAATAATGTTCTGAAGTGCTGTTTGTACAGTTTTGTATGTGTTAATGTTTCACTATAAAGTATGTCGATTAAAAATGTGTTGGTGGGTTTCATTTATTTTAAAATAAATTCTTTTTAATCATGAAAATTTCAGGCTGGGGGCATTGAAGTGTGAATTTCACCTTTTTGGGCTTCCAATCCAATATTTTAATTATTCGAGCCAAATTCCAACTTTTTTTTTTTTTTAATTACTGGGTAGCCCAGCTGTTGCTCTGTCTGCAATACTCCTCTTCTCCCTGGTGCTGCCCCATGAAGACTCACCACATAATGTTCCAGTGCCGGTCCTCTTCTAGGATGAATGACGCTCAGCGTGGGGGGCTGAAATTGAGCTTTAAAAGTTCCTATTTTAATATTTAGATTTTTTTTCCCTATTTCCACACTACTATGTGTTGTGGTGTACTGCTACACAGGTGCCTTGCCAACTGAAATAAATGTGCTGTATTGTGTGCCTTTATATGCCCAGTTAACCAGATTATTTTTTTTTTAACACGCCATTGCTATTGTTATCCCAATATAATGCGCAAATCCAAAGCAGAGTTTATCAGCATTTTATTTATCAAAACTTATCTTTCAGCACTCATTACATTTTTTACACGTTTTCCTTTTGAGTTGAGAACTAAACTAGTAAAAAAAATTCAGTTGCAGTAAACAGAATTTTATAAACTGGCACATGACATGATTAACTATAGCTACCCATCCCACCTTCCAAGAGAACAAAAAAATATATATTCATCATTGAAAAAAGTCTGAAAGTCAGTTTACAGACAGAAGGCCACAATCTGGTTCACAATTCTACACCAATCACTGGGGTTGATTTACTAAAACCGGAGAGTGCAAAATCTGGAGCAGCTGTACATGGTAGCCAATCGGCTTCTATCGTCGGCTTATTCAATTTTTACCCATAAAACCTGGAAGCTGATTGGTTCTTCTTAGTTTTAGTAAATCGTCCCCAGTGTGTCCATAACTGAGATGGCTACGGCTGGGTACTCGGCATTAAATTAGATGGCATCATGGGCCTACAACCATCCCATTTCTAGCTAGCTTTCATTTGTCTTTGGGCCAAATTCAGTGTCCTGTGGGGTTTAGTTATGGAGTACCCTGGAATGTGCTTACACTGTAAACAATCACTCTCCAGTGGGGGAATGGTAAGAACTCAGCAGCCACTTATAAGAGTTCATTGTAAAAGCTTGGCTAGAAGTCTGACACATTAAATGTTCATGTATTCTCACACAGCAATGTGATGTCCATTTTTAACAAAAGAAAAAAAAGAAGAAAAGTTTCTAAACTTGTAACTCTGTAATTGCACTCAAATCAATGGAAAGGGTATGATGGGCAGGATCCCCCTTTCTCTGCTAGTAACACAATTGAAAAGTTCCAAGATCTAACATCACATCAGGAATGTTTTTACACATTGTTCTTTATAATAAATGCCCTCTTTCAGTGGGTTTAAAGAAACCATTTTAGGTACAGAAAGAAATACTTAAGTGGGGATCAGGCAAAAGGTTTTAAAAAAGGAAAAGTTATGCCGCGTACACACGGTCGGACTTTTCGTCTACAAAAGTCCGACAGCCTGTCCGACAGACTTTCGGCGGACTTGCAGCAGACTTTCTAACGAACGGACTTGCCTACACACGACCACACAAAAGTCCGACGGATTCGTACGTGATGACGTACACCGGACTAAAATAAGGAAGTTCATAGCCAGTAGCCAATAGCTGCCCTAGCATGGGTTTTTGTCCGTCGGACTAGCACACAGACGAGCGGATTTCGGGGTCCGTCGTAGTTACGACGTAAAGATTTGAAGCATGTTTCAAATCTAAAGTCCGTCGGATTTGAGGCTGAAAAAGTCTGCTGAAAGTCCGGAGAAGCCCACACACGATCGGATTACCAGCCAGCTTTAGTCCGTCAGCGTCCGTTGGACTTTTGTAGATGAAAAGTCCGACCGTGTGTACGCGGCATTAGAATCTGAAATGTCTGCATGAAACCACTATCTGAACGCAATGGGGGTTATTTATTAAAACTGAAGCCTGCAATATCTGGTGCAGCTCTGCAAATAAACCAATCAGCTTCCATGTTTTATAGTAAAAGCTTAGAAACTGACTGGATACCATGCACAGTTACACCAGATTCTGAGTTCACCAGTTTTAATAAATCTCCCCCACTACATCATTCTATTTTATCCCATAGCAACAATTCACAGCACATTCAATCCCAGCTAACAATCAGTTCCTGGCTTCCAATAAAGATAAACCTCAGGTACCGATCCAAAGCATGCCAATCTTCTGGAGCATTGAACCAACAGAACAATCAAAGTTGCTTGGGTCCTTTTGGCTGGGTTTATATGGTTGCACTGTGACAATACATTGGTGTACAGTGGAGCTGTTCATTCTTGGACCCCTTTCACACTGAGGCGTTTTTGCTAAAAATAATGCTATTAAAACGCTCCCCATGCATCTCAATGGACCCTTTCACACTGAGGCGTTGCGCTGGCGGGGCATTGAGAAAAGTCCTGCAAGCAGCATCTTTGGAGCAGCTTTTGGGCATTGAAAAAAGTGCTTCAAAAACGACCCTCTCCATTGAAATTAATTGGAAGCGCTGTAAAAACACCTGAATAGCGCCTATAATCCGCCCTGAGCTGTAGAAAAGCCACATGATCTCACAAAAGGTAAACATGCAAGCAGAAAAGAGAGCATCTACATGTAGGGAGGTGGGGTTGTTCTTTGACACCCATGCTTCAATAACGCGGGAAAAACGCCGTTACAATGCCCGCGTTGTAATTTTACTGCTAGCGCCCCAAAAACGCTGTAAAAATGCTAAGGCGTTTTAGGGTGTTTTTGAAGCGCCTCAGTGTGAAAGGGCTCTATATAGCACCATGTCACCACAGGAGATCACAAAGCACAGTATTGCACTGCCATGTGCTGTGGTGCAGTGCATTACAAAAACTAGTGCATGCACCTTCTTTGGTACATTAGCATATTCAAATGAAAAGGCTGCTTTTGCGCAGTGCACATCAGCACACTGTTACAATGTGATTCCACCTTACTGAAACATCCTAAAATGCATAGGTAGCCATACACACAAGCGGTGCTTGACACTAGACTAGACTGTTGTTCTACTTTTCAAAGCAACCAGTCATATTAACCCATTGCACAGGGTATGAAACCAAGAATCAAATTAGTTACTATAGTACAACACTGACCAGGGTGACCATTGTTCCTTCCGAAACATTAATAAATCTGGCCATGACGGAAATACTGGCAATGTTTACAGCAAATTCCGCTGCCACTAAACCCCCATCCCAATCCAAAATGCTACACTAAAAACAAGAATATACCGTATATACACAATTACCATACCCCTGGCTTCTGTTCATAGGCCAGTGTGACATCACCATTCTTCAGGAGAGAACCCCAGGAATGCTGGGTAGCATAAATCATGCTGGAGGACACTTAAGCACAGTGCAGGAGCAACATTTGGGCTATTCGGCACCACTGGAAGGATTGTGACGTCACCCCCTGCAGTACAGAATCAGGGGATAAGGCAAGTATGTGTACTAACTTTTTATGCCCATGGGCCTTTTAAAAAAAATACCGTACTTTATATTTTTATGCTTTAATACTGCTTTGGAGTGAAAGGACCACTTTAACTACTAAAGTAGTTGTAACGAAATCCTAATATAAATAATACTTGTAAGTCTTTATTAGAATATTGCTAAAGCAAACCAATACTGAAGGGACATTTATGCCCTGTACACACGACCGGTTTTGCTGTCGGAATAAACTCTGAGCCCTGTTTCACACTTGTGCGGTGCGAATTGAAGCTCAGGTTTCACTGGGGAGATAACAATCTCCTGTTCAACTGATTCATTGCGTTTTTGCTCAGTATCAGAGAGCAGGGAGAGGGGGAGGTGTAGTGAGGAGAAAGAGAAAATCCTTGTTCAGAACGCAATGCATCTGCGAATCAGATGCGTTCCCATAGGAGATAATAGACTTGTAGTTCGCACCGCAATGCCCAAAAAACGCACACGTTTTTTGTGCAATGCGCAGTGTGAATGCAACGCACATATGTGAACCAGATACATTCATATGAATGTATTTTAAAATGTCCTGCGAATTAGATGCGGTTTAAGCCGCATCTAATTCGCATAGGTGTGAACCCGGGCTAAAAGGTTTTTCTGATGGAGTTCCGCTCAAGCTGTCTTGCATACACATGGTCACACCAAATTCCGACCATCCAGAACGTGGTGACGTACAACGGGACTAGAAGATGGAAGTTCAGCCAGTAGCCAATAGCTTCCGTCTCGTACTTGCTTCAGAGCATGCATCATTTTTGGTACGTCGGAACAGCATACAGACTATCGGTTTTCCCAACAGGAATTGGTTCAGTCGGAAAAATTTAGAACATGTTCTCTTTCTAGGTCCGTCAGAATTTTTTCGACGTAAAAAGTCCGATGGGGCACATACACACAATCGGAATATACAATGAAAAGCTCCCGTCGGACTTTTTCTGTCGGACATTCCGCTCGTGTGTACACGGCTTTAAACTGTCCTTGTTGACCTATTCTTCTGCAAATGTCAGCTGCCTGGATGTCATGCTGTCATAAACGCAATACCAAAAAAAAGAGAAAATTTGGGCTGGGGGTCCACTGTAATATAGCTTGTCACATGTGGCGGTAGATAGATGGAAAGTTCACTTTTGTGCCTGTGTTCTCACAATAAACAAACTGCTTTAGATTCCCATAGACATATCCAAACAAATGAGTGTTCTGTCACAAGACATTTTCACAGTGCATACAGACACAAGATATGGTGAAACATTACAGTTCATCATGTCTCTCTTTATCCTCCTGGTCTTTCAACTTAAACTCTGCTTCTGTAATTTTGCCATCATGATTCCGATCCTGATTTCTGTACATGTTCTCAATAATTTTGTCCGCATCAAAACCAGGAGCCAGTTTTCCTTTCCCAGCTGACACCTGAGCTTTAATATAGGCTGCAAACTGGAAACACATTAATTAGTGAGTTTTTCCACTTTCATGATTACATTTAAAATACCAAAATCTAGTGTCATGGGTCTAGTGGCTCTAAAGCTTCCTTTTTTAAATAAAAATAACAAACATGTCTTACCTGCTCTCTGCAATGGTTTTGCACAGAGCAGCCTCCTTTTCTTTGGTCCCCCACCAGCACTTCTGGCCCCTCCTCCTTGCCAAGCGCTCCCATACCAAGCCGCTTGCTCTGGGGGCACTCTTGCATGCTCGCTTCTGAGCTGCCTGTGTGTGTCTATGGGTCACACAGAGCGTGGCTCAGTCCTGCCCCTCATTCCCTCCTCACAGGCTGTGATTGGCAGCAGCTAATGGCTCCCGCTGCTTCGTCTCAACCAATGAGGAGGGAGAGACACTGCTCTAGTGCACATTGCTGTATTGGGGGGAGCTGCACACTGAAGGTTTTTTACCTTCATGCAAAGAATACATAAAGGTACAAAACCTTCACCATTAACAATAACTTTAAAATTCAAGAAGGTCCAGTTAGTTGGTTAAAATTTTCTCCCAGCAAAGGTCCAAATCTTACATCAGATGTCCCCATAACAATGCCCCCTTACAATAAGTGTCCCAATCTCAGTGCCACTGTACCTTTTAGTATCAGGCAGAGGCAGGCTGCAGTCTAGACTGGAAGTTTGATCCTCCTATGATGCTGGGGGTGGGACACACACATGATGTCATTGATTGTTAGGACACCAGCAATCATAATTGGGGGGACCTGCACTGGGGACTGGCTGGTAGTATAGATAGGACTGTTGCTCGGTCTTGGTGTGGACCGCAGTCCACCATTTTGTAACAGTTGATTTAGTGTAATGTTAATTTTTTCTAACCGCTTCCGGACCATGCATATACTGCGGCAGGGCGGCCCAGCTGCACAAAATCACATACCTATACGTGATTTTGTGCACACGATCTAGGGTGCATGCGCCACTCCCGCTGTGACCCGCCAATCGTTCGGAGGAAAGGAAGAACAGCAGTCTGCCTATGTAAGCAAGGCAGTCCGCAGTTCGTACGCAAAAGTAAGAGCAAGACTACGCATGCTCAGAAACAAAAGAATACATACAAAACTATTCAACACATTGCGTCACTTCTGAAGTTGTACTCTGTCGTACAAAAATGTTCGCATTGTTAGGCAAAGCTTCAGTTTTTGAAGAGGTTACTAACAGGCAGGGATTATACCTAGGAGGAGATTTTCTGTCTTTCTGGTAGTGTTCATCTGAAGGTGGCAGCATAACCCTATCATCATGTGTCCCGTAATATACGCTACCCAAAGAGGACATTACTAGTTTCAAATATTATCCTGTGACAAAAAGGGGGGCATCCTGTACAAAGGCATGGCATCTGGGATGAATGCCTAGGGCAGCAGGATGACGATATAAAGCTTTGGTCAGAAAACAATCACATATATCAAATATATAGCAATTAATATACGTATATGTTTTATCTTCCCTACAATAGGCAGAACTCCTTACAAATCTCAAATTTTTATAAAAAAAAACCCCGTAATATCATTATTAATCACAAATTACTAAATGAAATTCTCAGTTTCTTTAGCTGAAGATGGGCATGTTAACAGAAATGAATAAAAAAAATAAAAGGGCCCGTCAAATGGTAATATACAGTATATATAAAACAAAAAAACAGATGAACTTTATCCTAAAAAGTTATTTTATCTTTAAAAGTATTGCTGTATCTGGCAATGTACACTGAGCAAAATGGATTATCTCATCAAAGGAGAAGTGCTCACTAACACAGATTTAGACAGATTTGTGAACAATATTTGAGAGAAATAGACCTTTTGTGTACACAGTAAAAATCGTAGATCTTTAAGTTCAGCTCATGATAAATAGGGGCAAACACAAAAGTGTTGCGTTTATAATTTTGCCCAGTGTATTATTTTAAAATGCCATGATTCTGTTTTCATAGTCTTTTGCCACTGTGTATATTTGTATATAGCCATACCGATTTGATGCTTACCTCTTCTAGAAGTATCTCCTTATTACTGTTCTTATCAATGTCTTCAAACAGGTTCTTTGACACCTGTCCATTCCACACAAACATGTAACCGTCAGGTAGACCTGGTATCAACTCCAGTAGCTCAATCTCGAAAACCAGCACTGCACTTCCAGGAACTTCACCCTCTGTCACATAGTGGGAACAATTACAGTTTACATTTTTTTGTTATCTCCTTAAAAAGAATTCATGCAAAGACATTCAAATAAAAGGAATGTTATCTGCAACTGTTGGTCCACATATAACTGTCGGTCAACAGCTATCCTGCATCCTTTGGCTTACAATCTAACACCCCAGCTACAGTAACGCAAAACACACACTTAGGTCAGTTTTCATACTGTAGGTGGAACCTAGATCAAGCCTATACAAACACGGGGAAGAACTACAAACCTCGAGCAGAGAAAGACTCAGATGAAAATCAAACTTTGGACACCAAACTGGAAGGTGAAGTTTTTTTGTAATTATTGGTAGAATGAAAGTGGTATTAAACAACCAATCATACAAATTGGATATACAGTCTTTACTTTCATTACAGAAGAGATTGTTCGAAAAGTACATTTCTTTGTTTTTACTTTATTTAACATCATAAAATGTTAGTGTATGTGTACTTTATATTGTATGTTTCTTAGTTTTTATCCACAGTTTAATCCAGAACAGTTTTTACTACACTATACAAATCACAGTCAATAAACTGCTTGCAAACTAAAGTAAATAATTACACTGATCCTAAAGTGGAAGTAAAGGCAAGCAGCTAAATTCGCAGTTCAAGTATTTTTGTGAACCTGTCAAAAATGTGTAATTTCTTTCAGCCAGTTTCCTAATCCAGTTAGGAAACTGGATGGTTGTTCTTCTGGAAGGTTCTCCTCTCTACACAGAGAAATGCTGGAGCACTGCCAGACTGACATCAAGTTCTTGGTCACATTCCTGACTAAGGTCCTTGTCCCACGATCGCTCAGTTTGGCCGGGAAGCCCGCTCTAGGAAGAGTCCTGGTGGTTTCAAATTTCTTCCATTTACGGATGATAGTGGGCATAGCTCCCAACTGTCCCTGATTTGGAGGGACTGTCCCTGATTCTGAACAAAGTCTCTCTCTGTCCCTCTTTCCTTACCATTTGTCCCTCATTTTGGTCTGAACTATATAGTTGTATTTAAAATGCACTTATTATCTTTCAAAAAGTGTTTCCCAGAGCTAAACCTTTCATCCAAATTGCTGCATTTGTAAATTTCATAAGCCAGTATAAATGAGTAGTAGTGGTAAAAAAAAAGCCTTTGTGGGTTTAACTAATCATTTTTTTTTTTTTACAATTCTCCTTTAACCACTTCAGCCCCGGACCATTTGGCTGGCCAAAGATCAGAGCACTTTTTGCGATTCGACACTGCGTCGCTTTAACTGACATTTGCACGGTCGTGTGACGTGGCTCCCAAATAAAATTGACGTCCTTTTTTCCCCACAAATAGAGATTTCTTTTGGTGGTATTTGATCACCTCTGCGGTTTTTATTTTTTGCGCTATAAACAAAAAAAGAGCGACAATTTTGAAAAAAAAACTTTTTGCTATAATAAATATCCCCCACAAATATATAAAAAAAATGTTTTTTTTTTCCTCAGTTTAGGCCGATACGTATTCTTCTACATATTTTTGGTTAAAAAAATTGCAATAAGCGTTTATTGATTGGTCTGCGCAAAAGTTATAGCGTCTACAAAATAGGGGATAGTTTTATGGCATTTTTATTAATTTTTTTTTTTACTAGTAATGGCGGTGATCTGCGATTTTTATTGTGACTGCGACATTATGGCGGACAGATCGGACACTTTTGGCACTATTTTGGAACCATTAACATTTATACAGCGATTGGTGCGATTAAAAATGCACGGATTACTGTGTAATTGTGACTGGCAGTGAAGGGGTTAACCAGTAGGGGGGCGCTGCAGGGGATAAGTGTGTTCTAGGGATGTGTTTTAACTGTGTGGGGATGGGCTACGTGTGTCATGACACTGATCACCGCTCCCAATCACAGGGAGCTGTGATCAGTGTCATGTCACTAGGAAGAATGGGGAAATGTGTGTTTACATCAGCATTTCCCCGTTCTTCCTCTCCGTGAGACGATCGCGGGTATCCCTGCGGACATCGAGTCTGCGGGACCCGCGATCACACTAACGGAGCTTGCGGCGGCCGCGCGTCCACAATGGCGCATCTTAAAGGGCAACGTACAGGTACGTTAATATGCCTGTACTTGCCATTCTGACGATGTATATTGGCGTGAGCCGGTCGGCAAGCGGTTAAGGGAGCGTGGCAGGAGTGTGCGTCCTATGCCTACATACTTTTGCTAATAGGTGTCTCTCGTTCCCATCTCAAAAAGTTGGGAAGTATGTGGAGGCCACTGCTTCCTTCAATGCTGCAGAAATGTTTCTGTATCCTTCCCCAGATCTGTGCCTCAATACAATCCTGTCTCGGTGGTCTACAGACAATTCATTGGACTTCATGGCTTGGTTTGTGCTCTGACATGCACTGTTAACTGTGGGACCTTATATAGACTGGACGTGATTTGGAAAGGCACACTCCTATCAAATGAATTAACCACAGGTGGACTCCAATCAAGTTGTAGAAATATCTCAATGATAATCAGTGGAAACAGAATACACCTGAGCTCAATTTTGACTGTCATAGCAAAGGCTGTGTTTGTTTTTTTTATTTTTTATAAATTTGCAAAGATTTCAAACAAACTTCTTTCACATTGTCATTATGGGGTATTGTTTGTAGAATTCAGAGGACAATAATGAATTTAATCCATTTTGGAATAAGGCTGTAACATAACAAAATGAGGAAAAAGTGAAGCGCTCTGAATACCTCCTGGATGCACTGTATCTCTGTCAAATAGCACAGCTATGTTCTGACCTAATTTTTCGCTAAAGCAATATAGCCTGGTAAAAGGTCAGACTGAGATTGGAGAAGGAAGCAGCAGCAACACTGATGATTTGAACCCTAAACTGGGTAACTGTCAGTCAAACTATTACAGCAGTCATGCAACGCTGTGCTAAAATATATTTTTTAGACAGATACAGCTTTCTTTTGGTTGTATTTAATAACCACTTTTTTATTTGCTATAAAAAATACTAAACATTTTAAGCAAATGTTCCTTTTGTTTTCTGTACTAAAACATATCAAATAAATATGCCAGGACAGTACAAACACCTTCTCTGCTGAAAACAGGTCACAGGAGTGCAAAACGAATTGCACGCCTGTGACCCAGAGGAGAAGCCCAGCTGAATGAGCTCAGGCTGGACTTTTCCTTCAGTCATTTTTTACTCTTTCCATCTATTAAATCTTCTGCCCTTGCTGTTTTAACTTTTGATAGTAAAACTAAGTCTCTCAAGTGATGATTTCTTTTAAAAACTACTGAGAGAAAGATGGCTACATTTCATAAAATCTAGGAATAATGCATTGTATCTTACATGCTTCCCGCTTTTGATCCAGAATCAGTGCTCCTCTAGGGGGTGGAAGAGTGAGGTGCGAGGGTTCTCGGATATATTCTTCCCTCTCACAACCATTTGCTATCAATAAACTGCTGCCAAGAGGAAAGAGCAGAAGAGAAGAGTTTATGACTTACTAGTATGTTCTTGTTGCTTTACTGTCCAATGGGTGGGTTGGGAGCAGGAAGGCGACACCACAGTATTCCTTACCTCTAAAGGCTAATATGGTGTCACCCTCCTTGCTGTGCTGTCTGGCAGAGGGGTATGAATGATAAAAAGGCTGAATAGCTTCGGAATTATTTGGCAGTTCAGACAGTTCACATATGTGTAGGCCATCTGCATATTTAGCTGTCTGCCTGGAGTTCAGCTTAAACTTACCCACTCCAGCTTCTCCATACCCGAGATGTGGAGGTATAACGACTGTACGCTTCTCTCCAACACACATATCTCTCAGACCAATGTCCATTCCCATTACAACCTGGCCAGATTCCAATACTATGTTGTAGGTTTTGCCATATTGGTGCCTGGGAAAATAAATTACCATTAGGTCGATACAAGAAAAATATGACTACACGTGGAATATAGATTCCAATTTATATTATCATATAACTAAATAGTGTTAAATTTAAAGTTAAATAGTGTCTTTGTTTTCCCCTAAGTTTCAAGTTGAATTTCAGACTGAATGTTTCTAATCAATTTCACCCAATCAGGGTGATCCTGTCTGTTTGGTCTCTGTATATGTATCGTGACACCCATCAGGACACTGTAGAACTTTGGTTACATGTTTTTTATGGTCTGTATATTATAGATGCATCACCCAATACACCAGACATGCTTCTGGTTTTATGTACATGTTTAATAAAATGTATATTGTGATTTTATATCTTTGTCAGTATTATATTCAGTTATATCTCTATTGTTTACTTATCTATTTGGCCTAAAAACGGTTATTATCAGGGTTATCGGGAACAAAACACTTTACATTCCACACCCCTTTACTTAGCCTCTGCTTTCGTTTTATAAATTTGTTACGAAGTTCATTTTCAGTATCTTGAGTAAAATGGGCTAATATTCATATACTGCTGTGTTTAGATGACCATTGTTGATAATAAAGGGTATGTAAACCCAAATACCAAAATTGTGTAAGTAGCTCCCTTTTGCCTTGTAAAGCAAAAGAAACCCCAAAACAAAAATGTAATATATTGCAGCTTATCAATCCTTAGATGTGGCGGCTGCATTTGTTTTCTTTTTTAGGCTTTTTCCCCTCTGTTTTCATTTGGTGATCTGGCCACTAACATACCTACTGTATGAGAGTCCCCCCGCTCTGGATGAAGAAGCACAAGTGGCACCTTTGGATAGCAGCATCACTCTGAAGTAGAGGAGTGTTACATGCACAAGCAGATTTAGATACACTAACAAATTGAAGCCAAACTCCAGCTAATACTTTAGAAGCAGATACAGCTACAGATACAGGTTTTACATAAATAACACTGATCGCGGTAAGCACCCCTGCCAGTGGTAAATGGTTTCTCTCATCCCTGTAATTTCATACATCTGCTTGAGAGTTTGTCCTTTTGAAAATCAACAGACTAACTAGCTAGATCACCAGGTGAAAATAGAAGAAAAAAAATCCTAAAAAATAAAACAAAATGCAGCCATTACATCTAAGAATTGGTAAGCTGCAATATAATAAATAATTGCTTTTGGGTTTAATACTGCTTTAAGTTTTAGCAGTGTTCCTGACACACAAGTTTTGGTCCCCTGTTCTACCAATATTACATATGATGTGCTTCTCAATCTCCTATATAGTACAACATATTAGTACATATAATATATGGCATTTTCTATGATACCATAGAACATCTATAATATATTGTATGTATAAATATAGCTTGCTGAATCTTACGTTGAATCAAGCACAGTTCCATCCATGAGAGTTGCATTGTAGTGATACTTCAGGTAATCTCCCTTTTTGCTCAGGACTGTACAGTTGCTTGGTTTAAACTGTGCTGTGATGCTGACAGAGTCATCTGGGTTGTGGAAATCAACCACAAGGATATCAAACACTAACACCGCAGATCCTGGGATTTTTCCTGTAAATTCCACAAAGATAAATACAGTACATTTTGTATTAATGCTCATTGAAGACCCATAGGAACAAATTAACACAACACATCAAACAACATGCGTCATTATTGTTCATGTCAATGTGCTCACATAAATCTAAAAGGGTCTTTCAAGTAAACTTTAACCACTTTACTAAACACAAGGGCAGTGTTCTTGCTAGGGCACATGGATTTACCTGTACATCCCTGTTGATTGCTAATGTCACTGTCAGTAGACAGCGCAGGGCATTGACTAAAGGCACAGAGCTTGGGCACCTTTGTCCCATGTGATCACCAGTGTAAACAGTTGTTTAAATGTTACAAAGAATATAACAGAATATGTAAAAAGGAAATCAAGGACGCAAAAACTCAAAACGAATGACAGATTGCAAAATATAGTAGGACAAACCCCAAAAAAATCTTCAAATATATTAATACTAAAAAGGTCAGGTCTGAGCATGTAGGCCCTTTACAAAATAATCTAGAGTGGGTGACTGGAGACAAAGAGAAGGCAGATTTATTAAATACTTACTTCAGCTCTGTGTATACAAAGGAGCATGGGGAAGCTCATGTCCATAATGAGGGTGGTAGTGACACAGCCCCAAATGATCCACAATGGTTGAAAAGTGATATGGTCCAGAAATATTTAGACAGAATAAAGGTGGATAAAGCACCTGGACCAGAAGGCATCCACCCACAGATCCTAAAAGAATTGAGCTCTGTAATTACAATGCCATTGTATCTAATTTTTAGGGACTCATTAATGACGGGAATAGTACCACTGGATTGGCGTAGGGGCAATGTGGTGCCTATATTTAAAAAGGGAACAAAGTCTTTACCAAGTAACTATAGACCTGTTAGTTTAACTTCTATAGTCGGGAAGATACTGGAGAGTTTAATAAAAGACCAAATAGATGAGTACTTGCTGGAAAAAAAAATTTTTAAGCAACAGATAGCATGTGGTATACTTGGATTCTGCAAAAGCGTTTGACACAGTTTCCCACACACGGCTCATGTGTAAGGTAAAGTCTACAGGCTTGGAAATATCAGTTTGTAAATGGATAGAAAACTGGCTAAAAGACAGAATTCAGAGAGTAGTGGTTAAAGGGGTTGTAAAGGTAATTTTTTTTTTTTTTTAAATAACAAACATGTTATACTTACCTTCACTGTGCAGCTCGTTCTGCACAGAGTGGCCCCGAACCTGGTCTTCTGGGGTCCCTCGGCGGCTGTTTCAGCTCCTCCCCGCAAGCACTAACCACCTTAATGCGAGCTCCCTCGCATGGTGGTTAGTTATTGCGGGCGCGCTCCCGTGATACAGCCGGCGGCTATAGCCGCTCGCTGTATCACTCGGCCCCGCCCCCCGGTGCGCCGCGTCATTGGATGTGATTGACAGCAGCGCGAGCCAATGGCTGCGCTGCTTTCAATCCATCCACTATAGCCAATCAGCGACCAGGCTGAGTGGCTAAATGGAGATCGGGAGCGAGCGGCTGAGTTTCGAGGTGTCAGGTAAGTAAAACGGGGGGGCTGGGGGCGGCGGTACTGTCAAAGGTTTTTTCACCTTAATGCATAGAATGCATTAAGGTGAAAAAATTTATACCTTTACAACCCCTTTAATGATTCTTACTCTGAAAGGTCTAAGGTTATCAGTGGTGTACCCCAAGGTTCAGTGTTGGGACCCTTACTTTTTAATACCTTTATAAATGATATAGGGTCTGGGATTAAAAGTAACATTTCAGTCTTTGCAGATGACACCAAGCTATGCAGTGGAATAACGTCCTTACAGGATGTCTCCAATTTACAAGCCGACCTCAATGCACTGTCTAATTGGGCGACTATGTGGCAGATGAGGTTTAATGTTGATAAATGTAAAGTTATGCACTTGGGGGCTAAGAATATGCGTGCATCATGCATGCTAGGGGGAGTACAACTGGGGGAATCCGTGGTGGAGAAGGATCTGGGGGTTTTGGTAGATCATAAGCTCAATAATAGCATGCATTGCCAAGCTGTGGTTTCCAAAGCGAGCAAAGTCCTTTCTTGTATACAGAGAGGTATGGACTCCAGAGAGAGAGATAATTTTGCCCCTGTACAAATCATTAGTAAGACCTCATCTGGAATATGC
Source organism: Aquarana catesbeiana (assembly GCF_042186555.1). Lineage (NCBI taxonomy): Eukaryota > Metazoa > Chordata > Amphibia > Anura > Ranidae > Aquarana > Aquarana catesbeiana. The sequence goes on along the minus strand of NC_133328.1, from coordinate 195,719,543 downwards.
AGTTCAGTTTTGGGCACCAGTTCTCAAAAAGGATATCAGGGAACTGGAGAAAGTGCAGAGAAGGGCAACCAAACTGATAAGAGGTATGGAGGAGCTCAGCTATGAGGAAAGATTAGACTCATTAGAGGAACTGAATTTATTCACTCTTGAGAAGAAGAAATTAAGGGGGGATATGATCACCATGTATAAATATATAAGGGGTCCATATAGTAAACTTGGTGTTGAGTTATTCACTTTACGGTTAACATTGAGGACAAGGGGGCACTCTTTATGTCTAGAGGAAAAGAGATTTCATCTCCAAATACAGAAAGATTTCTTCACAGTAAGAGCTGTAAAAATGTGGAATAGACTCCAGCCAGAGGTGGTACTGGCCAGCTCAGTAGATTGCTTTAAGAAAGGCCTGGATACTTTCCTAAATGTACATAATATATCTGGGTACTAACATTTATAGGTAAAGTTGATCCAGGGAAAATTCCGATTGCCTCTCTGGATCATGCTTTTCTGGTGTTTTTTTTTCGCCTTCCTCCGGATCAACTGTGGGTATAGGATTGTGTATATGGGATTGTATGATATTTTTTTTTTATTATTATTTATTTATTTATTTTACGGTTGAACTAGATGGACTTGTGTCTTTTTTCAACCTGACTATGTAACTAGTACTGTTCACATTGGTAAGCCTTCCCATTTCTCTCACAACAAAGGAAGGGGAGAACAGAGGATTTAATGAATGAATGAACAAATGAATTAAGCTCTCTGGCATTAGAAGGTGGAGGGAAGGAGGGGTGTTAAAGGGGCCACCAATGTCACTGAATCACTTTATGGAGATTTTAAGTGTTAGCGACTACCAATGATGGTGGAATGGGTGGGGGGTTTTAAAATGCCACTGACCACCAATGATTGTGGGAATGTTTTCAGGGAAGGGAGGTGTAAAGTACCACTGATCACCAATAAATATGGGATTGCTTTGGATAGAGGGTGGTTAAAATTGTTGTAGACCCTTACATATACCCAGTGAAATGATTGGCCTCAGGTGATACATAGAGATAAACGAACCCTCCTGCATACATTTTACCTGTTTATCTGCAGCCTTCTCTCCTCTACATCCATTTAAAGTCCAGAATTTACACAGCTTTTCTGAGCTTCCAGAGGCTGGGGGCATGGATCTGATGTCACACATCGCACAGCTCAGACAAGAGAGATCACAATTTAATAGGGGGACATGCACAGCTGAGGCTGTCAATCATAGGCTGTGTGCTGGAAGCCTGTTACCCTAAACCCCTCAATCTCTTGGGAGTCCACAAAGTCTGTCAGAAGTAATATCTAATGCAGATATGACTGCAGACAGAAATAACACTCGGTTCTTTGAAATGGAGGCCAGTACACACTTTAGAAGGATATGCTTTTTTCATTTGTTATGTCAGAGGTTTACAACCACTTTAAAGTGTTTTGGCTTTATCCTTGACTTCTAGCTATTGCACCCAATGCAATTTCAACCTTTCAACTTTCCTCCAATGATAACGGAAGACTAGCACTTGGTTTCACTGGGTGACTTTTAAATGCTAAGGTCCCCTTACAAGCCCAAGAATGAGTGCTAGTATTTACTTCTCAGTTGGATACATAGGGCATATGGGACCCTTTACCGCAGCACCACCTACAGCACACATATATCATGTCTGGCGAGGATGAACAGGGTTCTTTTTATGTGGACCCCCTAAAGAATAAGTTCACCTTTAGTAACATGTTACAGGTTAAACCCGCATTCAAGATGTAACCTGTAACATGTTATTAAAGCAGCAGCCCCCCCCCCAAGTGGGCACAATTTGAAAACAGCACAGCAGTGCAGGGTTCCGCCACCACGCAGCCAAGCCATTTATTCACAGATTTTGTGAGTGAATGAACTACAAGTCCCATCTGAAACTGTGGTAGATGATTTGTAGTTCTCAATTAACTGTGAAGGCGCTGGTGAGCGCTCTTGTAGTTCAGTGATTCTTCCTGCAGTTCAGTAACTGTCTGGCTGTATAGGAGGTATGGGCAGGCCGCTATAATAAAACTCTGCAGGAGCCTGGAATTGCACCTGCAATCTTCTGATTACTGGTGCAAAGTTCTACAGGTTGCAGTGTAACAATATCATAAATACATATTTTTTTACTTGCAAAATGATGTGCAATTATTTTTTTTAAAAAGGTAAAACTTTAATTTACTTTTTATCTGTCTCAAAAAATGAATATAGAGTACAGTACATTTGTTCAGTGTTGCAGCACTGAAAACTGAAAAATGGGAAAGGACAGGAAGTTGGTGTAACATGCCAGTCTTAAAGTGATGATAACAATTATATTTTGAGGTTCTATAACAAACCCAGGGGATTCAAACAAAGTACATGATGAAAAATTGCAATATCATATCCTCATCCCTCATATCCTCATATCCAGTTTCAAATCGCATGACAAGTCGCACTCCATCGCCAGGACTCATGTTGCAGTAATTATGAAAAAGGTTACTACACTACTTTTCATCGATTTCATTGCTACTTGCATAGACTTCTGTTAAATGAAGTCGCAAGCTGCAATGAAATTGGCAATGCAAATCGCACTGATGAGCAGCTTTGAAATAGCTCTGAAGTAGCGCAATTTCAAAGCCCCACCGGTGTGAACCTGGGCTAAAAGTCCAGCTTCTTCATAATGGAACTTTAATGGCAACAAACAGAGGAAAATATAGTGTTTTACACCACAATGTATAAAAAAAATGTTTTCAATCCTTATCTTTATTAGTACAAAAGAATATATATACTGTATACATCCAGGGAAGTGATAACATGTCATAAATGTGGATAGTACAAGGTATTACCTACTTGTATTTCACAAAGCCACAGCATGATAGCCATAGATTAAAAACAGATAAATGTCAGAGTAACAATTCTTGTCCTCAAAGTTACCACCAGGGGTCCGGTGGGCCTGCTAATTCATATTTCCAGCACTGTTTGGATACATTTCCCGCTGGCAGTCTTTATATTTGAAACCTCTGAATCCCCTGTATTAGGGGATTGTAAATTAGCCTCCTACATATATATAGATTTTGAGCAATTTTCTTCAAGCCTTTATTTATATTGTTAATTAGTGATTTCTCTGGGCGACCCCAGTAGCTCACAGATTTGTTGGCTCTGCGCTACTGACCCCTGGTGGAAAGTTTGAGGACAAGAATTGTTTAACTTGACTTTTATCTGCTTTTAATCTATGACTATCATGCTGTGGCTTTGTGAAGTATAAGTAGGTAATATCTTGTACTATCCACATGTATGACATGTTGAAATGGATATAATTATGTTGTTAAATCTAATGAACTGTTTTCATCATAGAATGTATGCTCCCACATGATATAAACCCCTAAAGAAGGAAAATAAATGATATTTCGAAACGCATTGGGTTTTCACCAGCATACTTTTGCATTCTGATATGTTAAGATAGCCTTCCTGGGATGTTTTATATATATATATATATATATATATATATATATATATATATACACACACACACCGTATATATATATATATATATATATATATATATATATATATATATATATATATAAATGTATATTGCAATATTGGGGGTTGTTTAGTTAAAGTGTAGCACCCGCTAGCGAGAACAGTCCACACAAAGGTTTCTCCAGCAGCAGACGCACCACTGCTTAGGCTCCCACACGGAGCTCTCCTGACTACTGTCAGCGACCTCAGATTTGGGTCTCTGGCTTTCACAGTGCAGCCTGCACTTTCTGGCTACTCCAGTGCACACCTACACTCTCTGGGTTCTCCCTTGCAAGCCTGGACTCCTCGGGAGGGTAGAGCCCAGAACCATGGTCCTGACTCTACTATCAGGCCCACACACACCTGAACAATCAGTGTGCCAGTGAGTCTCAAAACCCGGACCCAGGACTTGGGATTTCATCCCACCCGGATCTCTAAGAAATCCCCGGGCTCCAGGTCCCAAAGTGGACTTTACTAAATAATGAGGAAACTGAAAAACCAGTTTCCTCCCAAACAAGAAAATACACTGGAGCCCCTCAACCTGCCTGGTTGAGAATCCTGGACCCATACACTGGTGGGGTACCACACTACCCCAATATATATATATATTTACTTATGGTTGTGGCCCTGATGACCGAGAGAGATGTGAATCACATAAACAGGCAACAAGACTTACAACATAAATAGATCTGAAGTGTGTCTTGGTGGTCTGGTCGGTATGCCAAGAAAAGGGAGCATACAGAATATAAGTAATGGCTAGTTTGTGAAGAAAGATGTGTTGAGAAGTGCCCTGAAAAAAGGGAAGGGCGCGAGGGTATCGTGCACTGAAACAGACAATGAGTATGGGCGAATGGGCTGCTTAAATACCCCCTGGGCTCCTCCCATAAATTCAGGCCACCATACTGGCTTTCTTAATTATGGTCGTGGCCCTATGACCAAGAGAGATGTGAATCACATAAACACGCGACAAGACTTACAACATAAATAGACCTGCAGCGTGCCTTGGTGGTCTGGTTGGTATGCCAAGAAAAGGGAGTAAAAGACTCAGAGAGCGAAATAACTCTTTATTGATTTCTTGTGGTTATTGAGCCGTTTCTTCCTGAGGATTTGGGATATAGGTGGCAAAGCAAGCGGACTTCCATTGGCCTAGTTTCTTGATCACGTGGTCTGGTACTCAATGTTGGAAGGCAGCTGAGGCTGCTCCAATCCGGGAGGAATGTCCAGAGAACTGACTGGGGTTGAAGGCCAAGTTGCTTAGGAGGATCCTGACATGCTTGACAAACTGACTGCCACTGAGGGGGTTGGTTAGAAAGGGTAGCAATGGGCTAGCTTCAGGCTGGGTACAGTAGTCGGTCAAGGACCGTCACTGGGCACCAGGCGTTGTTAGTCTGAAAAGGTTGATGTCAACCCCTGGGCCGGTTTGTTGCGTTTTGCTGACTGTGAGATGACGGGTGTAATGGTTCAGAAAGGGAGTCAGGTGGCGTCGGAGCAGTGTCTGACTGCCGGAGCTGCTGACGGTAAATTGACTAGATCGTAGAAAATCGTATAATGCCAGGTAGATGGCTGCTCGGATAACTAGGCTGGGCAAAGCCCCAAAGGGAGAACAAGTGAGGATTTCAGACATCTCCCCGAAGATTGCACTCGTGATAGGTAGGCGTCTGCCACTGGCTACAGGTTGGTGCTTCTGTATGCCTCGTAGGAGTGACTTGACTGCGTGGGCCGAGAATACTGATGATTTACTGGGTCCTGTAACGATAGAAAATGCTGGATGCTGGCTAGGTATAGCCTGATGGTGTTGTGAGCAAGGGCTAGCTGGGTATGTCAATATGATATGAAGGCTAGGACGTGTCTAACGTTGCCTATCACTGCTCCTGGGGAAGAGGCCAAAAACTTGCGGTAAGTGTTCCAAGCAATGCGATAGGCCTTCAGTGTGTTGCGTGCCAAAGATTGGTTGATGAGCTGGGTTGCGTTGGCGAGGTGCAATTTTAATCCATCGTCAGCAACGACCAGGGTGGGACAGGAGTAGTCGTTGGGTCGGCTCCAGGCTCCTGCTGGAAAAACAAGGTAAGGTTGAAACGGGAGAGCGCATCAGCAGCGATATTGTATTCGCCTGGTGATGGAGTGACAGCTGTACGAGCCTGCGCAGGAAGGACATGATGGAGAGTGACTTGGATCTACCTTTGTTAATGATGTCGGCCGTGGTTTGATTGTCCGTGGTAAAAAGCACTGCCAGTTTTGTCCAAGTGTGGCCCCAGACCTGGGCAGCTGCGATAATGGGATATAGCTCGAAGAGAGATGAGGACTGGGTAAAACCAGGGATTAAGAGAATCTCCGGGGGCAAGGATACAGCGAACCAGTGGCAGCCAAATATGGCCACGAAGCTGGTGGGGGCTGCGGCATCGGTGACCACCTGTGGTGACTCGTCTGACACTGCCAGAATGAACATTGAAATGCCGTTCCAGCTGATGAGGAACTCGTCCCACATAGCCAAGTCTGCTACTGCTGCTTGATCTAGTTTGAGAATTCGGTCTGGGTCTTGTACTGGTGTGAGAAAGACTAAAAGCCGTGATATGAAGGACCGTCCTTGAGGAATAATCCTCATCGCAAGGTTCATCATCCCTAGTAAGAACTGCAACTGCCTCCAGGTGCACAGTTGTGACTGGGTGAAGTTGTGGATAGTTGCCCTGATACAAGCTAGTTTGTCAAGAGGCAGGCTAGTTTGCATAGCTTGTGTGTCGAGAGTGACACCTAAAAAGGTAATGGAATGTGCCGGTCCTTCTACTTTGTGCTTGGCTATGGGCACGTTGAGGTTGTTAAAAACTATTCCTAACTTGTCTAGATCTGCCAGGGGTGTGCCTGGTTTCGCAATAAGCAGGAAGTCGTCAAAGTAGTGGATGACCGAGTGACAGCAGGCCTGGTGAGACAGAATCCATGTGAGGGCCTGAGCAAAAATGTTGAACAGCCACGGGCTGCTCTTGGACCCGAAGGTCAACTTGGTGGCAAAGTAGTAGGACTCCCTCCACTTAATATCGTGCCACCACCAGAAGGACGGTTCGATAGGGAGGAGCTTGAACGCATCAGATATATCTGCTTTGGATAGCCAGGCACCGGGACCTATACCAATGATGGTTTGGATGGCCAAGTCAACTGAGGCATACTTGAGTGAAAACTCCTCGGAGGGAATCAGGGAGTTCAGGTTGAGGATGTGAGAAGAATGAGGTGCAGACAAGTCATACACTAAGTGGATTTTATTACTGAACTTGCCCTTGACAAGCCCAATAGGGCTGACTCTCCAGACTGGTAGCCTGCACTGGCTATGGAAGCATCTGCCTTGAATAAAATTGATGCAAATGGGAGCTCCTACCAGAGAAAATATAGGTCATCCTAGTCTATCTGCTGGTCGTGATTGACCAGGGGCCTCACAGTTGCTTCAGAGCACCAATTCGCCATGTGGGTAGTGGACTGGCAAATGGTGTACAGCAGTGAGCGGAGGCCTGCGAAATGGCGCAGAATAGCTCTGTGTCAGAAACGCTCCAGTCTGTCTTGATCTGGAACTGGCTGAGCTTGGTGGCTGCCTATGGTAGTCATCAAAGGCATGCCCTCCATACTTGTACCCTAGGTCTGTGACTGAATGGAGATATAGGTCCAGCTCTTCCCTCCTGTTGGGGGAGGCTGAGCAGACAACATCCCTGAACATCCTGAAAGCCAAAATGAATTTGGTGACTAAGTTTGTGGGTGAGCCTGGGGTCTTTCGACTTAATGACCACAGAGAAAATATCCAGTGAGTGGGATTTGTGTGGATGAAAATGCCTTGTTGATGTCAGAGGAGAATGGGCAGATTGGTTCCAGATGATAGAAAGACAAGAGTAACTCAAATAACCACTCGTTACAACCAAGGTATGCAGAATACCATCCCTGAACGCGCAACACATCCAACCTTGAAGTAGATGAGCTACAGCAGCAGAAGACCACACTGGTGCCACTCTTGTCAGCTAAGAACAGGAAACTGAGGCTCCAACTCGCATAGGCTCACCAAAATTGGACCATATAAGATTGGAAAAATGTTGCCTGGTCTGATAAATCTCGATTTCAGCTGCGACATTCAGATGGTAGGGTCAGAATTTGGCTTAAACAACATGAAAGCATGGATCCATCCTGCTTTGCATCAACAGTTCAGGCTGGTGGTGTAATGGTGTGGGGCATATTTTCTTGGCACACTTTGGGCCCCTTAGTACCAATTGAGCATCGTTTAAATGCCACGGCCTATCTGAGTATTGTTGCTGACCATGTCCATCCCTTCATGACTACAGTGTACCCATCTTCAGATGGCTACTTCCAGCAGGATAATGCACCATGTCACATAGCTCATATCATCTCAAACTGGTTTCTTGACCAATGAGAATGAGGTCACTGTACTCCAATGGCCTCCACAGTCACCAGATCTCAATCCAATAGAGCACCTTTGGGATGTGGTGGAATGGGAGATTTGCATCATGGATGTGTAGTCGACAAATCTGCAGCAACTGCATGATGCTATCATGTCAATATAGACCAAAATCTCCAAAGAATGTTTCCCACACTTTGCTGAATCTATGCCAGAATTAAGGCAGTTCTGAAGGCAAATGGAGGTCCAACCAGGTACTAGCAAGGCGTACATAATAAAGTGGCCAGTGAATATATAAATATATATATATATATATATATATATATATATATATATATATAGTCCCATTGTGAGAGTTTCTTTACATTTGTAGGTGTGGGGATGTTGGCAACTAATAACTTACTACTTTTATAACTAAAAGTCCAGCTTGATCTTCAATATCCAACCTCTGGGACCACATACACCCCTATGTTTGTGCATTTTCACCATATTCTCAGTTTAAATTGCTTATGTTTGTATGATGATAACAATTACAGTACAATTTTGAGGTTCTTTAACGTGTCTATTAAAATGATAAGGAAATAAAATCACATTGGTTGCAATAAAAATAATTCCTGGGAAAAACAAAGACTATTCAGAAACAAAGGCTTTTAAAAGTTAAATTATGTTATGTAAAAAAATACACTTCCATCCTGAATTGACCTAATTGACCACATTCTGGTGTTAACTGGCCCTAAACTATTCAAAGCTCAAATCAGCCAGTCTTTTTCTTATGCATATAAACGAGATGCTAAGTAAGAATAGCAAGCAGTTTGGTCACATGATGACTATGATTTTGCAGAATGCGTGGGTTCACATTACTTGCTAAGTACAAAGCTAAAAACTGCACAAGGGCTTGCAGTTAAGCACTTTGTTCTGATTACATGACAGGACACCAAAAATTGTTTAGTTCTGCTGTCTATTGAAGGAAATTAGACCCCATCCACACTGAATAATGCTGCTAGCTATTACATGCGGGAGACATACCAGGGGTTCTCAGAGATTGGCTGCAGGTGGCAGTCCCAGGACCGATCATTCACAGGTCCTGAGGCCACAGAAGCTGCCAGCCTCTTAGTGCTTTCAAAGAGTCTGCCACCTGCAGCAGATCTCTGCCAACCCCTGCTGGGTCTCCCCCACATAATCGCTAATGACCCCATTTGAAATGGTGCCTTATACAATATTTATGTGTTAATGTACAGTAGATGCCTGAGAACAGACAAAATGCCACCTACCTCTACCCTCTTCACCATAAGCAAGATGGGGTGGAATTGTTACCCGTCGTCTTTCTCCAACACACAGGCCCAGCAAACCTTCATCCATGCCAGAAATCACATAACCCTTCCCAATGTATGTGTCATAAGTGCGATTTCTAGAATAACTGCAATCAGAAAAGAGATTTGTCAACACTGAAAGGTTACATGGATACACAACTTGCATATCTAAGGTGCTCAAACATATGAGATGAACAGGAAATTTTATATCGCAAACTGTACAGACCCCCCTGATGAGTGATCTCAGGAGAAGAATTATCTGGATTTTCCAAGACAATCACATTTTTCATTGTTTAGGCAATCCCTGAAAGCTCGTCTACTCGGAGAAGCCTATCCCTCCACCATCTAATAAACTGAATTTTACATTCTCAATTAGCTCATCCCTCACAATTATTATTTTTTTTGTATCGTTTGCCCCCCCTCCCCATTTTAGATTGTAAGTTCTCACAGGCAAAGCCCTTCTAATCCTCTTGTACTGTATATTAACTTTACTGTTTGCCTTTATTTTGTAAAGTGCTGCACAAACTTGGTGCTATTATTATAGATCCTGTATAATAATAATAATTAGGGCTGTAACTAACAATTGTTTTCATAATCGATTAGTTGGCCGATTATTGTTTTGATTAATCGGTTAATAACCTTAAAAAAAAGTGTGGTGTATAATTTAGTTAATATGTAAAGTTTAAAAAAAGGCAATTTATTCTTAAATATCTCTATACAGTGGTAAATATAAATAACCAAATATATGGTTAGGGAGCAAAATATCTAATCCACTTTGAGAATAACAGACAGAAGATATATACTGTATATAATATTAGAGGAGATATAATGTATCTACTATTAGAAGACATATCCTGTATATACTATTAGAGGAGATATCTTGTATATACTATTAGAAGAGATATACTGTATATACTATTAGGAGAGATATACTGTATATAATGTTAGAAGAGATATACTGTACTGTATATACTATTAGAAGAGATATACTGTATATACTATTAGGAGAGATATACTGTATATAATGTTAGAAGAGATATACTGTACTGTATATACTATTAGAAGAGATATACTGTATATACTGTTAGAGGAGATATACTGTATATACTATTAGAAGAGACATACTGTATATGCTATTAGAAGAGATATACTGTATATGCTATTAGGGGAGATATACTGTATATACTATTAGAAGAGATATACTGTATATACTATTAGAAAAGATATACTGTATATGTTGTACTATTAGAAGAGATATACTGTATATACTATTAGAGAAGATATACTGTATATACTATTAGAAGAGATATACTGTATATACTATTAGAAGAGATATACTGTATATACTGTTAGAGGAGATATACTGTATATACTGTTAGAGGAGATATACTGTATATACTATTATAGGAGATATACTGTATATACTATTAGAAGAGATTTACTGTATAAAGTATTAGAGGAGAGATATACTGTATATACTATTAAAGGGTGAATCTGGCAAATATCATTGGACTCAGATTACATTTTTTTATTTAAAAAACAAACAATGTCTTCCTTCAAAAAAAAATGTCATTTTAAGATCGTTCGATTTTCTAATCATTAGTGGGGTCAAATCGACGTTCATTTTCAACCACAGTGACAGGAAAATTTGGAAATAGAAAACTTCTTGGTCAAAGGAATTTTCAGACAGTGTATGTGGTTTTCGTTCAGAAATTACAATTATTTTAAAAACAAGTGAAAATTTCAAACAGCATTCTTTCATTCGGCGAATGTACAAAGATTTTTCGTCTGAATATTCTCATCTGAAAATGTATCCGTGTGGCCAGCATAAGGCTCGGTACACACCTATGCAGTTTGCTTTTAATCTGTTTCTGCAGTGCTTTTTGCTGTGCGTTTTGATTTTGTGCACGTGATTTTGCTGCGATTTGCATTTTTGCATTTATTTTGGCCAATTTGTTGTTGGGCAGATTAAAAAAAAAAAAATTGCTGCAAAAACGCATTACATGCTTTTCTGCAGCTTCTCCAGTGAAGTATATTGAACCAAAAAAGCATAGTTTTGCATTGAATAAAAAGTCCCTGACCCTTTACAAATACGCCGCGGCTGAAAAAAGCATAGATGTGAACGTGTCCCATAGGAAACCATGTAAATGAACTGTAGTGCATTTCTGCAAAAAGCACCAAAAAACACATAGATGTGAACCAGGTCTAAGACGTTTATTAACATAACGGGGTTAAAAAAACTAAAATTAGCCCTTTATAGTACAAAAAAGGAAATAATCACTACTGTAAGGGGTTCATTTTTTTACTTTAGAACTGTGAAAGAAATAGTTACAGTAGCGATTATTTGCTCTTTTTGTACTATAAAGGACTCATTTTAGTTTTTTTTAACCCCATTACGTTACTGGCCGATTAATCGATTATGAAAATAGTAATCAATTAATTTCATAATCGATTAGTTGTTTCAGCCCCAATAATAATAGTAGTAAAATCAGTGCTAGAAATGTCCATTCAGTATGCCTAAAACAAGAGTGTTAGGCTGGCCATACACCTATAGATTATCTGCAGATTTCCTATGGTTAGATGGAAAAAGTGGGAGATTCCTCCATCCACACAGTTTAGCGAACATGGAGAGATCTGTTGCACATTTTCTATCTAACCATAGAAAATCTGCAGATAATCTATAGGTGTATGGCCAGCTTTATTCTACAAAATGATTGTGGTTATCAGCTCTATTGACCACAGCTTCCTCCTATGGGTTGTGTTACTAGTCTTTACTGTACAGAACTAAAGGAAAAGTATAATTAAAACTAAGGGATACAAATGCAGCAACACATTTAAAGATATGTTTGCTGCAATAATAAATAGTAATAAATTCAATTAAATTAATTTTTTTTTTTTGGTTTTGGGTTGATATACGCTTTAAAAGTTTTTTGTAGCAAAGTTATATGTGAAAGCTCACTCCAACCTGAAAATACAAGCTAAATACTAGAAAAAAAAACTTGCTGTGCTAAGTTTAAAGTTAAATGACACATTCTTGTTTTGTGAAACAGTTAATTATTATAATTAACATGGTACCTTCCATTTAGACAGACAGCTCACCCAGTGTACTGTATCTAGGAAGAAGCAGCATTGTCACCTTAGGACAAGATGTGTGTTAAGACTACAGAACTCTGGAAGAACCTGGAAGAACTTATAGCAATATTTATAGCATATCTGCAGAAAAAAAACAAACATTCTCCCTTGCAATGGGACTGCTCTTGCACTGCAAGGGTTAAATAATAGTTCAGGTCTAGGGGATGGGAAAGAGCCCTTTTTACCTTTTACTTACCTAATCCCAGCTCACTGGCAGCCAGCGCTTCCCTAGACTCCAGCAGTGGACTCTCTCTTGGTCTCCTCATGCCCACAGCCCTGCATTGTATTTGATAACATCAGAGGATCTAAGATCACCAGAACGCAGGGGAGAAGAGGCTGTGGGGAACAGTCTAGAAGCGCAGAAGGATCCTGTGGGGGCCGGGATCAGGTAAGTAAGAGTGTTTTTCTGATCCCCTAGCGGTAAACTAGTTTTTAACTCTTGCAGTGCAGGCACAGCCCCAATGTACAAAAGCATTTTTTGTTTTCCCCGGAGTTCAGCTATAAGATTTTGATGCAGCTTCTCAGTATGCAACATGCAGTTTCAGTTTGGAGTTGACTGGATTTCTGTCAGGATCCACAGGTATTTTTTTACACTTATTGAACAGATATAACAAAGAAAATGCTTTTAGTGGTATATTTAGCAGTCTTGGGTAGTAATTTTACAAACCTGGAGTCAAAGAAAGTGCCATCTAACAGTGTTCCATTATAATGGTATCGGATGTAATCACCAGCCTGTGTCTTCCGCTCACAGATGTCTGGCATATAAAGGACCTCTGATGTGATACCATCTTTAGGATTGTGCAAATCTAGCAAAACTACGTCAAACACAAGTGATGCCTGGGCAGGGATATCTTTACCTAGGAAAATATATATAACACATACATATATATATAAAATAAAAAGCATAGCGCTAAATCTTTATTTTTTTTAATCAAATTCAGGAAATTGAGAAGGCTTGACTCTTGGTAAATACAAGTTTATAAACATAAAAAACTTTGTGTTTAGTGTAATAATATGTGCCAGGAGCTGCACTTACAAATATCCCAGTGCTACATAATAAACCATTAATATGTTATATACACTCACCGGCCACTTTATTAGGTACTCCTGTTCAATTGCTTGGTAACACTAATTGCTAATCAGCCAATCACATGGCAGCAACTCAATGCATTTAGGCATTTAACCACTTAAGGACCAGCCTTGTTTTGGATTTTAGGTGTTTACATGTTTAAAACAGGTTTTTTTGCTAGAAAATTACATAGAACCCCCAAACATTATATATGGTTTTTTTTTTTAACACCCTAGAGAATAAAATGGCAGTCAATGCAATACTTTTTTTTTGCACTATATTTGCGCAACAGTCTTATAAGCGCACTTTTTTTGGAAAAAATTCACTTCACTAAGAAAACAGTAAAGTTAGCCCATTTTTTTTTATATTGTGAAATATAATGTTACACCAAGTAAATTGATACCCAACATGTCACGCTTCAAAATTGCGCCCGCTCGTGGAATGGTGTCAAACTTTTACCCTCAAAAATCTCCATAGGCGACGTTTAAAAAATTCTACAGGTTGCATGTTTTGCGTTACAGAGAAGGTCTAGGGCTAGAATTATTGCTCTCACTCTACCGATCATGCAATACCTCACATGTGTGGTTTGACCACCGTTTTCATATGCGGGAGCTACTCACGTATGCGTTCGCTTCTGCGCGCGAGCTCATCGGGACGGGGGATTTAAAAAAAAACATTTTTTTCCTTTTTATTATTTATTTTACATGATTTTATTTATTTTTACACTGTTTTGAAAAAAAATTGTATCACTTTTATTCCTATTACAAGGAATGTAAACATCCCTTGTAATAGAAAAAAGCATGACAGGTCCTCTTAAATATGAGATCTGGGGTCAAAAAGACCTCAGATCTCATATTTACACTAAAATGCAATAAAAAAAAAAAAAAAAAGTGATTTAAAAAAATTGACATTGAAAAAAATGTGCCTTTAAGAGGCGTGGACGGAAGTGACGTTTTGACGTCGCTTCCGCCCAGCATTGTCATGGAGACGAGTGGGCGCCATCTTAGCCTCACTCGTCTCCAGGCACACAAGGGAGAAGGACGCGATCGCCTCCGCCGCTACCGACATCTCTGGTAAGCAGCGGAGGGCACCAGATCGCGGCGGGGGAGGGGGGCCTCTCCCGCCACCGATGAAAGTGATCTTGCAGCAAATCCGCCACAGGGACCACTTTTATCTTAAAGCCGACCGCCGCACGGAAACGGGGATACCGGGGTTATGGCAGCTAGCTGCTGCAATAACAACAGTATCCGCCGCCAAAGTTTGGACGTACATCGGCATGCAGCGGTCGGCAAGTGGTTAAGACGTGGTGAAGATGACTTGCTGAAGTTCACACCAAGCATCAGAATGGGGAAGAAAGGGGATTTAAGTGACTTTCAACATGGCAAGGTTGTTAGTGCCAGACGGGCTGGTCTGAGAATTTCAAAAACTGAAATCTACTGGGATTTTCATGCACAACCATCTCTAGGGTTTACAGAGAATGGTCTGAAAAGAGAAAATATCCAGTGAGCGGGAGTTGTGAGGATGAAAATGCCATGTTGATGTCAGAGCAAAATGGGAAGACTGGTTTGAGCTGATAGAAATAAAACAGTAACTCAAATCACCACTCGTTACAACCAAGGTATGCAGAATACCTTCTCTGAATGTACAACACATCAAACCTTGAAGCAGATGGGCTACAGCAGCAGAAGACCACACCGGGTGCCACTCCTGTCAGGTAAGAACAGGAAACTGAGGCTACAATTTGCACAGGCTCATCAAAATTGGACAATAGAGGATTAAAAAAACGTTGCCTGGTCTGGTGAATCTTGATTTCAGCTGTGACATTCAGATGGTAGGGTCAGAATTTGGCATAAACAATATGAAAGCATGGATCCATCCTGCTTTGTATCAATGGTTCAGGCTGCTGGTGGTAGTGTAATGGTGTGGGAGATATTTTCTTGGCACATTTTGGGCCCCTTAGTACCAACTGAACATTGTTTAAATGCCACGGCCTACCTGAGTATTGTTGCTGACCATGTCCATCCCTTTATGACTACAGTGTAGCCATCCTCTGAGGGCTCCTTCCAGCAGGATAATGCACCATGTCACAAAGCTCAAATCATCTTAAACTGGTTTCTTGAACATGACAATTTCCTCCACAGTCACCGGAAATCAATCCAATATAGCACCTTTGGGATGTGGTAGAACGGGAGATTCGCATCATGGATGTGCAGCTGACAAATCTGCAGCAACTGCGTGATGCTATCATGTCAATATGGACCAAAATCTCTGAGGAATGTTTCCAACAACCTTGTTAAATCTATGCCACGAAGAATTAAGACAGTTCTGAAGGTAAAAGGGGGTCCAACCCAGTACTAGCAAGGTATACCTAATAAAGTGTCCGGTAAGTGTAAGTGTGAATCCACATAAATGTCCACAAAAATGTCCACAATGGTTGTGAAATAAATAAATGAAAACTATATACCATAAAAAGTGCCCAAAAAATGTGTCCAGTGGTCAAATGATTATAAATTAAATATCGAACATCCTCCGGGTCAAAATCCAGCCATCCACTAATGGATTAAAATGTACTTTGCTGTGAAATAAAATACTTCTGTGCCCTTCATCAAGTACTCAAGAGCCTATTACTGGACATTGTTGATCTCGTGGAACAAAGAAATCGACACAGAATAATGAAATAAACCACTCCAGGAACGTTTTCATTGTCTGGGTTTAATGACACTTTAATGAGCATTAAGTCTATTACAGACAATCAGAAAATTGGATGAAAAATGACGCTTTCAGAGCAATCGTCTGATAATCTGATCATTGAGAGCCGATCATGACAGTTTATGTGAAATTATCCGAAGGGACAAACATAAAATTTTCTCTCATATGATAACAGAACAAGTGATTTTCGTGTAATTAGTATAGTATTTGTACGGAAAAAAAATCATGTGACCAAGACCACGCATGCTCGGAAACGAAAGAATACATTACAATACATCGCTTCCGAAGTTGTATTCTGTGGTATGAGAATTTTCTTAACTTTAATTACCTATTGGTTTTTGATATGAGACTCGCATGCAAAAAAAAAAAAAAAGACGATATATTTTTATCTTGTGTACTGGGCATTAGCCTACTACTGAAATTTGTCATTAACACATTAAAACATGCATTGCACTAAAAACCAACCTCACTGTGGTCTGTAATAGAATATCTAAATATCTAAATACCACCCAAAAGAACTTCTTGCCATAATTAACATTAAAAAGTTCCAGGCAGCTACTAGTTCCCAGGGTTTCATGCTTAGCCATAAGTTTCACCAATTAGAGGCTCACTGACCTGGGACAATGGCAGCACCTATATGTACTGTATATCATGTATTTATTTATTTATTACAAGTACTTATATAGTGCCAACAATTTACACAGCGCTTTACATATATATTGTACATTCATATCGGTCTCTGCTCTCAAGAAGTTTACAATCTAAGGTCCCTAACTCACATTCATACCTACACATTATAGGGCCAATTTAGTCAGGAGCCAATTAACTTACCATAATGTCTTTGGAGTATGGCAGGAAATTCATGCAGGCACAGGGAGAACATGCTAACTCCACGCGGGTAGTGCCATGGTTGGGATTTGAATGAATGACCTCAGTGCTGCCAGGTGGAGGTGCTAACCACTTAGCTACTGTGCTACCACCACAAGTTTATATTGAGTGCTTTGTTGAAAACAATTGCAAATTTTATAGCAGCAATGCAAAGTATCAGCAGATTGTGGGTGCCATGCAGGACTTCTGCAGACTTGTCAGTGTATCTGTCTGCTCATACCTCGTATGGGTTGTCTGAAACAAACTGACAGGAAGAGAGAATGAACTACTAGAGCGTTCAACAGCGCCATGGTAGTTCATTGAAAACACTGTGAATGGATGACGTGGTGGGGCGGGCCCCCACACAACCACGTTTTCTTCAAATAGTGGCAGTGAGCAGGGGGCAGAAGATACTTCTGTCAAAACAGGGACTCGGGGGAGTGCAAAGGCCGGTGCAATTGTAACATGTTACATGTTACACCCTGAGTATGGGTGTAACATGTAATAAAAAGGTGAACTTATCCTTTAACTACAGCAGAGAAAAATAAACATCCCCTGTCCTGTCAGACAGGGCTGTGCTGTACGGCAGTGCCGTGTAAATTTCAGGACTAAATAGATATATATATATATATACAAGATATATATTATACAAATCTTATTACAGTTAAAACACCCTCCATATACTGTATGTATTTCACTATTTAGCTTTCATAATTGATACTGATTCTAATTAATCCATTTGTAACTTGTACCATATTTATACTGAGATCCTGAATGGACATCCTATTATACATTCCAACATATTGGCTGATTATTAATAAGTGGTACTTCGCACATACTAAACGTATGAGCTGCAAGCATAAAGTGTAAACCCTTGTGCAAAGAAAAACATCTGAAATATGAATAAAAAATGCTGCACTAAAATAAATAAATGCCACTATTGTGCAAACGTCACATTCAAATAAAAATGTGCACATGAACAGTATACCATTAATGTGTCCATATGAAAAATATTAGTGACATACTCCAAACAAAATATTCAAAAATTGACCCCTGTTGGCACGCTCTCACCTTATGATATTGACCTTTGAAGGAAAGGTCTTATGCACATATCCCTTTTCAAGCCAGGATAGGGATATCACTCCTCCAGTAGTAATGAGCATACTGAGACTTCCAGGATCATTCCACATAAGGCTCAGAAATATATAAAAGAAACTCCATAGTGCTCTCCGCAATAAAATTATTTAATAAATAAAATTGCACTTATGCTTCACTTTTCTGAGCAAAGTGTCTTTTACGCCGCATGCAAATAGGGGAGATGGAGAAAGTTCCTTTGAGGCCTAAATTGGTCTCTGCCCAAGGCGCACGATTTCTGTTGATTCTCCTTTTATAAAGGCTGAGTGAATCACACTTCTGTTATGTGAGCCACACATACTAGGAGCAGTGATCTGTGTTACTGTTTATTAGGTTCTTCTGTTTTTGTTTACTTGTTTCGGCAGACAATTGTGATCTGCACTTGTGTTGGCCCCTGCATGGGTGTTTTTTTTTTTTCTTTTTCTTTGTACCAAGACTATGAAATTCAATAAACAGAATTTGGAAAAAAATTGCACTTACATAAAAGCAGATCAATAGCGCTTTAAGTTACAGTATTCGGGAGGCTTCACACTTGAGCAGGACTGGGAGCCTGTCAGTGCTGAGTAAACTTCTGACCTGCTTGTCTCACATTCAGCTCAGGGCAAAGCACTCCACTCTTCAGAGGTTTCCACTAGCTCAGTCCTATGTGTGCTTTCATCGGGCACTGGATGCATGGAGTCCAGCAGCCCAGGACACCTTACAAATTGCATTTTTTATGAGACTGAGTTTAAACAAATTGTAAACTTACCATCACCTTCTTCTCCATATGCTAGGAACGGGGGGACTGTGATTTTCCGTCTTTCACCAACGCACATTCCAAGAAGACCAGTATCCATTCCAGGGATCAGCCAACCAATTCCTATGTAGGTGTCATATGTCTTCATGCGGTTATGGCTGGATAAATACAAATAATAAAAATAAACACTGCGCTATCAAAAATAAGCAACAAAGAAAAAGCAGCTACATACAGTAGACAACAACGATATAGACATGATCAAAAATGTAGCGCATATGGATCAAATCGCAATTTGATCATGGGTATAGAGTATCTGAATTGAATTGGAAACAGCAGTCGGCCACAGCCTGGAGCCTCTCAAAAAAAGGTAGCATCAGGTATCCATAAGAGGGAAAGCAGAGGCTTTGTCATTGTAGTGCCTTAGGTAGATGAGAGGAAGCACAGGGATGCGCCGTCCGGTCTGGCAGAGACCGGTGCTGTGACCGCATGTTAGAACATCAGCTGCTTTCCATGTTTATCCATCTTTAACCAGTGGGACATTTTAACTATGCATTGATTCACTTGATGGACTTCACTTATTCACCTTATGTCTAGAGACTCATGAGCCATTCATTGTACTGATGGTGACACCATTTATGAGTACCCTTTGTGTCTTTTCACATTTGATCCATATGCGCTACATTTTTTATCATGGTTATGGCTGGATGAAAACAAAGAACAACTCTGTCATATACAATCTGTAACATATAGCAAAACTGATTTATACGTTATTCTTGGTAAACACTTTTAGTTTGCCTCAACCATATATACTTTTAAACAAACATTATTTCTCTTGTGGCAGGTATTCTTATATACAGTATGCATTGTAGGGACAATTTATACCTACAACTATTAGATGTGAACTGACCACCAAACAATCTTCTGTACAAAAGTTCCCAATGCAAACACACACATTCAGATTACTTGATCATGTATACTGAGATCTAAATAGAAGGGAAGAATATAGCTGTTTTAGGCTGGGTTCACACTGGTGCAATGCGGGAATCACAGTGATTCCTGTGTGGGTTCCCACAACGCATCTGAATCACAGGCAGTTCACACTGCTCTGTGAGAACCCTTATAAAGTTAATGACACCCCCAAATCGGTTCGCAAAACGCAGTGCGAACAGTGGAATCAGATGGTATTGGATCGCATGGGTCATAACACCCATGAGATCCGATTCCAGTGTGGACAAAAATAACGGTCCTACTTCATATGATGTGCACAGGCATGCGGTGCGAGTCACATGCGATATCTGGCATTGCACCAGTGTGAGCCTAGCCTTATGCTGGCCATATGCTGTTATTATTTCTTTTCTATTTCATTTGGTACAGGTTTCTCCAGCCACATAACCGAGGTGAATGGAGGAATCCCCCCAGCCAGGACATTGTGTATTGACAGAAGCACCCACATTTCTTAAAATACAATGATCTGCTGCAGTCCCATATTGAGAATACATTTCCAACATGTCCCTTCAGCAGATGTTGATCAAATGGTCACCGTCTGTCGAGTAAGGATGGCCACATACTGACTGAAATTCAGCCAGTCCCTGTTGAACCCGGCTGTATTTTGATCAGGATATAGCCTGCTTAAGACACCCCTGGTGCTGGCTCACCTCAGATGGGAATCAACAGTGTCAGTTAATTATTTTCCTAAAAGTGAATGGCCAGGGGATATCTATTAAGGCCAAGATGTTTAGTAAAATTGGTCCTTTAGCAGGAACCTTCAAGCTAGCCATACATACTGCAATCAAATTATACAATCTCTGTAAAATTTCCTTTTGATTCACCAACAACTATGTAATGTGAGGTGCTAAGTAAATAATAAATCTGATTTGTATTGATTTATTGCCCTGCCCTACATAATTCTTAGCAAATCTCAATGGGACTGAAATGTGTGACTGTAATGTGTATACAATCCAGCATCCAATCCAGGATCCTGATCAACAAGGCAGCATGAAGATACAGAGGTATATTTTACCTAATCCACCTTTTTGTTTATATAAAGTCTAATCAGCTCTAAAAAGTTTATGGCACCAAATAAAACTATGTATATCATAGTATAACTTTGAGGTATGATACCTGAAAGTGGTGAAACAGGGACAGGGTTAAAGATATATGGTAGTTTCGAAAGAATGGGCATTATGACAATCTTCTCAATCTCCATAATGATAGATAGGGAAATATGTAGGGAGGTAACATACAGTAAGAGGTCAGCAGCATTAATGGATATTTTACAATACTGGTCTGTTAATTGGATGCCTTTTATGTTTGGGTTGTCCTAGAGAACGTTGGCCATGTGGGCAGCCATGGCAGGTGCCATTACATATCTGAAATGGATTCATCATAGACTTTAGATGGCAATGGGAAATTAGGAAGCAATCCAACCTCCAAAAGATCACACTGTCTAGCCCAGAAATTACAGCGTTCATGCCAGTATCTTGAGGCATAAATAGCAGAGAGATCTGTGACATTTTATTAAAACCAAAAAGAGAACAATAGGCCATCAAATGAAAATGTCCAAATCTAATAGCTTTGCTCCCAGCTTTTCCTGGCCTGCAGATATCTATTCTTATTTGTATGTCCCCAAAGGCGGCCTAATTAGTACAACTGGAGTTGTACGAATCATTCAAGCAGTACAGTTAGTCTGGAATGATTAGTACAACTTCAGTCGTTTTTAATTTTTATTTTTAGTTTATTTGTATTCCAGTAACACTTATAAGTTGTTTTTTGAGCTCTGCCCCCTCCAAATATTAAAAGCCAGCAGCTACACATACTGTAGCTGCTGACTTTTAATATTAGGACACTTACCTGTCCTGGAGTCCAGCAATGTCGGCACCACAGCTGATTTTTTCTTCAGCTGCTTCATGGCCAGGTCACTACTGTGCGAAGCGCGCTGCGCTCTCTTACTGGCCCGGCGGGGGGGGGAAGAGGAGGGAGCCAGACTTCTGACGTACCTTGCCACGGGGAGGTCCCGCAGAAGTGGGGACAGATGAGAGGATGTACTGTATTTTAATGTTATACAATGTAATATCATGTGCAAGGAACACAATGTCTAATAATACAGGTTAATAGATGTATCCATACGGCATGTGTATGGCACTGTGATCTATGCACATAGTACATATGATGGCCCGTTTGTTTTAGTAAACCAGCATTTCAAGGGTTAACTGTGGAGACTGGTCCTGTCTGCACATTTATAATGTGAGTTTTATACTGCAGTTTTACTGAGGCTTCTTAATAAACAGAATTACGTTATAGGCATACTTTTTTATGTTTTTGTGAACCACATCAGGGAGTGTACTTATAACCTAAAGTACTTGGGCATAAGAGACCTACATTTTAGTTCTGTAAATACCATACCACTAAAACGCTTTACACTTTTTGTGAGAAGAGGAGTAACATTTTTGATGAGTTTCTTTCCAGATGGCGGTGGAGTGTGAAGTACTGGGTTCAACACTTATAAAGAAAGCCTTTATATCACACACAAGGAGTTGTAATATACACACCAGCAGAGCTGGTGAAAACAGAGATTAATAATATACAAGGACTGTATTATTTGTGGAGACTTTTTGTGATTTCTCACTGTATTGGAATAGTATTTTGTATATGTGTAAGCTTTCTCATAAATGTCTGTTTTATTTGCACATTTAGAAGTGCTGTTTAATTTTGATGTAAATGTTAGTAAATAAAAGCTGTGCCAACCCAATGTTAACACCTTATAACATGTAATCTAAAAATCACAAAATCATACACAGTGCTGTACGATCTCATATAAAGTGCAATAAAAGTGCCAAAGTGCTGTAAATCTTCTTAAAGTGATTGTAGTTTAAAACAAAAATAAAAGGCAAACATTTGTGTATAGATATAAAAAATTAAAAAAAACATTATAAATACCTTTTTTTCCCTTTTTTTAAAAGTGATCACATTCCCTCTGCTCCCTCTGACCTTACACTGAGGTAGGTCAAAAATCGATAAATCACAATCTTGCTGTGTGTGGCAATTGCCACAGAGTGAAACAAGATTGGGGTTGGAGTAGCACAGATTATTGCACTTTATTTATTTAAGAAGATTTATAAGAACGTTGGCACTTTTATTGCACTTACACTTTGTATGAGATTGTATAGCACTGTGTATGACTTTGCGATTTTTAGTTTACATGTTATAAGGGGTTAAAATTGGGTCGGTGCAGCTCTTATTTACCAACATTTGCCTAATGTGACTTTTTACATGAAATGAGCAGCAGCCACCCAGGTATCTGTTAGTGCACTGTTGTGCGGGGATGGTTTATAATTTTTTCCTATAGTTTATGATTAATATTATTATACAGGATTTATATAGCGCCAACAGTTTATGCAGCGCTTTACAGTATAAAAAGGGAGACAGTACAGTCACAATACAATTAAATACAAGAGGGTTAAGAGGGCCCAGCTCATAGGCACTTACAATCTAATATGGTGGGTCAAGTGGTACAAAAGGTTATAACTGTGGGGGATGAGCTGATGAAAGTGATGAAAAATTAGTTGGAGGCGTGATCGGCTTCCCTGAGTTTTCAGAGAATGCCTAAAGGCAGCCAGAGTAGGAGATAGCTAGACAGACTGAGGTAGAGAGTTCCAGGGGATGGGAGAGGTCTGGAGATGAGTATGGGAGGAGGAGACAAGGGAGCTTGAGAGTAGGAGGTCTTAAGAGGAGCAGAGAGGACGGTTTGGGTGATATTTGGAGACTGGTGATGTAGCTCGGGGCAAAGTTATTATTGGCTTTGTATGTTGTTAGTATTTTGAATTTAATTGACTGGGCAATCAGAGGCCAGTGTAGGGATTATGTGGTTTGGTGGAGAGGGGTTGCAGACACTGAGCAGTTGGTAAGGTAGATGAGTCTGGCAGCAGCAGCATTCATGATAGACTGAAGAGGGGATAGCCTATGGAGAGGTAGGCCTATGAGAAGGGAGTTGCAATAGTCAAGAGGCGAGAGATAGCAAGGGAGTGAATGAGTAGCTTAGTAGTTTCATTAGTTTAAAAGGGGCGAATTTTAGAGATATTACAGAGGTGAAGTCTATATACTTTTGACAACGATTGGATTTGGGGCTGAAAAGACAGGTCACATGTATATTCAAAAATACATACCTAGAATCAAAAAGTGTCCCGTCCAATAATGTCCCATTGTAATGGTAACGAATGAAATCAGAGACTTGTACTGTACGAGAGCAATTTTCTGGTTTGTAGTAAGTCTCTGTTTTGACTTTGTCCTCAGGATTCCAAATATCTAACAAGAGGACATCAAAGTGTATAATGGCATCTGGAGGAATGACACCGGCTGTGAAATAAGAAAAAAAAAAAACAAAATGAATCCACAAGACTACAAAGATTGTTTTCCCCATAATGAACATCCATGTCTATAAATGAAAGCATCCATTGCTTTTATGTAGAGGTCGACCGATATATCGGACGATTTTTGGCATTTTTTAATTGAGAGAGAGAGAGAGAGAGAGAAAAACAACAACTATGATGTTCAATTTTTGCTGCCTTTTTGCATGTCTTTTCTCTCTTCACTAAGCCTGTAATTTTCTTCTTTTTTTTTTCCTGTTTGCATATATACATGTCTTCCCCCTTATGCAACTATTTAAACTAGCATGTTGAAACCTAAAAAATATATATATATGGGGCCAATAAGTGTTCTATATCTTTTTTTGCTGGAAGGATTTTCTCTAAGCTTTAACACAAAAAAAAACAAAACAAAACAAGTTTTTTTTGATATATGGAATACTGCATTCAATGATACATATTCATGTATTTAATCTTTTGGCGTTGATGCCAATTTTTGCAGATGTTTTTGTTCATAAGCATACTTTTTCCTTTAGCAATAGTGAAACTATATACATATGTTAATGCATGTGTTCGGTTTTGTTCTTTTCTTTTTGTCTTTTGATGTTTTTACTTCCTATCCATGTTTTTAGATGTATAGAAATGTCATCAGCAGCTATATAAAAACCATCAAATGTACACACTTTAGCAGCGATTTGGTCTCTATTGTTTAAAATTGCATCAAAGTGGCAACATAGTGTGAGACATGGGTCTCAGCAAATGTGATGTGGATTTAATCAGAGCCGAGTTGCCATGTGTAACGAGTATCCACTAATTTACTGATTTTTCAATTAATCAATTTAGCCCACCTTGTTTAGGCCTCTTTCACATGGGGAGGATCAGTGATGATCCGCCCCGTGATCATCCGAGCAATCGCTCCGCCGATCCCCGCTGAGCAGGAAGATGACAGGTCCATCGCTGCACACTGTGCAGAGACAGACCTGTCAGAGCGCCGCTCTCCCCTATGGGGGATCGGGTGATGACGGACCGTAGAGTCCGTCGTCACCCGATCCAATCCAAAAACGGATGGAAAAGTAGGGTTTACTCCGTTACACTTTTTCGGATCGGAGCGGGTCGGATGTCAGCGGACATGTCACCGCTGACATCCGACGCTCCATAGACCTCCATGGAGTGTCCGTGCAGGTCCGCCTAAAAAACTGACAGGCGGACCTGAACGGACAGTCCGTGCGAAAGTGTGCACCTTATATAATTTTATATATATATATATATATATATATATATATATATATATATATAGGGCTGCAACTAACGATTATTGTCATAATCGATTAGTTGGCCGATTATTGTTTCGATTAATCGGTTAATAACCTTAAAAAAAAGTATGGTGTATAATTTAGTTAATATGTAAAGTTTTAAAAAAAGGCAATTTATTCTTAAACATCTCTATGCAGTGGTGAATATAAGTAACCAACTATATGGTTAGGGAGCAAAATATCTAATCCACTCTGAGAATAACAGACAGAAGAGATATTCTGTACATACTATTAGAGGAGATATACTGTATATACTATTAGGAGAGATATACTGTATATACTATTAGAGGAGATATACTGTATATACTATTAAAGGGTGAATCTGGTAAATATCATCAGACTCAGAGATCTATTTTTTATTTAAAAAAACAAACAATGTCTTCCCCGACAAATGACAAAAAATGTAATTTTAAGAACGTTTGTTCGATTTTCTAATTGTGTGGTCAAAATCGAATTGTCAAAGGATCTGCGGGAAAAGGTAGTTGAACTGTAAAAAAAAACAGGAAAGGGATATAAAAAGATATCCAAGGAATTGAGAATGCCAATCAGCAGTGTTCAAACTCTAATCAAGAAGTGGAAAATTAGGGTTTCTGTTGAAACCAAACCACGGTCAGGTAGACCAACTAAACTTATTTATATACTTTATTTACAGTAGAGATTATTTGCTCTATTTGTACTATAAAGAGCTCATTTTAGTTTTTTTTTAACCCCATTATGTTACTGGCCGATTAATCGATTATGAAAATAGTAATCGATTAATTTCATAATCGATTAGTTGTCGATTAATCGATTAGTTGTTTCAGCCCTAGATGTATTGGTATTTCTTACCTCACCCCTAATATCAGCTCCAAACCTCATCGACATACTTACTAAATTTGGCGACTTATCTGGACTCAAAATTAACCAACGCAAATCAAAAGCCCTAAATATCTCATTATCGTCAGAAATGCAAAAACAATTACAAGATTCCCTCCCATTTGTATGGTCGACAACACACGTATCATACCTGGGAATCTCTCTTACTGCAAATCCAGCCGACTTATACTTTGCAAACTACCCACCTATGCTATTACAGCTAACAAACTTAATGAAAAAATGATCTTCCTTATCGTTAGCTTGGATGGGTAGAATAACAGTGGTTAAAATGTCAATATTACCTAAAATTCTATATCTGTTCCGAGTACTCCCTATAAATGATCCTGCTCATTTTTTCCGTATATTACAACGCAGATCAGCCCAATTTATTTGGAATAAGCTTAAACCACGTTTACCACAATCTACACTATTCATGCCACGAATCCGTTGAGGCCTAGGCGTACCTAATTTTTCAAAATACTACTATGCTTCACAATTAGCCCAACTAACAAAATACCATTCCACAAAAGAAACACCCCTTTGGGTAGCAATAGAATCAGTGGACTGTGATCCACTTTCCACGTCAAATCTGTTATGGCTGTCAACCTCTCAACGTCGTTCAATATCAAATCCGATCACTAAGCATAGCCTCTCAATATGGGATAGACTCAAATCTAGGTTCGGTCTCCAATCTCCACTTAATTCTCTCCTCTCCTTCTTACACAATCCCTCCTTTTATCTAGCTTGGACTTTACTTTCCTCCTTTTCGGCCTGGAAAACTGCGGGTCTAACACAGACACATCAATTCTATGACTCCGATAAAATCATAACATTTCCAATGCTCAGTAAATCCCACAATATATCTTCTAATGAAACGTTTAGATATTTACAAATTAAAAACTTTTTGTCCCAAAATGCCTCCACCAACTTGACAACACTGGACTATAGGGCTGCAACTAACGATTATTGTCATAATCGATTAGTTGGCCGATTATTGTTTCGATTAATAACCTTAAAAAAAAGTATGGTGTATAATTTAGTTAATATGTAAAGTTTTAAAAAAAGGCAATTTATTCTTAAACATCTCTATGCAGTGGTGAATATAAGTAACCAACTATATGGTTAGGGAGCAAAATATCTAATCCACTCTGAGAATAACAGACAGAAGAGATATTCTGTATATACTATTAGAGGAGATATACTGTATATACTATTAAAGGGTGAATCTGGTAAATATCATCAGACTCAGAGATCTATTTTTTATTTAAAAAAACAAACAATGTCTTCCCCGACAAATGACAAAAAATGTAATTTTAAGAACGTTTGTTCGATTTTCTAATTGTGTGGTCAAAATCGAATTGTCAAAGGATCTGCGGGAAAAGGTAGTTGAACTGTAAAAAAAAAAACAGGAAAGGGATATAAAAAGATATCCAAGGAATTGAGAATGCCAATCAGCAGTGTTCAAACTCTAATCAAGAAGTGGAAAATGAGGGTTTCTGTTGAAACCAAACCACGGTCAGGTAGACCAACTAAACTTATTTATATAATTTATTTACAGTAGAGATTATTTGCTCTATTTGTACTATAAAGAGCTCATTTTAGTTTTTTTTTAACCCCATTATGTTACTGGCCGATTAATCGATTATAAAAATAGTAATCGATTAATTTCATAATCGATTAGTTGTCGATTAATCGATTAGTTGTTTCAGCCCTATATATATATATATATATATATATATATATATATATATATATATATATATTCTATTTTTCATTTAACCTTCCAAGGATTTTATTAGCATACTTTGTCACATTGGTAACACTTAGCAGTGCCAATCTTACCCATATATAAATTTCTCAAACTATAATACTTAGCCTATTCCTCTCTCCTCCTAGTTGCAAGACTGGTCCCCAAAAGCTGCTTTACTTTGCAGATCCACCATTCAAAAACTCTCAGGCTGCATTCACACCTGAGCTCAAAGTCATGTGATTTTTTTACCGCATTTTTGCCGCGATTTTGTACAGGTCACCAATGTAAAAAGCAGAAAAATGCTTGTAATCTGCACCAAAGAAGCTCATGTTCTTTTTTGAGCTTAAGGCGTTTTTTAGACGTTTTGCTTCAGGTGACAAAACGCTCAGATGTGAACAGGTGCCATTGAAATGAATGGGATTTTGCTTGTTGGGTGTTTTTCAGGCGTTTTATGAGCTGAAAACGCTCAGTTGTGAATGCAGCCTCAATGTCATTACACACAATGCAGGACCAGCAGTCCTACTTTGTACGTGAGGACAACAAGAGCCCTGCCTCATCTCAGGAGCCCTGGAGAGCACCAGTTGCCATGAAGTAAAGGGAAATAAAGTATAAGGCTCCATTCACACTAGCGCGTTTTTTGATGCATTTTGCATTTTGCAGAAATGCATGGGAATTTTTTAACATGGGTTCCTATGGAACATGTTCACATCAATGCTTTTTTGTATCTCTGCGTTTTTGGAAAGGGTCGGGGACTTTTTTTCATGCAAAAAGCAGCGTTTTGCATGTAATGGATTTCAATGGACAAGCATCAAAAACGCAAGTGCACCGTTTTTGCAGCGTTTTTGCAGCGTTTTTGGTGCGTTTTTGGTGTGTTTTTGCCGTTTTTTTTTTTTTTTTTTTTTTTTTTTTTTTAATTTTTTTTTAAGACTGTAAAAAAAAATGAAAAAAAAAAAAAAACCGCAAAACGCAAATCGCGGCAAAAACGCGGCAAAAACGCCGCAAAAACGCAACAAAAACGCTGCTCAAAAACGTGCCAAGCATGAAAAAAAAACCTCCAAAAACGCTCAAAAGCAACATGCATAGGTGTGAATCGAGCCTTACTGCTTTTTCTTCTACCCCAAGGCTAAATAAGTATTTAACTGTACAGGTGGGCCCCAATGCAAAGTAATTTTTAAACTATCCTTTATTCCATTATGCTTTAAAGTTAACCCTTCTTTTGCCCATGCCCATATCTTTTAACTGCTTGCCGACCAGCTGCCGTCATTATACTGCGGCAGGTTGGCACGTTCCCGTGAGCCGTCGTAGCTGTAAATCGGCCCTTTAAGCGGGGATAGCAAGCGCGCACGTGCCGCCAGAAGGCACGCGTGCTGCACTGTGGGGATGCCAATGCGCGTGGGCAGCGGTCGCGGCCACGAGAGCCAGAACAGAGACATGTGTGTGTTAACACACAAATCCCTGTTCTGTGAGGAGTGGAGGGACAGATCGTCTGCTCCTACTAGCTAGGAACAACGATTTGTCCTCTCCTCTAGTCAGTTCCACCCCTCTATAGTTAGAACACACACGAGGGAAACAGATAATCCCTTGATCACCCCCTAGTGTTAACCCCTTCCCTGCCAGTGACATTTACACAGTAATCGGTGCATTTTTATAGCACTGATGGCTTAAAAATGTCAATGGTTCTAAAAATGTGTCAAAAGTGTCCAATCTGTCCTCCATAATGTCGCAATCCCGATAAAAATCGCAGATCACCGCCATTACTAGTAAAAAAAAATAATAACAATAAAAATGCCATAAATCTTTCCCATAGTTTGTAAACGCTATAAATTTTGCTCAAACCAATCAATATACGCTTATTGCGATTTTTATTACCAAAGGTATGTAGAATACATATCGGCCTAAACTGAGGAAAAAATTAGCTTTTTTTAAAAAAAATTGGGGATATTTATTATAGGAAAAAGTACAAAATATTGTGTTTTTTTCAAAATTGTTGCTCTGTTTTTGTTTATAGGCCCTTTTCACACAAGCACAGCGATTGGGTCGGCCTGTCCATTTTTCAGGCGGGCCCAATAGGACCACTCATTGTTCTCTATGAAGAGACTGATGTAAATGGACATGTGTCCGTTTACACCCGCCTGCATCCGATCCAGTCCGCTTAAAACAGACAGATGGGGATTCCATTCCCCATCCATCTAGCAGATCGGATCGCATGGTATCCGATGGAAATAGACAGGCGGTCCATTTCCATCCAACCATCCCATAGAGAATAGCAAGCTGTGTCCATGTCTGCTCTGCATCAGCAGAGCGGACACGGACCTGTCATCCACCTTCTCAGCGGGGATCAGCAGACAGATCCCCCGCTGAGCAGGCGGATCTGCTTGACAGAGTCTGCGCCATGTGAAAGGGGTCTTAGAGTGGCCGGTCAATTAGGGGCACTGGGGCGCCGCCCCCCTGCAGTGCGCCGGACTCATACATTTGTTCGAGTTTTTTTTTTTCAAGCCACATGATTAGAGCCTGAGGCTCTAATTGGCTTGAAAAAAGGTTGGGCTCGGGGTGCAGGGTATTGCACCCACTTGTGACAATAGCGAATTAATGTTCGCTATCTTCTTTTGGCTTCTACTCTTGGCCAATCAGGACAGATCGGGTTGGTCAGGAGGAGAAGCTAAGGTATCCGTGGAGGGTGGAGTATGGTAGGGGGGTTTGGGCGTCACTATAGAGAGGTGAGTGCAGGCAGACTTACTATGTTTGTGTTTTTTTTTTTTTTTTTTTTACATTTACTTACATTTATTTACTTTTTACATTTTTTTTACATTTTTTTGGTTGTTGGTTGTCTTTGGTGAGATATCAGAGGTCTAAACTGACCCCCATATCTCTTTTTTGAGAGAGGGACTGAAGATAGTCCCTTTTCTCTGTATCACTTTACTTGAATGAATAAGGAATCTGAATATAGATTCCACTCATTCAGAAAATGACAGTCTGATACATTGTAACACTCGCAGTTACAATGATCAGCTGTCATTGAATATAGGAGCGATCGCTGCCTATATTCACTGTACTACACGGTGGGAGCTTAGTAAACACGTTTACTAAGCCCCCCCCCCAAGCCCCTACCTCAGCCACACCAGCAACGCTCCCCCCACCGCCACGCTCCCCAGCCTGACAGATCAGGAGATCAGTGCAGGGAGAAGCTGCAGGCGGCAGGAGAGAAAGGTGAGATGCCGTTCGGAGTGGCCATGGATCAGGGTGTGAGGACAGTTGGGGGGGCGGGGGGGGGGGGGGGGGGGACACACATCTGGATCCCCACAAGCCCCATGCAGCACCTGAAGCTGGTGGGAGTGGAAGAGGAGGGATGCCGGCTAATGATGGTGGCTGTGGAGAGCGGGTTTTCTGGGGGGGGGGGTGGTCGGATTGGGTGGAGGGGGGGTAATCAGTGCTGGGGGGGGGGAGAAGGGGGTGAAGGGGATAGGAGAGTGGGAGGGCAGTTATAGATTGAAGGGAGCGGCGGAAGTAGAGAGGCAGGGGACAGGGAAGCAGCAGCATGGGTCACATTAGGGGTTAATAACTCTGATCAGCGGGTTGTAATCCGCTGATCATAGTTATAGAATTGTTCAACAGAGTCTGTCACGCCACCCCCCTAAATGACTAATGGATAGATTCATGCAGTGCATTAATCTATCCATGGCCACCCCCTATTCAGGCGTCCGGCCCCTATTCAGACGCCAGGCGCCTGAATTCCAGCAGCGGGGGTAGTTTTTTGAAGCACCTTATTAGAGCCACAGGCTCTAATAGGCTTCAAAAAGATGGACTTGGAGCGTGGAGCATTAGGCTCGGAGTCCACCCAGATGTGTTAGAAAAGCAAATCAAGCGTGGGTCTAATACCCGTCACCCGATTGGCTGAAGGCACAGGCGTCCCTATTGGATGGGCACAAGTGGCAGCATTTGATGGGCACAAGTGGCAGCATATGATGGGGACAAGCAGCTGCATTTGATGGGCCACAAGTGGCTGCATTTGATGGGCACAAGTGGCGGCATTTGGGGCACAAGTGGCGGCATATGATGGGCACAAGTGGCTGCATTTGATGGGCAAAAGTGGCGGCATTTGATGGGGCACAACTGATGGCATATGATGGGGCACAACTGGCTGCATTTGATGAGCACAAGTGGCGGCATTTGATGGGGCACAAGTGGCGGCATATGATGGACAAAAGTGACTGCATATGATGGGCACAAGTGGCTGCATTTGATGGGCACCATGGCTGTATTTGATGGGGTTTTTTTTTCAGGATTTTTCAGTTTGTTTGCGCCCCCCAAAAAATCTGAGCACCCACGTCACTGCTCCTATGTGTCGATAGCCAGCTCAGGAGTGCCTTTTTAACTGCAAAGATCAGTTCAATTTCCTTTGATATAGGATTGCAATAAATGTAAGCATTTTTTTCTATATATGAGCTATCAAAGCATCTGTCCACACAACACTGACATCTGGCTTCTTGTATGTTCTGAATAATAGGACCTGCTTGCCACAACTCCTGACCTAGTTCCTGTCACTATAGGGACTCTGTGTGTTCCTGCTCCCTTTGTGTGCTTATTCTTCTTACACTGCATTTTTCACATTACAAAATTGATTAAAAAACCCATCAGGAGAAGTGGGAGCTCGTTAGAAACCATACCAGGTGTACAGACGTAGGAATTTAGGTGCACAGCTCTCAACAATAGAATCCCTCAGGGATATAAGTTTTGGATGCCCCTTTAATAAGAAATTTACAAGGAGAACTAAGGCTCAATTCACACCTATGCATGTTGCTTTTGAGCGTTTTTGGAGGTTTTTTTTTCATGCTTGCCACGTTTTTGAGCAGCGTTTTTGCGGCGTTTTTGCCGCGATTTGCGTTTTGCGTTTTTTTTTTTTTTGTTTTTTTTTACAGTTTTTTTTTACAGTCTAAAAAAAAATTTTTAAAAAAATTAAAAAAAAAAAAAATGGCAAAAACGCATCAAAAACGCATCAAAAACGCTGCAAAAACGGTGCACTTGCGTTTTTGATGCTTGTCCATTGAAAACCATTACATGCAAAACGCTGCTTTTTGCATGAAAAAAAGTCCCCGACCCTTTCCAAAAATGCAGAGAAACAAAAAGGCATTGATGTGAACATGTTCCATAGGAACCCATGTTAAAAAATTCCCGTGCATTTCTGCAAAATGCAAAATGCATCAAAAAACGCGGTAGTGTGAATGGAGCCTAAGTGAAGGTTGCTAGCTGGCTTCATCCTTTGGCGGGAATGGATGCATCATAACATTGGCCGCATCAAATTATAAAATGTATTTTAAAACAGATTTATATGGAATGAAGGACATGGTAAGCAGGATGATTCTAAACATACTGCCATTTCATAGCTTCTATCTGTATACCTTGTCAGCAAAGTAAAATTCAAAGTAAAAAATAAAACAAATAGATTCCTCAAACCTCTGGTGACTCATTGACAAGCATTTACTGTACATTTCGTATCTTACATGTTAATTAACCAAGCACTGAAAATAAAACATCTCCCCTCTGTAGGACATGAGTGTGGGATGGGAACTAGTGTGGTCAGTGTAGTCGTGTAGTTTAGGGGAGTTGTTATTAAGGGGGAGCCCAGTGGATTACAGGTGGATGACTGGGATAGACACTTATCTAAAATGTTTAACTCAAAGGGGCAAGAATTACAAATCTATGTAACAGTATATTGCTTGCTTGGAGTCCCCCTTAAAGCACACAATCGTCTCCTCAAAAAAACTTTAAGCAGGTCTCTGTAAAAGAAGAATTATACTTACATCTCTGTAGCCCATGTCTAATATCTTCTCTACATTCAAGCACTGCATCCTCTGTCAGACTCTTCAGTATTAAACACTTCCATGAGGGTCAAAAGCCTGTGTTCCTCCCCGCCATGTGCTGTGGTTTCATCCTCCGAACCCTAAGGCCCGTTGACACAAACCTTCCTGAACAGGTCTGCCTGTCATTTTTCTAGGTGGACCTGATCAGACGGTCTATTCACACCTATGGAGCGGTGTGTGTAAACAGTCCAATCTGATCTGGTCGGCTTAAAAAAAAAGAAAAACAGAAGGGGTTCCATCCTCCTTCAGCTAGGCGGATCGGAGGGCAGTCGGGTGTAAATGAACAGCGGAGTCTGCTTACACCCGGCCACACTTAGAGCAGAGCGGGCTGTGTCCATGTCTGCTCTGCAGAAACTGAGCAAATAAAGACCTGTCATCTGCCCGCTCAGCTCTGATCAGCATGGAATCAGCGGACAGATCCTCTGCTGATCAAAACGCAGTCAACCCCATGTGAAGGGGCCTAAGGGCTTGTTCACACCAGCCTGCACATTATAATGTGCAAGCACTGGTGTGCATTGTGTAATGGTAGTGCCATGCATTGCTACAACAGATTGCACTGTTTACTTTCGTTTTTCTTTTAAAGGGATTGATTTACTAAAACTAGAGAGTGAAAATTCTGGTGCAGCTCTGCACAGAAACCAATCAGCCTCCAGGCTTTTTTGTCAAAGCTTAAAGCGGAGTTCCACCCAAAAGCTCATTTGTCTCCTCTACCCCTCCGGTGCCACAATTGGCACCTTTCGGGGGGAGGGGGGACAGGATACCTGCCTTTGACAGGTATCCTGTTCCCACTTCTGGGAGTCCGGGCCTCGGCCCATGACATGACCCCAGGGCTCCCTCCTCTTCCCTCCACCTCTCCCTGTCACCAGGCCAGTAGGAGAGAGGAGCGGAGCCTCACGCATGCGCAGAAGGATTCCCAGCATGAAGCCGTAAGGCTACACTGCCGGGTACCCTTACCCACAATGGCAGCGGTAGCATCCAACAGCTGATGGAAACATCAGCTGCGGTGCCAACATCACGGGACTCCAGGACAGGTAAGTGTCCTATTGTTAAAAGCCAGCAGCTGCAGTATGTGTAGCTACAGGCTTTTAATTTTTTTTTTTTTGGATGGAACACCGCTTTAATTGAACAAGCTGAAGTTAGAAGCTGATTGGCCACTATGTACAGCTGCACCAGATTTGCACTCTCCAGTTTTAGTAAATCAATCCTATAGTGCAACTAAAGGCAAAACTTTATTTTTTATTTTGGATAGAGTAAGGGATGTTCCATAGGGGAGATTTCCCTTTACTTCCTATCCCATAGCCAAAACAGGAAGTGAGATTGAATCCCTCCAAAGTGAGGGAATCCCAAGGTGTCACCAGGGTCACCACAACTAGTGTTCCCATTGAATGATTTCCCCTCTATTACTGTTCTGGTAACAACCCAAAATTGGGGATTTTATTTTACTTTCACTTTCGATAAAAACGGTAAACATAACGAATAGAGAAGGTGACTCTTCCGAAGGGAGAGTAAAGACAGCAATATAAAAATGCAGTAATGCTGTATTATTATGCAGCACAACACACCTCAATGCAGCGTTATAGTGTGAACAGGACACAAAGAAAACAACTGTTATGCACACAAAGAAAACAACTGTTAAGGCACCCTTGCGTTGAGCCTGCCCTGATTTATGCAGATCAACACAGCTCAATGGATATGGTATGAACAAGCCCTTAGTCACTGCTTTGTCTTGTAGTGACACAGGGGTTGGAGGGTAAAAGTACAGTGTGTGGTGGGGGAACACAGGCATCCAACACTCCCAGAAGTTTGGACAGCTGAAGAGTCTGACAGACGCTTTGGCACTTGGAGGAGATTGGCCACTGGAGAGATATGATACCTTTTCTTTTTTTCTCACTACTGTCAATCAAATGCTGTGACGAGGGAGCAGGGGACGGGGCCGAGCCACCAAATCTCTGTCAATAGACGCAGACAGGGTGGCTCGGTAGCGAGCCCGCACGTGTGTTGTCTTGTCGAATACAGTCCCCTATCCAGAAGTGTCCGCCCTGTACTGCGCAGGCGCAGTACGGAGGACAAACGAGACGCCGAAAGTCTCCGAAGTTCAACAGCTGATCGTCAGCTGTACACGGCGCCTGCGCATTTATTCTTACCCTATGTCGAGGATCATTCCCTACTATCCAAGTGGACATAGAGTTAGAATAAATAATTGCCGAGCGCAGCGAGGCCGTGCCCGAAGCGTGGCGAGCGAAGCGAGCCCGCGAGGGGCCCTCTTACACAGCCATCGCTAACAGGTGCCCGAGCGCCGTGTACAGCTGATGGTCAGCTGATCAACTTCGGACATTTTCGGCATCTCCTGCTGCTCCGTACTGCGCAGGCGCTGCGCCTGCGCAGTACGGGGCGGACACTATCTGATAGGAGGACACTATATGTCAGAACATGTGTCCCTATTGAAAGCAGATTTCTATAGGGGCACTCACCGAAGAGGAGGAGCCTGGAACTCCAGCAGGGGAACCCAAAAAAAGGAAGATTGGGGCTGGTCTGGGCAAAACCATTGCACAGAGCAGGTAAGTATAACATGTTTATTATTGTAATTAAAAAATGAAGCTTTAATGTTATTTTAAAGCTATTCTAGCTGCTACAATGTGATGCAAGTACCCATATACTTATACAAGACATGCAGGTGAGACACTTACCTACTCCTTCACTCCCATAGGCAAGACTTGGTGGAATTTTTACTAATCGTCTCTCGTTTACACACATTCCAATTAGAGCTTTGTCCATTCCTTCAATGATCTGCTTTTTTCCCACATATACGTTGTAAGTGGTCCCACGGTCATAACTGTAAAATAGTATAAAATGAATTATTATGAAAATGTCCTTGCTCTTAGCATTCCTCACGATTTAATCAAAGCTTATTTTCTTTGCACTTTTCCTCAATAATTTTCAATCTCAATTCAAATACACGTCTTACCCAGCCTTTCAAATTATTTTTTTTAATAAGTTTGTGTCTCAAGAAGACTGCATATCCTCAGGTATGAAATTAATTGAGGAGATAGAATCAAATTCTGGATCACAACCCCTCGAAACAGCAGTTTTCAGTACATTTCCATTGTTCACTTTCTGATAGCTCAGACAAATATTTTCCTATGTTAATGTATCAACATCTGTAGATAGGACAAAATTAAGCTAATAAAGCAGACTGAAAACGCATGTCCTATGATGAAGAAACTAGACAGGAAACAGAATGCTTGGTGTAAATCCAGTAAAATGATGACCTGAAGGCTGAAGCTGTGACCTGAAAGCAGAGAGCTATGACTTTAATTAACGTTGTATATCAAACAATCTTATCTGTTTTCCTAACAACCTTGTGTGAACTACAAAACACCTCCCTATGTAATGTAGACGAGAAGAGGAGGAGGAGGGGTTATTAGTCCAAATCAGGAGAGCAGTTTTGACTGACAACCATAGGTCCCTCCTTAGATACAATGCAGTAAGTCTTGTCATCCTAGGACAGGAAGTGTGTTACTGGCAGGATCACCAGATGAAAACGGAGCAAAAAAATCCTAAAATAGGAAACAAATTCAGCCAACACAGCTAAGGATGGATAAGCCGTGAGATAAGTTTTGTATTTTGTTTTTAGGTTTAGATACGCTTTAAAGCAAAATACACATAAATAACAGAAAGACTGTTCATAAAAAAAAGACGCCTCTTTTTGTGTCTCAAAATTTTTGCCGGAGTGGGAGCTACTAAAGTGAAAGGGTACCATATTATTAATACACGCTGATAGTGCAGTTATCTTTTTTTAGAGCTGTTCTTACTGTTACTACTCAAAGCACTTTTCAGACAGGTAACACTGGGGACTGGTTAAGAAACACTCTATGCACAAACCCTTATTGATGTCCGTGTGTACTAAGGCTAAAATTGCACATTAACATGTTATAGAAAGCCTTTCTGTCCCAACATGCATCATTTGGATGACACTCCACGACACTACCTGCCTGAGAAGAGGAGATTAACCCCTTCCGGACCACCCACCACACATATACTATGGCAGGATGGTCCGGCTGCGCAAAAAGTCATACCTGTACGTCGTGTCATGCATGAGATACTGTGGTGGCGCGCATGCCTGCTGCATGCCGGGTGAGCTCAATTGCTCCATAGAGAGGCAGAATGGGGAAATGCCTAAGTAAATAAGACGTATCGCTGTTCTGCCAGAGGACAACACTGAGATCAGCTGTTCCAAGTAATCAGGAACAGCGATCTCCATGTTGTCCCAGTGAGCCCATCCCCCACACAGTTAGAACACATACAGAGGGAACACAGTTAACCCTTTGATCAACCCTAGTGTTAACCCCTTCCCTGCCAGTGTAATTTATACATTGATTGGTGCATTTTTATTTAGCACTGACCACTGTATTGTATAAATCTATCCCCTAATTTGTAGACGCTATAACTTTTGTGCAAACCAATCAATATACGCTTATTGGGATTTTTTTACCAAAAATATGTAGAAGAATACATATCAGCCTAAACTGATGAATACATTTTTTTTTTTGGATATGTATTACGGCAGAAAGTAAAAAATTCTGTTTTTTTTTTCAAAATTGGGGCTCTTCTTTTGTTTATAGGACAAAACATAAAAACCGCAGAGATGATCAAATACCACCAAAAGAAAGCACTATTTGTGGGAAAAAAAGGACAACAATTTTGTTTGGGTACAACATCACACGACCGCGCAATTGTCAGTTAAAGGGATGCAGTGCCATATCGCAAAAAATGGCCTGTCATTAAGGGGGTAAATCCTTCCAGGGCTGAAGTGGTTAAAGTGATTGTAAAGTCAGAACGTTTTTATTCTTAATGCATTCTGTGCATTAAGATAAAAAGCCTTCTGTGTGCAGCAGCCCCCCTCAGCCACTCTAAAACTTACCAGAGGTCCATCTAGATCCAGCGATGTTGTAGAAATGTCTCGTCTGCCCTAGACTCTGCTCCTCATTGGCTGTCAATCAAAGACAGTCAGCCAATGAAAATAGAAAGGGGGAGGGGCCAGACCACAGCTCCGTGTCTGAAATGATACAGGGAGCTGTGACTCGGCTCGGGTGCCCCTATAGCAAGCTGCTTGCTGTAGGGGCACTCAACAGGAGGGAGGGGCCAGGAGCACCGAAGGGGGATCTGAGAAAAGGAAGATGTGGTCTGCTCTGTGCAAATCCACTGCACACAGCAGGTAAGTATAACATGTTTGTTATTTTTTAATTAAAAAAAAAACTAGACTTTACAATCACTTTAAGGGGGGTATGATCAACATGTATAAATAAATAAGGGGTCCATATAGTGAACTTGGTGTTGAGTTATTCACTTTAAGTTTATCATAGAGGACAAGGGTGCGCTCTTTGCTTCTAGTGGAAAAGAGATTTAATCTCCAAATACAGAAAGGCTTCTTCACAGTAAGAGCTGTGAAAATGTGGAATAGACTCCCTCCAGAAGTGGTTCTGGCAAGCTCAGTAGATTGTTTAAAAAAGGCCTGGATTATTTCATAAATGTACATAATATATCTGGATACTAACATTTATAGGTAACGTTGGTCCTGGAATATCCGATTGCCTCTTGGGGCATTAGGAAGGAATTTTTTTCCCCCTGCTGGAGCAAATTGGATTATGCTATGATGGGGTTTTTTAGCCTTCCTCTGGATCAACTGTGGGCATAGAATTGTGTATATGGGATTGTATGATTTTTTCCCCTTTTATTAGTTGAACTAGATGAACTTGTGTCTTTTTTCAACCAGACTATGTAACTATATGTAACTAATCAATTTATTTAATTTGTAATGAATCAGGCAGGACCTTGCAGTACATTGTTTGTAGATCTGAAAAAGATTGTACAATTAGATTGTATAGTGTATGGTCCACCCTTATGCCGCGTACACACGGTCGGACTTTTCGTCTACAAAAGTCCGATAGCCTGTCCGACAGACTTCCGACGTACCTTCGGCGGACTTGCGGCAGACTTTGTTACGAACGGACTTGCGCACACACGACCACACAAAAGTACGACAGCCTAGTACGCGGTGACGTACACCAAGTCCGACGAGACTATAAAACGGAAGTTCAATAGCCCGTACGACACCCTTTGGGCTCCTTCTGCTAATCTCGTGTTTATCTCGTGTTAGTAGAAGTTTGGTGAGAGACGATTCGCGCTTGTGAGACTCGTATTTTTCAGTTCGTTTTAACTGTTGTTCAGTCTGTGCTTGTGAGGTTTGTATCTGCTTTTCAGTGCGTTTGGTCAGTTGGCATTGAGAAATCTTTGTTTTATTGGCCGCTCGTTCCTGATTTTCAGGTCGTTCTTCACAGGCCTTGCTGTTCTTCAGTGCGTTCTGTTTAGTGCGTTCTGACCAGCCGACCGTTTTGAAGCCATGTTACCTGTACGTACTCGTCGTAGAGCTCGTGCATTGTATGTGCTTGGTGCTGTAGTTTATTCTTCAGCCCAAGACCAGTCCATGAACAGGGCGAGGAGGAGTTCATGGACCAAGAATTGGTTGCTTCAGCGTGACCAGTTCTGTCACATGCCTTTGCTCCGTGAGATCCGTGAGAATAATCCTGAGGATTTCAGGAACTTTCTCCGGATGACGGACCCCGTTTTTGACCGTTTGTTGGCTTTGCTGACCCCCTATATCAGCAGGCAGGATACCTGCATGAGGCAAGCCATCACTCCGGAGCAGAGGCTGGTCGCTACCTTGCGGTATTTGGCCACAGGGAGAAGCCTGCAGGACCTTAAGTTCTCGACAGGCATCTCCCCCCAGGCTCTGGGGATCATTATCCCAGAGACCTGTTCTGCCATCATACAGGTCCTGCAGAAGGACTATATTAAGGTAAGATATTTTTCTTTTATTAGCATCACATGTTCTTTTATGTAATCTTTGATAATATAATGTATTTCTTGCTTCAAACACTACTTACCA
Source organism: Aquarana catesbeiana (assembly GCF_042186555.1). Classification (NCBI taxonomy): domain Eukaryota; kingdom Metazoa; phylum Chordata; class Amphibia; order Anura; family Ranidae; genus Aquarana; species Aquarana catesbeiana. Next base: position 195,678,600 of record NC_133328.1, on the reverse strand, counting down.
TCATTGCAATATAGTGTGAATGTCCCCTTTTTATCCTCACACATGCTGGATTTTTTTCCTGTTATTTTTTGTCATGCATGTATATTTTCCTTCAATAACCTTCCCAGCATGAAGTGATGGGAACATATCCACCTAGTCTACTCATTTGGAATGTATTTTGTTTGAGTGTATTTAGTTTGCTGCTAATGAGCAATTATCTAGATTTCACAACCCCCCCCCCCCCCCACCTAAACTCACTCCAAATAGTATGCTGCTAATGAGCAATTATCTAGATTTCACAACCCCCCCCCCCCCCCCACCTAAACTCACTCCAAATAGTTTGCTGCTAATGAGCAATTATCTAGATTTCACAACCCCCCCCCCCCCCACCTAAACTCACTCCAAATAGTTTGCTGCTAATGAGCAATTATCTAGATTTCACAACCCCCCCCCCCCCCCCACCTAAACTCACTCCAAATAGTTTGCTGCTAATGAGCAATTATCTAGATTTCACAACCCCCCCCACCTAAACTCACTCCAAATAGTTTGCTGCTAATGAGCAATTATCTAGATTTCACAACCCCCCCCCCCACCTAAACTCACTCCAAATAGTTTGCTGCTAATGAGCAATTATCTAGATTTCACAACCCCCCCCCCCCCCCACCTAAACTCACTCCAAATAGTTTGCTGCTAATGAGCAATTATCTAGATTTCACAACCCCCCCCCCCCCACCTAAACTCACTCCAAATAGTTTGCTGCTAATGAGCAATTATCTAGATTTCACAACCCCCCCCCCCCCCCCCACACCTAAACTCACTCCAAATAGTTTGCTGCTAATGAGCAATTATCTAGATTTCACAACCCCCCCCCCCCCCCACCTAAACTCACTCCAAATAGTTTGCTGCTAATGAGCAATTATCTAGATTTCACAACCCCCCCCCCCCCCACCTAAACTCACTCCAAATAGTTTGCTGCTAATGAGCAATTATCTAGATTTCACAACCCCCCCCCCCCCCCCCACCTAAACTCACTCCAAATAGTTTGCTGCTAATGAGCAATTATCTAGATTTCACAACCCCCCCCCCCCCCCCACCTAAACTCACTCCAAATAGTTTGCTGCTAATGAGCAATTATCTAGATTTCACAACCCCCCCACCCCCACCCTCGTTAAAATTTGCTGGAATGTTCTGTGGTGTTGATTTGTCTAAAGCAAATATATGTGGCACTTTGCAAAATGCATGTGCACTCTACAAGTGCATTTGTTCCAGTGCTTTAGTAAATGAGCAGAAGCTCTGCTGATTTCCATCATCAAATCATATGCAAGCCTCAAAGTGTTTTCATTAATTGCCCTTGCATGTGATTGTGTACTCCTTGCAACATGAATGCCTTTTTACATTACCTCATTTACTGTAAGCTGGTTAGCAACTGCACCTGCAGAGTGCGACAACTGCAGTCTTGTAGCCTTTTTAGTCCCTAAATTCCTGCGTGTCCTAAAAGTAATTTTTTTTAGGGATTTCACAACCCCCTAAAATGTAATCAATGTTCCATCAGAGGGGGTGAGCAATCTGATAAGTGTGCCTTTCCATATTAGTTATTCCAGAAGAATTAAATTATTGAATGTTATACTGATGCTGGGGAATAATGTTTTTAATTGTCTAATTTTCTTGCAATGTTAGCTTACAAATTAATTGATTTTGGTTTTCTTTTTTGATTTCCCAGTTTCCTTCAACGCCACAGGAATGGCAGACTGTGGCATCCCATTTTGCCAGCCGTTGGGACTTTCCCAATTGTGGAGGGGCTATAGATGGGAAACATGTCCACATTGTGCCACCACCCCATTCGGGGTCATATTATTTTAATTATAAGGGGTTCCACAGTATTGTTTTAATGGCGGTGGTGTCGGCACACTATGATTTTTTATATGTGGACGTGGGGAAGAATGGCCGGATGTCGGATGGAGGAGTATTTGCCCAGACGGAGTTCTGCCAGCGTCTCCAGAGTGGTGGCCTGGGATTGCCACCTGATGAGGATAACGTGGAAGGACTCCCCTTTGTCTTCATTGCCGATGAAGCCTTCGCTCTCAGCAAGCACCTCATGAGGCCATTCCCCCAAAGAACACTCACCCCGGAGAGGAGGGTTTTTAATTACCGGCTGGCCAGAGCTAGAAGAGTGGTTGAGAATGCGTTTGGAATTCTGGCCAGCCGGTTCCGCCTGTTTCAAACAGCCATTAATTTGGCGGAATACAAACTTAATTTTATCATTTTATCGTGCTGCATTCTGCACAACTTTTTAAATAAGCATGCTCCAAATTATATAGGCACAGTTGGGCCTGAGGCCGGACAAATAGAAGCCAACCTTACAGGCCTGGATACTGTCCGTACTGGCTTGGCCCCCCAAAGTGCCCGTCAAGTTAGACAGCAATATGTTAATTATTTTATGGGTAGGGGGGCCATTGCAATGGGCCAGGATATATAATTTTTGCCAATAAAAAAATTATTGATGAAATCTTGCATTATATTTATTGCTTGCCTTTCTTTTGGGCTGTCTCCTAGGTTATGGTCGAGCAGTTGTAGTGCCAACTGTATTGTAATTTTAAATGTCTAAATAAGCTCCATTGCCACTGTAAACAACTTTTTTACAATTATAACTAAAATGATACTGAGCCTTGAAATAACAAACCACACATTTATTTAATTCCTATAAGGAGATGTTTTTATTAATGGTTGTTATGCATTCAGTTCTGCATTTAGTATAAAATGTTCATTGACAAAAATAGAATGATATCTTAATAATGTAGCAAAATATAATTATATCTAAATATTTATACCTAAATCCACAAAAAATTTTTTTTGGCTTTTTGTTTTTCACAAACAGGCTTTTTTTTTGGTTTTGGGAAAATCAAGTTTTGTTTTGTGTTTTTTTTTTTTTTTGGTTTTTAAAGCAATTTTTGTGTTTATGTTTTTATTTTTTTAGCAAGTTATTTTTGT